>NC_080187.1:55586514-55907260 GCF_030028045.1 Hippopotamus amphibius kiboko
AAAAGCCATTTTTAGCTCATAGGCCGTGGTCCAGATTTGGCCCACAGCTATTGTTTGCCAAACCCAGGCCTAACACAATGTAGCTATTCTCATTAAGTCTTTTACAGTTCAACAATAATTTTCCTTATCCAGAGACAACTCATTCATCAGAATTCTACTAAAATGCTAGGACTGCCCAACACCATCAGTTCAAAAATGTACTTGACTAGCTTTAAATGCTGCCATTACAGCAAAGGTAGCATTTACAAACTCAGAATATCTATAACCCCCAGTAACTACCCTAAGACAACATGTCAGACTTCAAGTTCTATATGTGAGAGCCATACACAGAAGGAGCTTTGTTTTAAATTTACTCACAATGATGAGCTGGTCTTTTGTTTCTTTATTTGTATCTCTGACATTAGTACTTTTCTGTTTCAAGAAGTTAGTAGATGTGACGGATCCCACAGAAGACTGTTCTTCAACTAGAGATCTTGAAGTAGAAAGTTAGTATTATTTAATACTTTAAAAATGTTTGACAAATTATAATGAAAAGAAAACATATGTATATATAACATTTGCAGAGGACTTTGCAATTTTTAGGGCTTTTTACTGACAGTAACTTGATGAAGTAATAGGGATAGAAACAATGAGAAACCTGAGGCCCACTCAGATTGGACTTGTGATCTATTCAAGGTAAAGTAACTAGTGAAGATGGCAGAAAGACTCAAATCCCTGTCTTCTAACTCCAAGTCTAAGGGATTTCATCTACAGTATCGGATGCATATATGCAGCATTTCTTCGTAAGCTGATGTCACCCTTAAAAATTAATCTTTTCTTGCCTTATCAGATCTTAGGACAATATTTACCCACGTAGGCATAAAGAAACTCCTGAAATACCACTGCAAATAGGTAGACTCTAATACTGAATCTCACAGACCCACAGGAAGTCAGTTACTAGCACATTATGAACCAACAACTTTTTACTGGGGCAGTGAATGAGGTTAATACAGTTACTAAGTCCTCATGCCTAAAGCAGCACCCTACTATTCTCAAATTCTTATGAAAAAAAAAAATTGGCTGGATAGATGTTGTTGAGGCAAACTTTTCCCATTAGGAGAGAATACTGGGATTGGCTTATAGAGATTGCAAATTGGAGTTTTAGGCCAAATCCAGCTCGCAGATGTTTTGGTCAGCTTAGAGTTTAAAACTTTGCCTACCAATATTTTAAAATCTAGAGATTTCACTTAAAAGTGTGTATTTCTAATATTGCAAGAGACGCTGTAAGATCATTAGACCTCTGTTTCATCAAAAAGTCTACTAGTTGGAGCTACACAGCACATGCTCTTTTAAATGGGACATGCTTCTCCAATTGGCTCCAGTCTCTGCCCAACCTGGCTGGTTCTGTAAGGCACTGAGTTTGTAACCCTTGCCTTATAGTGAAATGCCTTATAATGAAATCCAAGGATCAAAGAAATAGAAATTGCTAGAGAGTAGAGGTAAGGAAAAAAAAACAAGTAAGAGGTTCAAACAGAAACTGACCTGACAAATAAAAAACACTGGGAAAAAAAAGCCTATCTAATGCTTTATGCTAATCCAAGCTGTCTTGTTATCATCTAACTAGAAAATGGCTTTCAAATTGACTTGGCAAGCCTATGGTGAGACATATTTCACATCATGGCCAATACAGATACACATATATAAATGAAAAAAAAAAAAAAAAAGATTCACTAAATACACTTACTATGTGAGAGATGCATTATTCCATGTTTTAAAAAAATGCCAGAAGTGACACCATTAAACTGATTTGACAAACTACTAATGCCTGTAATATAAAAAACACTTGTCGGGCTTCCTAGGCGGCACAGTGGTTAAGAATCCGCCTGCCAATGCAGGGGACACGGGTTCGATCCGTGCTCCAGGAAAATCCCACATGCCGCGGAGCAACTGAGCCCATGTGCCACAACAATTGAGCATGTGCTTTAGAGCCCACATGCCACAACTACTGAGCCCACATGCCACAACTACTGAAGCCCATGTGCCTAGAGCCCATGCTCTGCAACAAGAGAAGCCACAGCAATGAGAAGCCCGCACACCGCAAAGAAGAGTAGCCCCGCTCACCGCAACTAGAGAAAGCCCGTGTGCAGCAACGAAGACCCAACACAACCAATAAATAAATAAATAAATTAAAAAATAAAATAAATAAATAAATAAATAACACTTGTCTAGGTCACTGACCCCCTCCACCCCTTATACAACCTTTGCTAAGTAACTCAGCTCTTCCCATCCCTGCATGTATGACCACAATCTCTTTACTTCTATCCAAACAGTTTTAATATGTATTTGTTTAATTGCCTGTCCTCTTCTAACCATAATTTCCTTGACAGCAGGACCATGTGTTATTTATCTTCACATCTCTAGAACTCGGTGTAGTTCAATGCCACGTAATACTCCATAAATGTTTGCCAAATGTGAGTCTACAAACCCAAAGAATCTGTAATCTACCTAAAGTAAAAGTCATAGGTTAAACCACAGAAATTGATGATATCTGACATTTTAGGTCCTACATAATGAGCAAATTTCAAATGATTCAACCAATAGTCTCCTAATATCTCCTTATGCTAAGTTAAATTAGTTTATATGCTGTTATTAGCTAATTGTGGTAGGTTTCAATCTTCAATAGTCATGGAAGAAGACGTAAGAAAAGGGAAACGTGAAAAAACTAGGAATGTGGCCTTTGAAGGGGAAAAGCTGCCCACCCAACCCAATCTCCAAGGCAATTTAGGGTGAGGTGCCCTAAGAGCAGGAGAACTTAACTAGTAAGTACCTTGCTCAATACCTTTAGTTGTTTATCATCAAATAGGGAGAAAAGAACCAAAGCTGCTTAGTGAGATGTTCAGACTACAAGAAACTTCTTTTTCAAAGCTTTTCCACTTATGCTCACATGTACCCATGCCTCCCACAGTTCCAGTTTCAGTTTTGAACAGGATAGTGGTAGCTTCAGCTGGGACTTATAATAGCATTAAGCTGCTGCAAGTACTACTCCTCTGGCCAGTCTCCTCATCTATAAAATGGGGTAATAATCGTATCTACACCATGAGGTTGTAAATGCCCATTAAACATGAACTCTTATCAATATATTGTCACACAGGGGAGGCAATACAGCCTAATGCGCTTTGATTAAAAAATGGATTCTATAAAGATGCAGATGTAGAGAACGGACTTGAGGACACAGGTTTGGGGGGGAGGGCAGTGGGCAAAGGGGAAGCTGGGACCAAGTGAGAGAGTAGCATTGACACATATACACTACCAAATGTAAAACAGATAGCTCATGGGAAGTTCCTGCATAACATAGGGAGATAAACTCGATGATGGGTGATGACTTAGAGGGCCAGGATAGAGAGGATGGGAGGGAGTCCTGGGAGGGAGGGGATATGGGGATATATGTATAAATACAGCTGATTCACTTTGGTGTACCTCAAAAATTGGCACAACAGTGTAAAGCAATTATATTCCAATAAAGAGCTTTTAAAAAAAAATGGATTCTAGTTCTGGCTCTGCCACCTAAATAGCTGTGCAACTGTGGCTGAATTATAAACAGTTTTCTCAGCTGAAAATGGTAGTAATAGGTTGTTGTGGGGATAAGTGAAATAATGGATATAAACTACTTATTATGGGTCAAGTACTGTATAAAACTGAAGCAATTATTACTATTCAAATTCGTAAAGGTCTTTTCCTTTTCTCAACTCTCCAAGTTCTTAAGAAGTTTCTATTAGAGGATCTGATTTCATCTCCTGTTCTTAATAACTCTTTAATGGGAAGAACAAAAAATGCTCTCCAAATTAAATAGTGTAAGAAAGAAAAAGAGACCCAGTGGACTCATAAATAAACTCTGAACATTAAAATAAGAGGAATCCTTACCTTTTAGTATTGACTGAAGACACAGTGAAGATGGGATAGACATGGGACTCAGGAGAAACTGGTAGGGGAAAAAAGTGACAATAGTTTGTATCACAGAATAAACAAAGCTTTAAAGCATCAGATTTTAAAGGTTAATAAGACGAAGATACATTATTTGATTTCAAGGCTTAACAGCAATCAAGACAGATTGGTGTTGACAAAAGGACAGACAAATAGATCAATGGAACAAAACAGAGAGCCTGGAAACACCTGTGCAGATATAGTCATCTGATTTTTGACAGAGACATAAATTAATTCAGTGGAGAAAAAACAGTCATCAAATGGTACTGGAACAATTTGACATCCATATGCATAAAAATTAACTCAAAATGGATCACAGATCTAAATGCAGAATGTAAAGCTATAAAACTCCTAGAAGAAAAATCCACATGAACTTAGGTTTGGTAATAAATTTTTACATAAAACACCAAAAGCATAATACATGAAAGAAAAATTAAGTTAGACTTTATCAAATTTAAACTTTTTGCTCTGCAAAAACTGTTAAGAGAATGAAAAGACAAGCCACAGACTAGGGAATAAATATTTTCAATCATATTTCTGATCATTTGTATTCAGAATATAAAAAGAACTCTTAAAACTGAATAAGAACAATCCAATTAAGAATGGGCAAAAGATCTGAATAGACCCTTCACCAAAGACATACAGATGGCAAATAAACACATGAAAAGATGCTATTACTACACATCTATTAGAACAGCTAACACCAAAAAAACTGACAATAACAAACGCTGGAGGGAATGGAAAGTAACAGGAACTCCCATTCATCACAGGTGGGAATGCAAAATGGCACAGTTGCTATGGAACATTTTGGTAGTTTTTTATAAAGTTAAACATAGATTTGCCACATAAGCCAGCAATCATGCTTCTAGGTGTTCACCCAAGTGTTTTGAAACCTTATGTCCACAGAAAAATATGTACACAAATGTTTATAGCAGCTTTATTCACAACTGCTAAAAACTGGAAGCAACCAAGATGCCCTTTAACGGAGGAATGGATAAACAGACTATGTTTCTGTAATTCCATAGTTCAGCAAAAAAAAAAAAAGAATGAACTATTAACACATGCAACAACACGGATAAATCTTAAACGCATTTTACTAAGTGAAAGAAGTCAGACCCAAAAGGCTACATATTGCACGACTGCATTTGTGTGACATTTTTACCAGAAAAGGTAAAACCATGGGGACAGAAAAGAGATTAATGGTTGCCAGGGGAATGAAGAAGGGTGGAATAGTTGACTACAAAGGATACACACAAGGGACATTTTAGGATGAGAGAACTGCTCTGTAGGGTACTGGAGGGGTTGATTCATGGCTCTCTGCACTTGACAAAATCCATAGAACTATATATAACAAGGAGTAAAATTTAATGTATGTATAAAAAAAAACCATGATTTTGAGAAATCCCAAGATGGAATGCAGACTGTGACAAATGAATCTGTATTAGAACTGCATGGATAAACTGCATTGAAGGAGGCAGGGGAAGAAAGGAAAGATGACCTAAGTAACTACAAAATAACGTTTTGACTAGAAATTAGAAGGCTAAAGACAAAAGGTCTGTACTTAAGTATATACTGTGGTAAATCTGTTTCTCACAGGAGTATGAGTTAATTCTGAAACTGTTTTGCAGGTATATTGGGACTGAACTTAAGTAGGTGGATAGTGGTTGGGAGGAGCCAGGTTTCTCACTATCTGAGAGAAGTTACAGATAAACAAAAGAGGAAGGGTGCATATACATGGGTTAGGATACATCCATATATTGATATTTTCTAGCTCAGTCTGCTGAGAGGGTCTAGGAGCCACGACATTCCAGTAGCAACAAGCACACCAAGTCCAGAACTTGGTTTCTAAATAATATTCCCCAACAGAAGGAGCTAGGGTTCCTTGGAGAAGTGGCTGAGTCTAGGACTGGGTCAGGGCAAATGCAAGATGATCCTGGAGCATCTTGTAGTGGCAGAAAGTAATAAGGAAGTGCTCAAAACGCAAAAGAAGGAGACATGTCAAAAAGAACTGACCTGAAAAGATCTCCCAATGATCAAAGCTGGAACAATATGAGCAACAGAATATATAAATAATGTAGTATTAGATTTTAACCGCAAATATAAAATATTCATGAGTGCATACTGATGAATATCCAGGAGTCCATTTATTTATTTAAAGATTGAATAAATAGGGACTTCCCTGGTGGTAAAGAATCTCCCTTCCAATGCAGGGGATGAGGGTTTGATCCCTGGTCAGGGAACTAAGATTCCCACATGCTGTGGGGCAACTAAACCCGAACGCCGTAACTACTGAGCCCACACACTCTGGAGCCCACGCGCCACAACTAGAGAGAGAATACCTGCATGCCACAACTAGAGAGAAGCCCACGTGCCACAATGAAAGATTCTGCATGCCTCAATGAAGATCCCGCATGTCACAACTAAGACCTGATGCAGCCAAAAATAAATAAATTAATTAAAATTAAAAGACTGAATAAATAAATGGGAGAGAAGAGACAACTCTTCCTTACAGAAGGAATCCAAATAACATATGTAAAAATTCTCCCCTGCAGGAGATGAAACTTAATCCCACCCCTCCCTGAAAGGGTAGGCTAGACCTAGTGACTTACTTCCAAAGAAAAGAGTTTGGAAAAGGAAAAGGGTAAATTTTACAGTGGAGAAATTGGGCAAACTTGACCTTAATCAAGTGATAGAGATTAACATCATCTGTAATGTCACATGGACATCAGCAACCAACACGGTATGGTGGGAAGGGCACTTCGCCTCAGTGGCATTCTTCCCCCAAACCCATAACCCCAGTCTAATGATGGGAAAAACAGACAAAGCAGGTTCAGGAACATCCTATAAGATATCTGGCCAGTACTCCTCAAGAATGTCAAGGTCGTGAAAAACATGGAAACAAAGAAAAGACTGAGAAGATAACAGACCAGAGGAGACTAGGGAGACCTGACAACTAAATGCAATGTGATCCCCAGGCTGGATTCTAGAACAGAAAGGGAACATTAATGGAAATATTGGTCAACTCCAAATACAGTATACAGTCTAGAGCTGAGTTAATAGTAATGTAATACCAACGATCAGTTTCTTACTTTTGACAAAGGTACCATAGTAATATAAGATGGTAACAAAGGGGGAAATAGGGTAATACAGGAACTCTCTGTACTATCTTTACAACTTTTCTGTAAATCCAAAATTATTTTAAAATAGAATATTATTTAAAAAAAAAAGAAAAAAGTGGGAGTTCCCTGATGGTCTAATGGTTAGGACTCGGCGCTTTCACTGCTATGGCCCAGATGTAACCCTTGGTTGGGGAACTGAGATCCCACAAGCCACATAGCATGGAGAAGAAAAAAGTTACAATAGTAGTTGATTAGAGAAAAATAGTACATTGAAAGTACGCTATTTAGTAAAAAGCAAACTTTTAACTTTGCACTGAAAAATAATTAGAGCTCATCTCTAGAAACAAGGCCAAGACAGTTGAGAATCTGACCTGCTATGGATAAATTACTTAACCTATGTCTGTTTCCTCATCTATAAAATGGGCAAACTTATTTCCTAGAGTTGTTGTAAGAATTAAATGATAAATTAGTTATTAAGTAATAAGGTTTTATCATTTGTTTAGTACCTTTACGGATTTTGCCATATCCTTGTACCATCTACTCTGGCCACCCCATGGTGCATGCGGGATCTTAGTTCCCCAACTAGGAATCGAACCTGTGCCCCCTGCAGTGGAAGCACAGAGTCTTAACCACTGGACCACCAGGGAAGTCCCTTGTACCATCTGTATTGTTTTATTTACTAAACATTTTTCTTTAAATGGACTTAGACAATGTACCAAAATAAATTTATTTTTAAAGAAAATTTTAGAACTACTGTAAATGAAAAACCGTTATTATTTTTCTGCTACATGTTCTATCATATTAGGGATAGCACAACTCATGGAAAACACAAGGTATACTAAACATTCAGCACTGCTTGGTACATATTCAGCAGCTAGTGAGTACTAGTTATTAACAGTATATCTCAGAATAACCATTATGAATAATCATTCTACATATATTTGTATCACTAGATCCTCTTAAGGGCTATTTTGCTTTTAGTTTTATCTTTGTTTTCCTCTTGTGAGCTACAGTTTCTCACTATAGTCAACATATATACGTCTAGAATTTTAATTTATTTCCAAGGTAAAGTTACCAAGAATCTTGCTGGTAAGCAGAATGTTAATTAACCTCTTTATATATTCATAATTTAGTAAATCCTGTTTAAGTGAACAATGACAAGTTAATAATAGGATTTCAGGACTAAGAGGAATTTAAAAATTAAGACTAATCCCTTACTTTAGAGATCTCTTCCCTAGATCACACAGTTAATTAGTGGCAGACCTATATAAAATCCCAAGGTTCCTAATGCCTAATTCAGTGCCCTTTTACGGCTTAGTAAATTCTGCTTATAACTGGGCTTTGATCACAGATATACAACAAATTGTTTACACTCCCTCCTATTATTTGGGGTAAAACATACGTAGGGTATGCATGATGAGAATACCAGGCTTGAGGGTGCTTGAGTAACTTGGCTACATCTCACAGAACAATTAATCATCAGTATTTTGTCTTAAGTTCCAACCTAAGGTCTCTTTGTCTCCTACTAAAAATGCACTGCACTGCTTATCACAGAAAAGTGTTACCATCATAAACACAAAGATACAAAGTCACAGGTACTGCATATTTAAAAAAACCAAAATATTATTGTATATAATTTCATATTGACACATGTAATGAAGCATTATTACAAGCAAATAAATTCATTTTGAGAAAAAAAAGTTTTCTCTTACTTACCTGCCTTCTTCTCACTGAAAGCCTCCTCTGAAGGAAAACTCTTTTCATTGGTTTTACATTCCCTTGAAGAAATGATTCTATCTGATACAATCTGAAAATAATGAATAAGTAAAATTAAAGAAACCTATAATTCTTAATCATTTTCTATTTAGTGAATGAATCCCAATAGATCTGCTTCTGAAGTAAAATATGTAGTTTACTATGAATTACATTTCATAATGACTTTAAATCCTCTATTTTCAGTCTATTTTAAGGAAATTTTCCTCTATATTTACTAAATGTAATATTTTAAGAGTGTGCATATTCAAGTCTATAATTTGTCATCCTGTCAAAAATGTATTATTTCCTGAAAAAGATGACAGAATAAAGATTATAGAACATCCCTTTTACAAAAATGAATTGAACAAACAAAAAATTAGTAAAAAAGGCAAAAATTTCCCCAGCAGTTGCCAAACTGAAAAGGAACAACCTTTTGGCATAAGCTTTAAAACCAGGGAGCTACAACATCACTAATTATTAGAGAAATGCAAGTCAAAGCCACAATGAGGTATCACCTCACACCAGTCAGAATGGCCATCATCAAAAAATCTAGAAACAATAAATGATGGAGAGGGTGCAGAGAAAAGGGAACCCTCCTGCACTATTGGTGGGAATATAAATTGGTACAGCCACTATGGAAAACAGTATGGAGGTTCCTTAAAAAACTAAAAATGGAACTACCATATGACCCAGCAATCCCACTACTGGGCATTTACCCAGAGAAAACCATAATCCAAAAAGAAACATGTACCACAATGTTCACTGCAGCACTACTTACAACCTAAATGCCCATCAACAGATGAATGGATAAAGCAGATGTGGCAGATATATACAATGGAATATTACTCAGCCATAAAAATGAAATTGAGTTGTTTGTAGTGAGGTGGATGGACCTAGAGTCTGTCACACAGGGTGAAGAAAGCCAGAAAGAGAATAATACCGTATGCTAACTCATATATATGGAATCTAAAAAAATGGTACTGATGAACCCAGTGACAGGGCAAGAATAAAGATGCAGATGTAGAGAATGGACTTGAGGACATGGGGTGGGCAGGGGCGAAGGGGAAGCTGGGATGAAGTGAGAGAGTAGCACTGACATATATACACTACCAAATGTAAAACAGTTAGTGGGAAGCTGCTGTATAACATAGGGAGATCAACTCGATGATGGGTGATGACTTAGAGGGCTGGGAAAGGGAGGGTAGAGGGAGTCGCAGGAGGGAGGGGGTATGAGGATATATGTATTAATACAGCTGATTCACTTTGGTGTACAGCAAAAACTGGCACAACAGTGTAAAGCAATTATATTCCAATAAAGAGCTAAAACAAAACAAAAAAAAAAACGGAGCCAAGGAAAGAAAAAGAACATTCTGGAGTAGTTGGAGAGGCTTCTAACTCCCACTTTTTAGGCAGTAGCAGGGACTAACACTACTAATTTGGTGAGACAGACAATATACAGCTTGGGGGAAAAGGCAAAAACTTTTGATTAAAGAAGAACTCTTGTTCGAGATCATAACATCTCAGAAGAGGTGGGACAACCCATCAGTTTGCCACTTCTCAGGGGTCCATAATGAGTTGGGGAAAGGTTATGCACCCTCTAATGAAAACAGGATTCACCATTGGCTACAGTAGTGGGTATTTAACAAAACATTAGCAAGAGAACAGAGCCATTTCTACAAATTTAAGATGCACAAAGTCCAGCTTCTCAAACTACTAAAAACTAGGCAGAACCCAATACCTAGCCCCTTAAAATGAAGCTCAGAAAAAAAAAGTCAGAAGAGTGCTGCAGAGAAATCATCATGTCATTGTAACAAGACTGTCATTTCATTATTAAATAGATATGGAGAATACTAACCAGGAGATGGATGGACGGAAATGCAGGACGCCTCCCCACCACACACTTCGTTTTGTTGGCTTGAGAATTAATTTTAACTTGAGTTATGCCCCAGATTTTTAAAAACTGAGGTATATTTATATACAGTGAAGTGCACAGATATAAAGTGTAGTTTGATGAATTTTTCATAAACTCATATACCATGTAACCAAAACCCAAAACCCCTGTCAAGATATAGAACCGCTGTTACGGCTTAGGCAGCAAGAACATGTTCCATTTAACAATATACTTGGCAATACTTGATAGACAGGGAGAAATATTTACAGTGGGAACCGCAAACTTAAATGCTTATAAGGGCAGCAGGTAAGTAAAATTAGCAGCAAAACTGGACTGATCTAGATATGTATTCATACATTGATTTAGTGGAAGGAAATGAAGAGCCCATATCTGTCAAATGGTAGCCTGATACTCTGTTCCAGGAGATTACTGCCGTGCAGGCATGTGGGCTTAGCTTTGCCAGAGTTCAATTTTTCACAAAACACCAGAAATCTGTTATCTTACATTTGAAAAAAAAATGCTGGCTCTAAACATTATGTAGGCCAAGCAAACATCCATGGGCTGGATTTGGTCCACTAGCCACCGATTATATAATCTTTGCAATGGAGATCTGAACTTTAGGTGACTACGAGAGGTAGGAGCTGGGGTTGAATTTGGGAGGAGGCAATGAGAACAATAATAAGAGGAGGTGAGAAGGGAAATGACTAGAGAGAGAGTTTGAATTGCTCAATATATGAGTCTCAGAGTCTACTGGGCACTGTGTGAAAGCCTCCAGCTGCAAGGGTTGTGATGAACGTAAACAAGTCACCACAGACATGGAAGTCGCCAAACTGGGAGATAGCCGTTCTTAAGGCCTGTTGCCTCAACTACTTTCTGCACTTGGCTACATGAAAAAAACCACCTTTCTCTCCTTACTGATAGGACAACAATAGAAGGTATAGACCTGCGCTGTCTGTTACGGTAGCCACCAACCACAAGCAGCTTATGAGAATTTGCTACTATGGCTAGTCCCAATTGATACATGCTGCAAGTGAAAATAAACACGGATTTCAAGGACTTGGTCCAAAAAAAGAATGTAAAAGATCTCTTTAATAATTTTTTATATTGATTACACAGAAATAGTAACATTTAAAATATATTGGGTTAAATTTTTTAAATTTTTAAAAACTATTTTAATGTGGCTTTTAAAAAATTACATTTGTTGGTATTCTATCAGACAGCACTCATCTAGGCCAGCTGTGATAAATATAAGATCAAAAAAGCACAGAATGGCACCCATGAAAACATACTATGTAAAATAAACAAAAACCCAACTATACATTCACAGTGATCCTAAGTAGTGGAATTACAGAAGACACATTTTTTATATTCTTTGTATTCTCTAAATTTTCTAGAATAAGCTAGTACTTTCAATAATGAGCTGAAACTAATAAAAAGAAACCATACGCTCATTCTCTGGAAATCTACTACCTGAATTTTGTTATATCTACTTTCTAAAAACACTGACTACCAAATAAAAGTTAAGTTTCTCTGGACCACGGTCATGAGGGAACTTAATGAGTTGTAAACCTTAATACCAAGAATATGTTGGTAGGCTTCCTTAAGTCAAAAAAGGGAAGAAAATCCCATTTTTCTACCCTGCCTCTAAATTCCTTATAGTGATGATACTATTTGGCCCCATAAAAGCAGTCCTACAGACTGTAATGTAAACAAAATTTTGTGTAAAGTTATATATATACCCATATATATAACGTATACTGAAGCTTTGTTATATAGCCAACTTAGTTTTAAAAGTGACATATTTACATTTACCTTTATTAATTTCTCTTCATTTTTACTTCTTTCACTCAGCAGCTCAACGTTCAGTTCTTTTTCTACTAACAAACACTTTGGCACTTGCCTTGTCTCAAAACTTCTTTCATTGGCAGTCTCTACATCAGACTCTTCAATAACTTCTGATTTATTCTTTTGGGTGCGTCCCAGTAATGGCTTATTTTCCAGGGACAATTTTCTCAGAGAGGGTTTTTTCCTACTAACAAAAAAAGCTGCTCCTCCTTGGAGGGTAGCTTGTGGTTTGACTTTTTGGCTTAGAACTCGAGGAGCATTCAGATTATTTTCAGCTGAGTAACAATTATTCTCTTTCTCCACAACTGGCTTATAAGCCACTCGATTTTGCTTGGAATTTTTAGAATTCTTTGACACAGGCTTGATGCAGTTATATCTAGGTTGACATTTAGCAGTTAAACTCTTCTGTGGTTTTTTGTTCATTTTCTTGGAGCAGGCTGGTTTCCCCTGCATTCTTTCTGTCATACTGGGATACGATTTATCTTCATTATTAGTTTTTAGACAAATGGATCTACTCTCTTGTATCAGTTTTCTCTCCAATGGATTGAGGTACCACTTATCTTTGTTGTAAAAGGAAGACACAGCAGATTTAAATGGTGAATCTTGATTTGCAGATGGCAATCTATTTTTAGTTGTTTTGAGTGGACTTGAAATGAAATGGCCTTGTTGAGAGCAATGACTCTTTTCTTCATTTTTATCACTGCTTTGGCAAATGTGCTTTTTATTAGGTGACGGAAATATATTTCCCATAAAGTCCGAAATTAATTTCTTTGATGGAATTTCTGATAATAGGCTATGAAGAGAAACACAGTCCGTTGATAAATACTGTTATTTTGCTTCAATTTCTATGTCAATTTACTGCTAAGCAATAAACAACTCTACCTGTAAGGTGTATTAAAAATACATCTTCTCCACCAAACATCCATCCATATACATTATTAGTTTAACAGCAGGATTCTCAAATTCTGTTTTTACCAAACAAAGCATATGAATATTTTTTCAAAACTAAGATCCCAATAATGTCTGTGAAAACAAACACTGCTTACAAAGAAGGTTCGAGTTACATGTGTATATATATGTGTGTGCGTGTGTTTTAAAATCTATTTCTAAGTCTTGGCCATATACTCTGCTACCAGTTCCCTAAAATGATTAATTTTACATAATAAACTGACCATTTAAGGACTGTTCTATAATTTATATTTCTGGTATGACATACATAGAGTACATAGCTTTTTAGAATTGCTTACGGATGAGCATCTTTGATATGCAAAATAGTATATTAAATATTATATAAAAGAGCAGAAAGGAGCAAGGTAATAAAAGATTTGACACACATTTCCAAGCCATAGAAAACTGCCCTTTCTCTGATTCCCTCCAAAATCAGGAAAGAATTTATTATGAAAGAATTTCCAGGTTAGAATTAGAATATAAAGTATTACTGTAGCCATAAGGAGTAGGTGAATGGAAAAATAGAAATACTTATAGATAGAAGAGAGGAGATAAAAAACACAAGATGGTGGATTTTTCTTTTTTAAGAGTTTCTACTCATAGGCTGAGACTCACTTATCACAGTTCAAAGAATGCTGCTTCCTTTTCCTTGGAGTTAAAGTTGACATCTTCTTAATTGAACTCCTAAAAGCAACAGAACAATACAATAACCAAATTAATCCAATGTGTATAAAAATCACTATATCAAAATTACACTTTTTAAGTGAAAGAATTCTCAGATGGGTAATAGTCCATAAAGATTCAAAAAAAAAAAAAAAGGAGGGTTTTTTAAAAAGCAAATCACTTTAATAAAGGTTTAAACCATGAAAGTTAAAAAAAAAAAAGGAAAAACTGCATCATAGTAGCAACTAATTCAGCAGGCACAGTACAATTTAATTAACTAATTAAGCAGGAACAGTACATGTTTCGAGCTGGAAAATGATCCTACCAAGAAGGAAGGATTTTACCCCATTTCAGGACACACTTTCCCCTTCAATTAGCCTGATGAATTCATACCAAGTGTAATCACTCTATATTCTGGGCAGCTGTCCTTGCCACTGCCCTCACCCCCACCCCTCCCGCTGTTAGAGGCTCTTGCCCTAGGCTTCCTTTCTAACCTGCACTTCCTTGGTAACCATTTAGCACATTTTCTTGTTGTTGGTTTGACTGTCCTTCTCAACAGCCCGCATGTTCAATGAAGGCAGAGACCGTCTCTAGCTTTTTCATTAGAAGTCAGCAAGAAAACGGGGAAGCATAATCCTCCCTCATTTAACTAGTCGAGGAACCGCTTGTTTCCTTATTTACAACATTCTCTGACCTCCTAAGGCTGCGGGTAATAAACACAATCACAGATGTTAACTCTCGAGCAAATGGTATGTTGCTCAATAAGCATTTTCCCTTCCCCTTCCTTCGGATCAAGTATATATATATAACTATGTAAAAATATATATAACTATATAAAATATATTAATATATATATAAATTACACAAGCATGACTTCAGAGTTAAACAGAAAGACCTGGGTCTCTGGCAATTCGTGTCGAGTTGCGGCTTAAGGGAAGACCCTTCTGGGGCTGAATGAGGAAAGGTAGGCGAGAAAAGCGCCTCAGTCCCCAAACGCTGTCAGAGCAAAAAGAGGAGAAAACTCGGCGTCAGAAAGCTGGAAACCCGGTGACCTGGAAGTGCGGACACCTCCTCGCTGGCTTCAGTCTCCAGCCGCGAACTCGCCAAGCACCGAGCACAAGCTCTTTTTCCTTGACACGCACCCCCGCGTTCCACAGGACCTCCCGGTCTCTTGGCTCTTCCACCCCACGCCTCGGTTCTCCACAGGACTTACCTGCCCCTCAGACCTGCGACCTCCCCACAGCCGAGTCAGTGGTCCTCACTGTATTCAAATTCTCGCGCGCCAGTCCGGGCGGAAGCTGCTGCGTTCCTATTCGCCGCTTCCCAGCGCGTCCACGGGCTGGCTCGGTGATTGGTTGTGCACGAGCGCTTGCCCCGCCCACTCGAAAGGCGGTCTCCGAGATTCTCCCGCCCTTGCAAGGCTAAAAGCTCGACTCAACGAAACCACGTCTTCCACAATCCCTTGCGGCAGCGCCGGGCTCCATTCCAGAGGTCTTATCTAGGTGCATTCTGGAAATTGTAGTTTTTGGCGGAATAAACGTGCCCTGTGGAACTCTAGGGGCATTCTCAGGCCATTTAGTGTAAGATATTTTTCTAAAGTAGCCTCTTCAAGATTCTCGAGGCGGTTATTTTTCACATTTGAAGCTTTATTGTTAACTTTTATTTTGCTAGTAATACGTTAGGTTTCTAGCTCATTTTTTTCATTTTTCAATTTAAATTAAAAAAATTAAATCATGACAGTAACATCTATGTGCCAGGCATTCTTGTACGTTTTACGTGTTTTATTTCATTTACTCTTCACCACAGTCTATATGTATCATCATGCCCATTTTACAGAGAATAAAACTGAGGGCCTGAAAACAATGACTTTTTATAGGCCAGAGCTAGCTTCTTGCTTTGGAAAGCCCAAAGGTTCCTAAAGCACTCATTGATTATTAGCTACTGTTATTATCTTTGTGTACCAGCTCCTAGTACAGTCTCTGGCACATTTCTTAGTTCCAAATAAACTTAGTTAAGTGATGCGCTTAGCTTCATAGAATGAAGTCGGTCAGAATGAAGTTGGTCAGAATGAAGTTAAGAGACGTAATCATGTCAAAGCTAAGTGCTGCGGGAACTTTCCTTGAGTCAGATAATTCCCACTTCACAGCCGGAGGATCTCTGAGGATCAGATGTTTGCCCAGTCTCATAGGTGACAGATGGCAGATCTCAGCTTTAAACGCACAACAGTCCGGGTCCAAACGCAGAGTGGGATATTGCCTCTGGAGAATATCACAATGTAGTCTAGTTGAGCGCTCGCTCACTACGCCCTAAACCTTTTATGCCTATTAACTTATTTAATCCTGGCAAAATAGCCTGTGAATTAGCCGCTCTGCTCATCTTCTTTTTACAGCTGAAGTAAGTGCAGCACCAACAACTCATGGAGCTAGAATGAGAATAGTGGAGGAATTTGGGTTCATTCATAATTTAATGAGCTCTAAGTGCCAAGCACCGTGATTGGCTCAGTGAACTCCTAGCTGTGAAGAAGGCAAAAAGGTTTCTACCCTCAGCGAGCTCAGATGCGGGTGAAAGAAGGCAGATAAGACCCAGAGCTAAGCCCCAAGATTTGACCGCCCACGGGGCGGAGTTTCTGAAAATAAAGTCAGCGAATGACATTTTTCTCTCAGGAAGATGGAGTTTCCCCGCACTGTTTGCCAATCACCAACTGTCCTGCCTCCATTTTTCCCTCAACTCCCATGAACTGCAGCTCCGTGAGCGCGAACGACGTCCCCGCCAAGATTGAAGACGGCGCCGGCTAGGGGCGTTATGACGTAGCCCGACGTCCGCCGGAAGTGCTCGGAAAAGTTCCGGGGGACGCGGCCTCCGCGCTTCCGGTATCCAGAGCGTCCAGGGTTGAGTGCTGCTGCTCGGCGCTGGAGTCGCCGTGCTGCCTCCGGAATCATGGTGTTCTACTTCACCAGCAGCAGCGGTGAGTGGGCGCCGAGACCTCCCTGGTCCCTGCTCGACCGCGGGTCTCCGAAGCCGAGACCCTCAGGCCGCCGCTGAGCCTTGGCTCTTAAGTGCCTTCTCCGCAGTGGGTGCCTCTTCCTGTGCCCTCATGGTCCCCGCACCGTGTCCGTCCCGGTCCTCCCGTGTGTCCCCTCGTCAGGGCCTGGGGGAGCGTAGAGGCACCATCACCCTTGCTGTCTTTGCCTCCGGGAGTTGTTCTTTTCTCTCAGTCAGAAAGACCTGTCGCTGCCTGGAATTAGACATTTTGTGGACGTCTTCACACCCATATCCCAAGTCTTCCCTTCCCAACCCACTCCTGTAACCTGTAATCTTGCTGCGCCCTGGTAATTACCCGCATAGAGCAAGCAAGGAGACACCTGCCAACAACTCTCTGCTTTACAAGAAGTGCGCCTTAGCCTTCTAGGAAAGGGCTGTAGGGCCTGGATGCTACAGAAAGCCATAAAAAGCCTCTGGAATGGCAATACAGCCACTCACTGGGCAGAGTTGACGTATCAGATCTTGAAAAATGACATGATAATGTTTTTGATTTGTCTTTGGCAGGCAAGGAAAGGGTGTGTTTAGTTCCCAGGATATGCTGTGTCTTCATTTCTCTGCTTATGTTGATCCCTTTGCCTAGAAGCAGCCACCAGTTAGCTGCTTCTCCCCTGAGACAGACCCCTCCTGTCTTCCAAATGCCTTTCCTGTCTTGTTCCCGTCCCAGGATTGCTTAAATATACCTCTTCAGGGATCCCCTTAACACCCAACACCTTTGGCATTGAACTTATCATATGATTTTTAATGCTGTCTGCTTGAGATAGAGTGTAAGCCCCTTGAGGGCAGGGACAGAATCTCCTTGTTTCTCTAGCATAGTGCCTGGCTCATAATAGTTACTCAATAAATACTTATTGAATAAATGAATTTTTTGACTTCTAGCACACTCCATCCTATTGCTACTCTCTGCCTACTTGTTAAAAGTGAGATTTAAGTGAAACTAGCTGCACAGTGTTTGTATGGGTTTGAATAGGGTGGTACCTGCTCTTTAGACGTGAGAACGTTGAAGCCAACGGAAGTTGTAGCTCACAGACCCTTGCCCCTGCTACTCCATCACAGTGTCACATCTCATTTTCTCAGTAGTTTAGGCTTCCACAGTGTGCCATAAGCTATTTCTCTGTCTCTGTAGGCTTAGTATTGTCTTACCCATATTATTAAAATTACTAGAAACAAATTTCAAACTAGCCTGAAAAATCATCATAGGCCCTTAATAACATTTTAATCTTTCCTCTGTCCTGTTTTACCCCTCTGTCATAAGATAACTGGAGCATCTCTTTGTGGCTTCTCCCAGAAACATAGTTATTCTCACAAGTCCAACAAGGAAATGAAAACTATAGGTAGGGCATATAGGTACTAAATGCATTTTATGCTGGCTGCTTTACTCTCCTTAAAGCCATTCTAAATTCTTTGAGCGTTAGTCATACACATGCAGGTGCCCTTAATAGAACAGAGTGCTTCAGTTGACTTGTGGGTCATATTTTTCTTGTTGGCTTCCATTGTAACATCAGAATTGCTTCCTGTTGTAAAAATATTTGGCCTCTAAGTCTAATCTACACTTGTGCAGCTTTTAAAATTGCAAAGTTAATGGAAAAAGTATAACTTTTCCAGTAAGATAGTAGTAAAACTTTACATATTCCAGTACAGAAAACAACTTGAACATGCAGAATCTGCAGGAAATGACTTTATATAAATAGCCAAGCTCTTCAACCAACTGATGGTTTACTGAAAAAAAACTTTTTTTAAAAGTGGGTTGAAAATCTCAATAGAAAGTTTTTACCTTCCCTTTTAAAATCAGTATCTCTGACTAAAATCTTCTTAGTCTTATTTTTTCATGCTCTCTTAATGGAATAATGAAACATTAGCCTTGCTATGTTTCCAGTGTCAAATTCCGACCCTTTTCTTTATGGACCCACAGAATACCTGTATGTGGCTCATTAAGTTCACTTTTACTTCTGGTACCTTTTACTAGCACCTGTCTCAAGATAGATTATTCTGCAAATTATGAAATTATCACAGCGCCTCTAAAGTTGGGTTTGTTGCTACGCTTGAATCAGGCATCTTCAAGAAGACTAGTTACCATAGTAATCAACGAATTATTTTGTAGAATGCCCCTCGGTTTGGGCTTATAGCAGTTATGTTCTTAATCATCTCATTTTATAGGTCAACCGTCCAAAGAATCATCTGTCATTCTTTTGGCAGTAATCTAGCTAGCTTGTTCTGCAGAAACAGCTTTGTTTATTTCAATCATTTTAAAAATTACCTTTGTTTGATTACAAGAACCATCTATACATTTTGTAAGCAAGCAGGCAGGGTAACTATTGTTAACAGTTAAATATATATCCTTCCATAGTATAAAGAAAATGAGTGCATGTATTAAAAATGTATATGTAAACATGTTTATATGTACTCAGTTATTTTTTACAAATTGAATCTTACTGTATATAGATACACAAAAAATGCTGTTCTGATATTTAATATATTCATCTACCCTTTTTAATGAGTCCATGGTATTTTGTTTATGGGTGTTCTACAGTGTGTTTAACCAGTCTTAATGAGTGTTAAGGTTGTAAAAACAACTTCATTGCTTGATGAAGTGTTAATTAGTAGGATATATACAACTAGTGGTGACATTATAGAATCAAAAGGGTGTACACATACAATAGTGCCCTAAGTGTACAGAGAGAATCTGAAACACTTTAGTTGTATTCCTGCACTTGGCATTTGTCATATGCTATGCAAAGGGCTTATCAAGCTAACACAATGCTCAGTTACAGACAAGTCTGTCAGCTAGTCAGTACAAACATTGTTTCTCTCAACTATTTCCAAGTAATTATGGGCTGTAGTCATCATACAAATGAAAGAGTGCTGCTCCCCAGCCTTCAGAGTTCCACTCTCGAGGTAGTTCCGTGTTCTGGAGCGACAGCAAGCAGGCTGCCCAGCCCAACCTTGCACCTGTCTGCCAGGCTTTGTAGACAGAGGCCCAGTGGCTGTGAATTCAGGAGTCTAGATCCAAATGGGGTCTAACAGGTTTTGGTAGACTAGCTCGGAAACCCACAACCCAGTTAGAATTTCAATGAAGAAACCTAACTGATTCTAGATAGAGGATTCCCACATCAAAACACACTATCAGACTTCCCTGGTGGCGCAATGGTTAAGAATCCGCCTGCCAATGCATGGGACACTGGTTTGATTGATCCCTGTCCTGGAAGATCCCACATGCTGCAGAGCAACTGAGCCTATGTGCCACAACTACTGAGCCTGTGCTCCTAGAGCCTGTGCTCTGCGACAAAGAGAAGTCCCCACTCGCTGCAACTACAGAAAGCCCGCACACAGCAACAAAGACCCAACGCAGCCAATAAATAAATAAATAAAATTTAAAAAACAAAAAACACACACTAGCTCAGGAAAGCACATGTTATTTCTAAGGTGAGCCACACCAGAATATTCTGTTTGACTTAAGGTAGTGGTTCCTAATGCTGATTTCACATTAGAATCGCTGTAAAAAGATCTTTGAACAAACCCGCATCCCCAGAGATTTGGGTTTGGTTGGTCTTAGGTGGAGCTGGGGCAAAATTAGGTGATTCTAATGTGTAAACAGGGTCCAGAGTCACTGATTAGAAGAAGCTCGAGAGCCGTGTTTCCCCTGAATGTGATAAGGAGCCTATTATAATTTGCAGCACACCTGGAATGTAACTAATATTAACTAAATCAAATTATGAAAAATAAAACTTGCCTAAGTATAGGAACCTATTTTTAAATGGTTGAGGTGAAGATATTTGATCATTGTTTTTTTAAAACTATTTTAGAGAAGGCAGAAGTATAGGGCTGAACTGGAATTGCGTTGAACTATATGCCTGAGAAAGTAGGAAAGTAGCTATTTTTAATGAGGGTTGATAAACTTTTCTCAGATGGTCAATATTTTAGACTTTGTAAGCCACATACAATCTCTCTAGCTTTTCCTTCTTCATTTTGCCTTTCAACCCTTTAAAAATGTAAAAATGATTCTTAGCTCAAGGCTGTCCAAAACCAGAGCAGGATTTGGCCCACAAGGCCCTGTTTTGCCAGCCCCTAAATAAGCATTGGTCACTTGATTTTCCCATCAAATAGTTGTGTTGGTCATGAAGTTATCTAACTATTTCTTATTTTTGTTTTGTCTTAGTTAACTCATCTGCTTACACTATTTACATGGGAAAGGATAAATATGAAAGTAAGTTTTCAAAAGCATTTGGTTTTGAAATTTCCAGCAGGTAAGTGTTAATTGTGTTTTCTCCCCATGGTTTGTTGGATATGAGTTTTCACTTAACTACTACTAACTAACCCATTATAAGGAATTCTAAAGGATTAACTTCCTTAGAATTTCATTATATCAAATAATAATTGAGCTAACTGGACCACTGGTGGCTGACTAGAAACTTACTTTACAAAGAGTTTTGTGGTATCGTTTTATTTAGGGGTGACAGGAATCAGAGGTTAACCTGTGCTAGTTTTCATCAAATATAAGTAATCTGTGGCGTGGACTTAGAAAAGATCATTTTCTGTGCATTTTTACGTCGTTTAAGAAATCTATCTTGGTTTTTTTGAGACAGCAGATGGTTCTTTTTGAGTTGAAATGTTAACAGTGTTTTCAAGCTTTCTTGATCACTCAGAATGAAACAATTATCTCATACTTTGCACATTCTGTGACTAAATGATGGAAACATTCACCTAACTAAAACAAAAATTTACAAAAAAATACCCATACTATTTTCTATGCCCCCTATTTTCTGTTTTGTTTCATTTTTAAAAAGCTAGTCTTAATCTGCTAAATTAATCTTCTGACCCACTAATGAATTTGATCTAAAGTTTACAAGAGAAACACTGCATTAGGGCATCGCCTTTTTGACTGCACGGGTGAGGAGGGTGCCGAAAGGGAAGTGTAATTTTCTTGATCAGGAGAGCAGGGAGGTGACAGCACTGACCCTCGATGTGGGACACTGAGGTGAGGGAGGAAAGAACTGCAACAAGGGAGCTTGGAGAAGATGACAGAATTCCTCTTCAAGCTTGGAAAGCACAACTGCTGTTATCTTGAGGGTAGCATCATGTTCTGGAAAAGACAACTCTGAAATCTGGCCAGTCTGGGTTAAAATCCCAGCTCTTCAGCAACCTAGCCATAGTTACTTAACCTTTTTGAACCTCACGGTTCTTAGATGTAAGAAGAGGATCCTGCGACAGTATCGGCCTTGCAGGGCTGTGAAGATTAAATGAAAGAGCCTGGGGAGAGTTCCTGGCCCAGGGTGGGCACTCAGTAAGGGGTGGTTTTCATCACTGAAGCTCTGGAGCTCCCAAAGCCGCCTCCCTCCTCCCTGGGAACACTTCAGGCCTGCGTGACTCTGCCTCAGGAGTCTGAGAGGTGCCTAATTCATGTCAGTTATCTTTCTTTAACCCCCAGGTATTGCTTTTTTTTTGTTTGTTTGTTTTCCCCTTTTTCTAAAACAGTGTCTGTTCTAGGTGCAGTTTGTAACTGACAAACAGTTTAAACTTGATCCTTTAAAAGAGACATATAACATTCTTCAGTATGAGATGCTTGGTATTAATGAAATAAATAAGGCCCTAAATTAAAAGATGTCAAAGAACAGTGATAAGTTATATATATAACTTAGATATGACTATGTATATAGTTATATAAAAACATATGTAGTTGTATGTATATGTATAGTTACACATGCTAAGTATATGTAGTTGGTGTATATATACATATATCACATAAAAATATATAACATTATAAATATGATAATGTGGTATAGTTATATAACTTTATAATTATAAATCAGATCTATATAACAGTTTCAAACCCTGCTATAACCATAAGCAGAATCAGTATAAGCAAGACGAGCACATTAGCACCGAGAGAAAAAAGCAATAGCATAAAATAACTCATTTTTAAACAGTTTTTTCCTTATAGTGAATTTGTGCCATAGAATCTGGGAGTGACTTAATAGAAGCAGTCTGCAATGTATTAATACTTGAGTTTTATATTTCTCCTAGTAACCCATGAATTGTCCTGGGTAAGTTTTCTTATAGTGTCCTCCTGATGAACGTAGCTGGGGAGGGGATGCTATCTCCCTGTATTACATGAACAATAAGGCACAGTTATAGGAGTGATAGTTACCTATAGTAGATACAGATCGAAACTTGACCAAATCTGCTTTCCCTTCTACCACACAAAGGGTGTGAACCCAAAACTTAGGTTCCTGAGAACCTAAAGCCGAGGTTTTGCGTGTTTTGCACTGTGCAGCCCTGGGAGGGGGCTTTATGTATTTCTTACAGCGAAGGGCTGCCTTCACTCCGGTGCACCCTGATGGGCTACCCGTGCTGCTAATGCAGGCAGCTGTGCCATGGACATTCCTACCATGTCTCTTTTCCTTTCCATTGTAGTTTCCTATTTGCTGGGGCTGATCTGTGTAGGGCCACGCGTCAGCCTCTGAGTATCTGAAGAGGAAGACTGAGTCTGTGCTTTCACAGCGTTCATTCAGGTGGAGGCACATACAAAACCAAATAGGGGTCAATTTTGCTATGAACCTAGAACTGCTCTAAAAAATAAAGTCTATTAAACAAAAGTATGGGCAGAAAGAAGTAATATTAATAGCAAACTTCAGTAGAAGTAGAGGGGGCAGAGAGAAAATGTGGTTATGGAGAGCTGAGAAGGCTTCCCGGAGGAGTTGGTTAGATTGGGCTAGATTGTGGAATCCTTTAAACCTCCGTTGTAGGAATTTCTATCTATAGATATAAATCTAGACACATAGTTTCTCTCTACAGATGTGAATTTAGATTCTATCTGGAGCCCACTGGAGTGGTGTTTTGCTGTCATTAAAGTATTCAATATATGAAGAAAAAATTCTATATATTAGAACACTTTTCCCCAGGCACTCCTAGAGTGATCAACTCTCCTAGTCTGCTTTGTAAGAACAGTGTTACAGTTTTAAGGTATGCTGTTCTCTAGTGCTCCTGGCGCATCACATTTACTTCTAACAGCCTTGATGACTTCAGACGAAGGGCTGGATGGAACATAAATGAATTTTAAGTTGGACGATTTACTTTCACTGAAAAGCTTTCAGGTATGTTCTTTTTATTAGCCAGCAGGTGTCACCAGGGAGCCAAACATTACCCAAATGAGGAAAATAGGTTTTTATATTTCCTTCCTCTGATTTCTCTGATTACTTTTGGCTGTTTGCTCACCTTCTTACTTAAGCTAGTAGAAAACCCTTCAGGAAGCTCAAGGTGTCTGCAGTTGCTTAGAGTACCCTCATCCAGCAGGGGACTCTTATCATCTTTTTCCTTTCCAGAAAATAAATACCTCATTCAGATGAGGTAGATTATACTTCAGTACATTTTAAATCATACTATGTGAATCACTTTGTTTACAGTTTTTAACTTGATGTTTAATAACTTAAGTAATGCTTCTGTGTTACTGATTATTAATATGGCTATTAGAGGTATATATTGAGATAATCTTTCTGTAGTGATGTATGTTATTAGCCTTAAAAATATGCATACATGGGAGTTCCCTGGTGGTCTAGTGGTTAGGATTCGGTGCTTTCACTGCTGTGGCCCAGGTTCATCCCTGATTGGGGAACTGAGAACTTGCAAGCCACGTGGCGTGGCCAAAAAAAAAAAACTATATATATATATATATATATACACACACACACACACACACACACACACACATATAATGTCTATATGTGTGTGTGTGATATATACATATACACACACACACATACGTTTTGAATGAATACTTAACGTTTTAGAAATGCACCTTAAGGAAATAATCAGGAGTATGGACATATTTATTTTAAAAAAAAATTTACCGAAGCATTTATAATTAGAAGCAATCTGAATGTCAACAATAGAAAAGCTTATCCGTGTGATAGAATCAAGTAGTCATTGTTTCCAAAGAACTTTTAAAATTTTTATTTTTATCTAACAAATATATGGTTTAAAAGTTCAAGTAATAACAGAATGCTTATAGTAAAAAACACCAGTTCCCTACCCCATCCTTTTCAATACCCATGTTCCACCCTCAGAGACAGTTACTTTAACTTTTATTTATTTCTTCCATTTCATTTTTATTTTCATATGTGACAGAATTTTAGGTGATTTTTATTTTCGTTTTTATATTTCCAGTGTTTGTTTTGTTCTCTAATTTTCTACAATTTTATCATTGATAAGCTTTTTTTTTTTTAGAAGTAAAATGCAGTTCACTGGTTTTGAGGTTTTGGCAAAACCATTTTAACATATAGGTATTATTATAGTGAATCAGTTTTCTAAGACACCATCTAACATCTCAGCTGCTCTGATTTATCAATGTTAGTTTTATCTTGCACTTTAGATTATAAGCATTATGCAAAATTATAATGATTATAATTGTCCAATTGTAAAAACTTAAAAATTTTTTTTTGTATTTTCAAGGATCAAAGCCTCTGAATTACTCTTTTCTTCATTAAGGGAGAGAAAAAGTTTTGTGGAAAAGATTGCTATTTTTTCCCTTCCTAACTTATGATAAACTTTGGCATATTTCATTTAACCTTTTTTTTTTACAATATTTTTTAGTTTTGTTTTATTTAAAAAATTTTGAATTATTTTTTATTGACATATAGTTGATTTAAAATATTGTATTAGGGAATTCCCTGGTGGTCCAGTGGTTAGGACTCAGTGCTTTCACTGTCAGGGCCCAGATTCTATCCCTGGTTGGGGAACTAAGATTCTGCAAGCCATGCAACACAGCCAAAAAAGTAAATAAAAGAACCAAAGTATAATTGAAAAACAAAATTTTAAAATAAAATAAAATAAAAATAAAATATTATATTAGTTTCAGATATACAACATAGTGATTCAGTATGTTTGCAGATTGTACTTCGTTTAAAGTTATCACAGAATAATGGCTGTATTTCTCTGTGCTGTACAATATGTCCTTGTGGTTTATTTATTTTATACATAGCAGTTTGTATCTCTTAAGACCTTCATTTTTCTTTTTTTTTTTTTCCTTTTCTTTGTTCTTTTCTGTCTCTCTGCAGATGAAGATCTGATAAAGTATGGCTGGCCTGAAGATATTTGGTAGGTAACAATTTTGGTTCCACTTTTTATGAATCATTATTTTCTTAGACTTGGCCAACCACCTGACTCCGATGCTTTGCGTTTTGTCTATGAATGTTCAGTGGTAAATAGCTGACTGCCAGCTCCCTTCATTTATAATTACCACATTAACTGGGAATGAGGTCTTAGGGCTAGATCTCAGGTCTGACTACAAAGATCTCAGGAACATAGGCTTGCCTTTGTTGCCTCCTGTGTGTCTCCTCATGATAGATTATTGAGACAATGGCACTTAACATGCTCAGATCAGTCTTCTTAGTGGATGGATGCGGGCTTCACAAGAAGCAATGAAGAAAATAGACGCAAGCTTCCATGTCAGTGGACTAAATAGAGCATCTGACCAGATCCAGCTTTAAAGAAAACACAGACTGAGTTCCCTTTGTCTTCTCAACAAAGAGTTTAACCCTGGCTTGATCCAGCCCCTACCCCGTCTTTCTAAAATAATTTATGGAAATTTCAAAAATAATAAGATATTCTTTCTTGGCCTCCTTCCAAGATAATTTTATTTTGCCACTCACCAGACCCAGTCTGAAAAAACAACAAAACGAATGCAGGAAAAAACCCTTCATTTCAGTTGAATTCTTTTCTTTTTCTAATTGCCTTAGAATGCCATATGGGCTTTTCTACGACTTAGACCCAGAACCTGTAAGGAGTTCATGGGTTCCTGCTACTTTCTTTTTTTCTCATGTAACACTCTCAGACTCGTTTGCTTTCTTTTTCTAGCTGCAGCTTCCACCACTCCCTCTGACCCTCATGATGTCTCTCCTGGAGCCTAACTCTACTTACCGTTGAGCAGGATATGGTCTCCACAACTCCTAACACCCGCTACAAAATGCTGTCTCTGAGGAGAAGCACTTGGATCCTGTTTGTTTTAATGACAGTAATAATGTACATTTATTGGGCACATAACTGTAGGCCAGATCCTATTGAGTGTTGACCTCCACTAATATGTTTTGTTTCACAACAACCCTGTGAAATAGTTACTGATATTGTGCCCATTTTTCAGATGAGGAAACTAAGGCTAAGAGAAGCTGAACAGATCCACTCTGGTCGTTGCTGGCCCCCAGCCAGCTTGACTTCTAGATCCCCGTTTCTCTCTCCCTTCAGGCTCTTGCTGCAGTGTTCTCCTAGACTGCTTTTCTCCAAGTGTGGGCCCAGATCCCTCACTTATTCACTACAGTGACAGAGCTTAGACTGCCACTTTTTAGGAGAGTTGATTGATTTTCAATAAGGAATGCAGCATTAGACATCTGGGAGGAAAAGCATTGCCCAGAGACTAACTTAAGCTACACCACAGGTGTGGCCTTACTCAGAACCCCTGGGCCTACCTGCAGGAGCCCATGAAGGGCACCTCTCTGGCTCCAGCCTACCTCATTGTGAGGGGGCTGCTTCCTGACCCCAGTGGAAGTGCTTTCCTGTGTGTCTGCTTTCTCTGAAGTCCACACTCCAGGAACCAAGAGGCACTAGAAACCTGAGGAGGTTTAAAGTCATTTTTATTAGCCCTCTGTTCCACCACAACGGCCCATCTTCTGAACTCAAATATGTCATCAAGTTAGACACCGTTTGGCACCCCTGTGCCTTAGGTGAGCAGGTTGCGCTGCTCGGGGCTTCTGCATTGGGTGCTGTTTACCTTCCCAGGACTCTAGACTGCAAGTCCCCCCTCCCCGCCACCCCAGGACAGTGGTCCACCAGCTTTATTTAGCACTCTAGCCCCACGACCTAGCATAGGACCTGGCGCGTGGGAGGTGTTCAATGGATGTGAACGTTGTAACTGGCTAGCTCTCTGCCTGTCTAGAAATGATCTTTATTGGACATTCCTTCACAGTAACTACATTCTGGTCATCTCCATTTGGAGTGCCTGTCGCCCCCCAGCTGGATTATTTCAGTTATCTTTAGAGCCCCAGAGACCTCCAGATCTGTCACACAAGAGATAAGAATGATTGTACCTGTTACATAGTTATCTCCTGTAAGGTTTGGGGGCAGAAATACCTGTATAGAAAAGGTTACATATTCAGATGCACCATGAAAGTCAATTCACTACAGCCTTTTACCTGACATTTAAAAAAAAAAATTAAGTGGAAGAGAAATTTCCAATTTACAACCTACACCTCATGTGTTATGACTTGGGTTTTTCATTTCATTCAGATTGACTGTCTCCTGGAATGCACTTACCAAATGGTGTCTATAGATACCCGATACCCATTTAGACACTCTGTAGTCTTGAGATTTAATGTCTGTTGTCGGAAGTGACTGACTTTTACTTCCAGAAGCTATTCTAGGTCAGATGTGAGCTGGCATAGCCCTAAATTTCAAGACCTGTTCCAGTTCATAAACTGTCAATCCTGGAAACAGTCCTGGGCGTGCAAAGAATGAATCACTTGGTCTACATTCCAGGGCGGATTTTCAACGTAGAGTCTGGAACTTAACCTCTAGGAATGTCAACATCTGAGTTTATACCAGGAACCTCCTAAGATACTTTTAAGCAAAGAATGTATCTAGAGTTACATGAGAGTGGAACTAAATTCATTTTAAACAAAGGAAAATAGTGTGTGCGTTCACTGCCTCCAAACTCCCTAATGAGTAATATTTCCAGAGATCCCACTTTAAGGAGTTAAACAACCCAGTTTGGGGTCCCCTGTATCTTTACATTATCAGGTCAGGGTTGCTCATGCTTCTAGTCTCTGTGTTCAGTAAAGGGTAATAATAATTTAGCAGGCGAGGAAGAGAGGAAACTAGGGAATTAGTGGGCATAATTTAAACCTGGAGTGAGCATTTTGGGAGGTTTGGAAGGTTTTTTAAAGGAAACTTGCTCAAAGTAGTTATGTTTATAGAATTGACTTTTTTGTTTGTTTTGCATTTCAACCAAAGCCCCATACGGACATGCATTCCCCCTTACCTTTGTAGAGGTGTACCTACAAGCCTTAAGTTGGTGTAGATCAGCAGTGATATTCCCGGGTGTGTTTCAGTACTTTGACTGCCTATGTACAAACCCAAGTATTTGTGTATTTCTTTTGATAAAATTCCAGATCCGAGACCTTTAAGGAAAATCAGAATGCGGTCAAGCTACTATGGGTAGTAGGAAAGAGTTGTTGTAAATAGAGAACTTAAATCGGAATGGGAGAAATTTTCTCAATTGAGCTTGCTTACTAATGGGCTAGTTTCCTAAGATCCTGAAACAGAGTAGTGGTGTATAATTTCCAGATTTTCAAAAAACACATTTTCTGGCTGAAAAATGCCAAGCTGAAGACGATAATCAGTAGGCATCTCTTACGTGGGAATGCAAATAAGTAAATGAACCAGCAGAAGAAAAATAAGTCAAACTAAGATTTTACATTATTTATGGCTATCAGTAATGGTTAAGAATAAAACCTAGAGTCATCATAGACTGCCAAAAATATGTAAAAATTTTCTTTATCCCAAGTGACTAGCAAACTGCTTAACCTTTTTAAAGAGGGCATTACAAACAGCATAAGCTTAACCTTTATATAGAGTCACACTGTCTACATCTTGGACCGGATATGAGTGTGTAACTGTTTTCAGTTCTAAAAAAATCCCTTAATGCTAAGAAATTTCTAGAGAAATACGTAATGGGATATGATGTTGCCTCCTTAGGGTTTTACTGAACATTCCTCAGTCTTGAAAGAAAAGGACTAAGGAAGGAGATGACTAAAATTAACAGTCGTGTGTTACCATTGTTTGCTAGCTTTCTGGAGGTGTCTCTGGGTATTAGAAAGAGAGTTCAGCTCCATCGGTGAATTGTAAATATGAAAAACTTAAAATCCCCAAATATTGGACTAGGTGGAAAGGAAGTAAGTTTTAAAAGATTTAACTAAATTGGTGAATGATAGAGCCTTAATGAAAGGTAAATTTAGGACATTGGGGTGAGAGGGCATTCGGAATATTTTTAGGACAGTGTCTTAAAAGGCAATCACTGTGCTTTCTCAGAAGATGCGTATTAATATCGCTGTCACATTTAAGGCTGGAGAATTGTTGGTCTGACCCATTTTGTGAGGTGATTTGTTTACTGCTTCAGTCCTCACCTGACTCTTCCATCGTTATGACTGACATTCTCTTTGAATCGTTTTGCCATCGCTTGAAACTCAGCATGTCCCAAACCAAACCTGTCATCTTTTTGCCACACTTGCTCCCTCTCCGACTATAAGGTGTTCCTGTCAGTGGTCCTGCAAGTCGGCCAGGCATGCAGCCCTGGAGTCTTGATGACTTCTTTCATTCTCTTCTCTTCTCACCTAAAATTCCTTCCCCTGCGTTTGCTCTAAGTCCCGTGCTTCAGCCTGGGACCCACCAAATCTCAGTTCATTGAAGGAAACCTTGGGTCACTGAGAGCTCTTTTGTCACTTGAAAAATCACCCTTCCCTGGGCTTTTAACATTCACTGCCTCCCATACTCATCTTGGCACTTACTCTCACACAGCCACAGAACTTTCCACGTGTTTCTCACCTCTCCCAGTTGGTAGTGGGCCCTTTGGAGGTGATGACTGTGTCTTACGCTCCCCATAGTGCTCAGCGTGCGATAAGCAGTGAATTAATATTTTTGGATTGGAGTGCTTTAAATGCAAGTGGCCTGAGCAGATGGTTAACTCGTACGTCTTGCTAAAAGTGGTTTTCATTCTTTGTAGGTTTCATGTGGACAAACTCTCTTCGGCTCATGTATACCTTCGATTACATAAGGTAACTGGATTTAAACATGGATTCGTGACTTTCCTTAGTGATGAGCATCCTATCTTGTCCTCTATCCTTTTTTTCTTTTTTGGCAAATAAATTATTTAGAGTAATAAATATGTCCAAAAGTCTGCAAATTAACAAATGAAGAGATGTTTTCCACCAACCTAGGAAATCACTTCCCAGCCAGAAGCACCACCTTGTCCTGCCAGCTGAGGTGTGCTGTGTCACCTCTGCTGTCTCTCCCTGTCATTTCAGTTGACATTACTGGATTTTCTGTCTTCTTCCGGGGAGATCATGTTGTGGTTCCTTTTTCTCAGACTCATGTGATTCTCCTGTCTCACCAAGGGCACAGGTTCCTAGTTATCAGGGGCTGCTTTGGGAGGTTTAAAACAGCATTATCATAGTAAAGGGAAAAGATTTAATGTTCCCTAGTCACATAAGATCACTGTGTTTACCAATCTGTCTTTACATCTATCTATTATATTTTGTATAGTTGAATCATAGGGTATAGATAATTGTTATGTGTATTTTTTTAATATTTATTTTGGAATGATTTTAGATTTACGGAAAAGTTGCAGAGGTAGTACAGATTCCTATGTTCCCCATGTCCAGTTTTCCCCATTGTTAACATCTTACATTACCATGGTAGATTTGTCAGAACTAAGAAACCAGCGTCGATGCATCACTATTAACTAACCTCTAGACTCGATTTGGATTTCTCCTGTTTTTCCATTAATGTTGTTTTTCTATTCCGGGATCTGGTCCAGGGTCCCACATTGCGTTTTAGTTGTCATGTCTGCCTAGTCTCTGGTCTGTGACAGTTTCTCACTCTTTCCCTGTTTGTCATGACCTTGACAGTTTGAGAAGTACTAGTCAGGTCATGACTAGACTGGAGTTATGCGTTTAGGGGAAGAATAGCCCAGAGGTGAAGTGCTCTTATCCCATCATTTCAGGATTTTATGCGTTAATAGGACTTACCACTAATGGTGTTAACCTTGATCTCCTGGCCAGGGAGGAGCCAGGAGTTTGTCAGGCTTTTCCGCTAGAGAGTTGCTTTTCTCCCTACATACTTTATTATTTGCTAGCAAGTCACTGAGTCCAGGCTGTACTCAAGGGGGAGAGGATGGAATTAAGCTCCATGTCCTGGTGTGGGGAGTATCTGCATATATTCTTTGGAATTCTTCTGTAAGGATGATTCATCTCTTCTGCCCCATGTGTTTAATTCAGTCATTTACTTATATCAGTATGGACTCATACATTTACTTTATACTTTGGGTTATAATCCAGTACTGTGTCATTTTGTTGCTAAACTTGTCCCTGCTTTTACTCTTCTAGCTTGGCTCCTATGTTCCTTTGACACGCTCCTGTCATTTTGGTTTTCCAGCATTTCCTTACTTTTTGACACTCTGAGATGCTCCAGGCTTATCTTGTATTTTCCCTGCTCCAGCCCTAGAATCAGCTATTTCTCTGAGGAACCTTGGTTTCTTTTATTTGGGAAATGATATTTAGAAATCAAGATCTGGACTCTGGGTGTGCTCATTGCTACTGGAGTGTCATCACTTCTAGGCCCTTTCATGTGACAGAACTAGGAAATATGTGTATGTATACCAACCCATGTTAGTAATTCGTATGCAAAATTGTTTCTGTATCTACAGTAAGCTAAACATGAGCTCCTACTGATGTCTGATGAATCCATTACTACAGGGGCCTTTCTCACATTCCTTCCTTGCTTATCTATTACTTCCTTCTCAAACAGTGGGAAGCCTGGCTCCTACCATCCACCATCATTTGCTTATTTGAACCCAGCATATGTGGAAGTGGTTTCAGATTTGTTAACCTGTATCCTCATAAGAAACAACTTTATCACCTAAAGTACAGTGTTTATATGCAGTTATTTTTGGGTTTTGCCTTACAGTTTCCATTCAAAATGCTGTTTTTCATAGTTACTTGTCAGCTGCTTTCCCCCCATGCCTTTCAGTGATGTTTGTCACACACTTAGGTTCTTTTGTCTCAGTCTGCATTCCAGCTTGGCATCCCCTGGTTGATTGTATTACTTTTATTTATTTTTCAGAGTTTATGTTGTTTTTTTAAATTAATTAATTTATTTTATTGTCTGCGTTGGGTCTTCATTGCTGCATGCAGGCTTTCTCTAGTTGCGGCATGCAGGGGCTCTAGGCACATGGGCTTCGGTAGTTGTGACACACAGGCTCAGTTGTTGTGGCTCGTGGGCTCTAGAGCACAGGCTCAGTAGTTGTGGCGCACAGGCTTCGTTGCTCCAAGGCATGTGCGATCTTCCTGGACCAGGGATCGAACCTGTGTCCCCTGCATTGGCAGGCAAATTCTTAACCACTGCGCCACCAGGGAAATCCCTGATTGTATTACTTTTAAAGTGACAGTTTACAAACTTTTTCACGTTACTTTGTTATTTTCATAGTTATTGTTTTGACTGGTTGCTTTGAGTTGATAATATGCCACAGTTAATTTTAAAGCTCCCTTGTCAGAATGTAAGTTGTTTACAATTTTCAGTATCATGAATCCCCAACAAGAAATTTTTTATGAATTACTTTCTATTTTTCTTTTTTTTTTTTTTATTATTGTTTTATTTTATTTTATTTTTTATTTTTTTTTTTTTAGAGTCCTCAGAAATGAAATTACTGGGTCAGAAGATATAAACATTTTAGTAACTCCTTTTATGCCAGATTGCCCATTGAAAATATTGTTCTAGTTTAAAATGCTACTGGATATATATATCTTTTCCAAAACCTTTTGGGGGTTTTATAAATTAAGGAAAATAGCAACCTTTTGACCATTTTAATAAATACTACATGCTACTTCATTATACCTATAATATTTACTTCTAAATTTACTAACCCCAACTTTACTTATTCTATTTATGTTTTTGAGAACTGTATGGTAAAAAAAAAAAGAGGAAGATTGTGAACTCTGCTGGAACAAAATTCTGAATTTTCCTAGGCAACTTCTTGCCATTTTGGAACTATTTTAAGTCTAGGGAAAATAAAGTATGGTGTTCCCAACTTTCCTTTTGGTTCAGATTAAATTTTTTCCTTTGGGTTCTGCTGCGTCAGAAAATGGAAATAACCGTGGGTAGTCCCAAGTTCACATTGCCACCAGTTAAAACTTGTTTGAACAGGAGTTTGATTTCATTTTCTTTTGGAAGCACATAATGTGCTGGATAAAAATATGTGCTCCTTAAGGAACTTTTACCTGGTTGAACTCCTGCAGTAAATGCCGTAGCCCTTTGTACTTAGTAGGTACCAAGTAAGTGTTGGAGATGCAGTGAGACTAAGTATAAGTAGTTCAGAATCCAGACTGAGAGCCGGACTGCTAGCTTTGTATCCTGGCCCCGCTGCTTACCAGCTGTGTGACTCTGAGCAAGTATTCCACTATGTCCGTTTCCTCATCTGTAAAAGGGAGCTAACAGTCCCTGTCTTCCTGGGTCGTTGTGAGGATTAGATGAGCTAGCATCACTGAAGCATTTAGAATAATGCCTGGCACATGCTAAGAGCTATGTGTGTTCATTCTTTTTTGTGTCGAATTCAGGTGAATTCCACCCAAGCTTTGAAGGTCATGGATTTTCAACAAGTGTTTTTTCCTAGTCTTATTTGATTTTTGAAAACCTGTAGAAAAATCTCACTTATCAAGAGGTTTCTTATCTCCTTAACACAGCGGGCACAAAGCCCGCAGTCAAAATTCTGGCCTTTGCATATGGAGAGTACCTTACACTCTCCATGCAGAGTTTGTTTGCTCTAACTTTATGCATGATGCTAAGCTGAGTTATTTATTTTATTTGGTCTGCTCGTATTATATTAGAAGTAGCAAAACAAGAAGAGGTGATTGCTGAGGAATAGCAGTAGCTACAGGTAGTAAGAAGGGATGTTGGAATGTAGCCTCATATCAGGGACCAAGAAGCTGTACATTTCCACAAAAATTTGTAAGCACCATACTCTGGGGCCAATTGTTAGAGCATGGCTTTAGTTAGTCCTGGGTTCATCTCTCAGCTCTGTCACTTACTAGATATTGGGAATCTTGGCCTCGCTAAGCTTGATTTTCTTCATTGGTAAAGTGAACATAATACTATCCATTTCATATGGCCATTTATTTAGTGTACCTAGCACTCAGAAAGCGTATATTCAAAAAGTGGTAGCTGTTGTTTTGTTTTTTAAGTATTTATTTCATTTATTTAGTATAGGATCAGTCAGCTTCTGTGTATTTTAGAAGCACCCCTGAAGGCATCACTGTCATTATATTATAGCCTAGTGTAATGGTTGATATTCATGATGACGACATTGTGTTATCAGGATGGTAAATTCAGAATCCTCTATTTAAGTGGTCAGGGAATCGCACAGGATGAGATATGGCATTAAAGTAGGGACAAACTTAAATCACATATTTTTTGGTCAAAATTTAGGTATTTGGGAGATTCTTGTTTTGAAACATTTAAAAGAAGGAAAAAATAGAAACATAATGAAATAAATTTAATTCATCTCAAATATTTAGGTAGATAAAACATTTCATTCTCAGAAAGAAGTGCTTCGGTAATCCCACGCCTAATAGCCAAGTGCTGAGTTGATTTCCACTAGCTCTTGCCTCTCAGATATTTTTGTTCTTTTGGAATAGCTTTGCTTATTCAGCTTTGACTTTGATACAGGATCTGTAAAGAGGATGAATCGGTATTTTTTCTGTTTTATGGTGGAAGTTTATATCTAACACACCAGGAGCTTGGTTCCTGAGTAATGCTGAGGGTAGATGACCTACCAGATGATTGAGACCCAAAACTATAAGATATCTCTTGAGAGGAACGATGTAGGGACCTCAGCTAAGAAGACTCCCCAGTGGCAAAAATAGGCACCATTTCTCCACAAGGTTTCTAAAAGTAAGAATGAAAAGAAAGAAGGAAAAATTACTCAGACATAAATACAGTTAATATTTTGGTGGCTTTCTTTCATACCCCGTTTTTTTCCCGCTTAGTATTTTCCACATTACTGCCTTCCTTAAACGTTTCCACAATGGACTTCATTTGTCAATGTTTTGAAACAATTGAAGAGCCCCTGCTTTTAACAAAATTGTGCCTATTAAGGTAGCAGAGCCCTATAAAAGTGCTCCAGTATTGATCAGTAACAAGGTAGTGGACCATTTGGTTTATTTTTGTGTTTCAGGGGGAAAAAATAGAAGACATTCCAAAGGAAGTACTGATGGACTGTGCCCATCTTGTGAAGGCCAATAGCATTCAAGGTCAGTTTACCTAGAGGTGTTTTCAGAAATAGCACTGCTTTCTCTGTGTCTGAAATGGATTACATCTTAGAGAACATATTACTGACTTTGGCTTGAGTCAAGGGACTAACATGTAATATGCCTTTCCCCTGTTTTGTTCTTTCAGATGGCAGTTGCACTACCTGTTAGAGAACTGAAAGCTAATCTCCCTGTCCCTCTGATATTCGTGGCCCTATCTCAAGTCTTTTTTACTCTGTTTTCTTTTCCCTGAATAGAAAGTTGTCTAGACCCCCCTACCCTTACAGTTATTTGTAGACAGACTTTTGGAAATTAGGTTATGTTAATAGCCAAGTGAGAGATGTGTCTCATGGCTTTATTTGTAATGTTTGATGTCTTTGTTTCCATTATTTGTTACTAGATTCTAGAACCCAAGTCTCCCAATTACTCTTTCCCCCTTTTTGTTTTTTTCCTTCTCTCCTTACGTACTTTTTTCTCCCTATGAATTGTGAAGGTATCAAGTCCGTTGATATGGTTATCTCCCAGAGAATCTTACATAATTGTTCTGGGATGATGCGTTAGAATCAGTATTTTTACAGTGCTCTCCAGGTGATTGTAACTTGCAAAGAGTGATGAGACAGTTGGCCTCCATGTTTTAAGTAGGACCTGCAATGCTGGGCTTGGTGCTTGTTTAGTTCTACTGTACAAGATTTACTCTGTCAGGAGTCAGTACAGGTCAAAGCGGACAGTGAACAGAGTGGAGGTGGCAGTTATAAAGGGGAGCCGGGAGATGGTGTTCTACTAAGAATGACTGAGCTAGTAGACTGGATTTTCATTGTAGGACTTGGACCTAGATAGGGTAGAGATAAGTTTGGTTTGATATGAAGTTGAGGGATGATCCAGAGGGTTGGGAAAAAATACGGTTCACATAGAAGATAAGCATGGCACAGACACAGAGCTGATAGCAGGTACCAGGGGTTGGCAATTACAGAAGAGCTGGGCAGTGTACCCTCTCCCCCATCACTTAGTCCAAGTTCCCTGCATCTCGGGCAGCTTTACTGAGTCAGGGACCTAGCCAAAGAAACTGGAAGTCTTTTTTTTTTTTAATAAATTTTTAAATTTATTTTTGTCTGCATTGGGTCTTCAGTGCTGCACGTGGGCTTTCTCTAGTTGCAGTGAACAGGGCTACTCTTCATCATGGTGCATGGGCTTTTCATTGCAGTGGCTTCTCTTGTCGCATGGGCTCTAGGTGCGTGGGCTTAGTAGTTGTGGCTCATGGGCTGTAGAGCACAGACTCAGTAATTGTGGCGCATGGGCTTGGTTGCTCCATGGCATGTGGGATCTTCCCAGACCAGGGCTTGAACCGTGTCCCCTGCATTGGCAGTTGGATTCTTAAGCATCGTGCCACCAGAGAAGTCCAAAACTGGAAGTCTTGACTTAGAGAGCCACTCATCTTCAACTCCATAAATCATTAAGTTGCAGTTAGCTTTAGGGCATTCCATATTTATGAGTAGAACAGAGTTCCTAAGATTTCCAGTTAAGATTTTTGGTTCCTGAAATAAAAATACTAAAAATTGAAACTATCATTATCCTCTTTCCTTGTGTGTTGCAACCTCTTTCACATGTTCTCATCCCCTTCCCATGCCCCTGGCTATCAATGTGACTTTATTAAGAAAGCTCTGGACTCGTTATTCTTGGCCCAGCCTCTTTCTTCTTAATCCCTTTATAGTGTACTAGTTCTAGAGAAAACAGAAAAGAAGTCATTGAATCACTGAATCACTCTTCTCTCCTCTTCAGCCTTCCACAGAGATAGCTCACTTAGCAGAATAAGGAGCTAAGCCTAAGCATCTCACTCTCAGGAGTCGATACAGAGGATGCTGAGGAGTGAAGAAGATTGTCTTTGCTGTGAGATTTGCTAAGTACACTCCATTTGCGTCACTGTGTCATTAAAATATTTTCCTCCCTGGTTCCTCCCTTCAGCGCTGTTTGTTGTCATAGAATCTGGTCAGCCTCTTCTTTATTCATTTTATAATCTCTTGCCAGATTAAACTTCCTAAAAGCTTAGACACCTTCTGTGGCACCCTTCACCTTGTCTATATAGTTAAGCCCAAACTTCCTAAGCTGGCATTTAAGCATCTCTGATCGGACCACAGGCTTTATTTCCTTTTATGTATTTCACACTCCAGCCAAGGCAAATATTTGCTGTTTTCCTACCTTGTGCCTTTGCTTGTGTTATACCCTCTGCCCTCAGTGTTGTATTCCTGCTCAGTCATCACATGTCTAGATCCGAGCTGAGGTTCAAGGTCCACATGGTAGTTATAGTGATAGTAATAATAGCTAACATTGAATGTTAATTACATGCCTGGCACTGTGCCAAGAACAGTACACCTTATTCACTTATCAACCCTACTGAATTAAGACGTTATTTTCGTTTTATACATGAGGAAACTGAGCTTAAAGAATTGAGGAACTTAACCTCTCCCACAGAGCCTTCCTCTTCCTCCAGCTTTGAGCGACCACTGCCCTCTCTGAACTACCTTGTTGCTTTACCTGTATCTTTCCAATATCACTTGACGGCTCCTCATTTTAATTGAACTTACTCATGTACTTATCTGCCCTCCTTTAATCTTGGAAGGCAGGATCCATTATCTGATCCATGTTTGATTTCCCAGTGCCTTGCACATAGAGATTTTATTTTTTAACTTAATTTTGAAAAATAATTCAAACTGACATGAAAGTTGCACGAAAAATACAGCTCTCATATGCCTTTCATTTAGAATCAACACTTTTTCCATATTTGTTTGCCTTCTCTCTATAATATACGCAGTGGTTTTTTAGCTGAACCATTTGAAAGAAAGTCGTAGCCGTCATGACTGTTCAGCATGTCCTAAGAAGGACATTGTCTTAAGTAACTGCATTACAGTGATCAAATTCAGCAAATTTAACACAGGTTGAATACTGTTATCTGGTACAGAGTCCATATGTAAGTTTTGTCAGTTGTCCCACTGCTGTCGCTTCATAGCATTTTTTTTCCTGATCCAGGGTCAGGTGTTCTATTCACTTGTCATGTCTCTCTAGTCTCCTTTAATCAGGACATTTCTTTGTCTTTCAAAATGACACTGTTAGAGTGGAGACCACTTTGGGATGGTGCAATGCTTTCTGTTCAGTGGGACCACATTACTCAGTTTCTGGCGGGAATACTACATGAGTGAAGTCTTGTGCGTTCCAGTCAGGAGACACATGCTACCAGTCTGCCTCATTTTTAGTGATGTTAACTTTGATCACTTAGGTAGGGTGGTGTTCACCAGATTTCCCAAGTGTACGTGGTCATTTAATAAACATTGAAATGTTTTGCCATCCAATTTGGAAGGGCCTTAGAGAGTACTGGACCAGTGATTAAACTGTGATTCTCAGAGCTGCCTCGGAGGCTGTCGGGGGTGAGGGGAAACATGAAGTGAGGGTGGTGAGGGGGTGGGCGGAGGAAGAGTGAACAGGGTACCTGGCACCCCTTTCCTCCAGAGCATTTCTGCTTTGATTACTTTGGTATGTTTTCTTTGGTGAAAGAGGTTCCACTGATAAAGAAACAAAAAACAAAAACTCTACTAAACTAGTCCAGTTTCCTGACGTTTCAGATGCAACTCCAGGAGCCATGGGGATTGTCCCAACGTGACACAGCTAGTTTGTGGTAGTGCAGAGTAGAATCTGGTCTCTTGAATTACTTTATCTTGCTGCTTAACCTTTATTACATCAAGGGCTCCTTTGCAAATCTGAGGAAACCTGTTTGGTCGTTTTCTCTTTAAAAACACATAAAAGAAAATTTGCATTCAGTTTTAGAGTCTCAGAAGTCCCTGAAGCTGATCTGTTGACCCCTGCTTTTCATTGGCATACTTTAGCTTCAGTTGTTTGTCGGCTTTGCCATTTGCCTTTGTGGGTGGCTTCTTTTTAAAAATATATATATATATTTTGTGGTTTGAAACACTCAGTGGCTTGTTCATTCTCAGCCTTTTCCTTTGTTGGATTATGGTGACTTAATCGTGGGCGAGGGGACACATTGCTCAGCGTCCTCCTGCCCGCATGTTGAAGACAGTCTCTCTCGGCAGGCTGCAAGATGAACAACGTCAATGTGGTTTACACCCCGTGGTCTAACCTGAAGAAGACGGCCGACATGGATGTGGGACAGATAGGCTTTCACAGGCAGAAGGACGTAAGTGTGCACATCGCTGGAGGAGGCAGCAGCACCCTGGCGCTGAGTGGGTGTCTGTCTCTGCTGTTAAGGACTCAGCATGATGTCCGTTTCCTAAAGAGAATCAAGCTGAGTTGCTAAGCTGCTGGAAAGCCTCTGCCCTATTCAGGGTGGGGGGGGGACATAAAATAAAGATACAATATTTTATTTTTCCTCCATCTCCCTCAAAGGTGAAAATTGTGACAGTAGAGAAGAAAGTGAATGAGATCCTGAACCGATTAGAAAAGACCAAAATGGAGCGGTTCCCAGACCTAGAGGCAGAGAAAGAATGCAGAGACCGTGAAGAGAGGAATGAGAAGAAAGCGCAGATTCAGGAAATGAAAAGGAAAGAAAAGGAAGAGATGAAGAAGAAGAGGGAGATGGATGAACTTAGGTATGTTGGAGCTAAGGCAATGGTGTTGAGCTTGGAGAGTCTTCACTGCTGATGTAACTGGTGATTAACCCTTAAGAATGGTACAGTTGGCCCTCCATATCTGTGGTGCTGCATCCATGGATCCAATCAACCATGAATCAGAAATGCTTGGGGGTGGAAAAAATTCCAGAAAGTGCCAAAAAGCAACATCAGAATTTGCCTTGTGCTGATAACTATTGACATAGCAACTACCTTTACGATCATTTACATAACATGTACAGTGTATTGGATATTACAGGTAATCTACAGATGATTTAAACTATATGGGAGGATGTATGTAGGTTATACGCAAATACTATGCCTTTTTATATAAGAGACTTGAGCCTCCACAGGCTTTGGTATTCAAGCAGAGTCCTGGAACCAGTGCCCCGTGGATCCTGAGGGACAGCTGTATTCTGGTGGAGGAAGGGACATATAACAAGCTCAAAGCCTTAAATGAGTTAGAAAAAGGCATTTTTGCTAATATGTTGGTCAAAGGAATTGCCCTTTTGTAGGGGCAGAATATGAGAGTGGATGAAATAAAATAGCTAATTTTATTCTTAGATAAACCATTATAGGTTTTCTTTAGAGTTTGGTTTGTAAACATCTTCAGGGAAAGAAAAGATGCTATATTGAGTATTTAACATTAACCAGCTATGGTATTTGAATGAAATTGTCTCAGCTCTAAAGGCCAGTGCTAGTAACTCTTAAAAGCTGTTCTTAAAACCTCTTTTTTTCTAGATTTCGAAAGTTTAAAGTAATTAACATAGAGAGGCCTGTTCCACAACATAGCATTTTTAAACAATAAATAATAGGTAAAACACATCTTGGATCCTGAAACTCTAGTGTATAAGGCCGTGAAAAGACTGATAATATTAGTTTTCTATTGTTACTATAACAAACTGTCACAAACTTAGTGGCTTAAAATGACATAGATTTATTACCTTACAGTTAGAAGTTCAAAATGGTTCTCACTGGGCTAGTACTAAGGTGGTGGCAGGGCTGTGTTCCTTTCTGGAGCTCTAGGAGAGAATCTGTTTACTTTCCAGCTCCTAGAGGCCGCCCATACTCCTGGGCTTGGGGCTCCTTCCTCATCTTTAGAGGCGCCAATGGTGCATCTCTCTGCCCCTTCCACAGTCACAGCACCCTCTCTGAGCACAGCCTCCTCTGCTTCTAATGACCAATGTGATGACATTGGACCCACCCAGATACTGTGCGATAATCTCCCCATCTAAAATCCTTAACTTAAATCCATCTGCAAAGTCCCTTCTGCTATGTGAGGTAACATATTCTCAGGTTCTGGAGATTAGGATGTAGGCATTTGGGTAAGATCATTATTCTGCCTATCACACTGACTCTGTAGATGCATAGTACTATACCTGAAGGGGCCTCAGTTTTTCTCTGAGAAGGAAGGAAATTAATCCTGCCACTTCTAGTCACAGAATTCCTAGATTTTTTCCACTATTTTCTGCAGATTTCATTTGTGATAAGTATACCCCCCAAAAGTTATTGATTCCTTTGGGAAGGGTGTAGGATGAACATGAGCTGTCTTGCCCTGTCCTGACTTAGTTTCCTTAATACCCTGGATAATTAGAAAGATCACTGGGCCAGAATGGAGGTTTTATGATCAGGTGCTGGAACTTCTTCATTATGCATATGCACGTGTTCCTGTTGGGGCTTCTGCTAGAACAGGATGAGTGGCTTCATTTATAATACAGTATTCAAATGGAGAACTCCGGAAGTGTTACCCCAAGTTATAACCTGCCAGCATGAGACAGACAGTGCAGAGACTTAAATGTTCTATCTGACGTAGAATTGTGAGTCTATTTTGTGTTGTGAGTGAAAGAAAAATTACCAACACCATTAGTTTCGAAAAATGTGTGGAAGTTTGAGTGATGCAGTGTTTAGACTAGTTTATTCTTTTTGTTTTTAGTGTGGAATGGGGAAAAAATTGAAAACATGCCCTTTTGTGCCTTTTAAAAATCTATCATATATGTTAGAAATATGTCACTTAATTTACTTATATTTCTTAGACTTGTAAGCTCTTAATTTTTAAATTTTTTTAAATATATATATATATTTATTTGGCTGCACCGGGTCTTAGTTGCAGCACGTGGGATCTTTGTTGCAGCATGGGAACTTTAGTTGCGGCATGCAGGCTCTAAGTTGCAGCACTCATGCAGGATCTAGTTCCCTGACCAGGGATCGAACCCAGGCCCCTTGCATTGGGAACTCGGAGTCTTAACCAGTGGCCCACCAGGAAGTCCCTACTTATGACATTTAATAAGAAAGATTAGCTAACATTTTGGGACACTTATCATCTGCCCAACACCGTATTGTGCTCTACTGCATCATTTCATTTAATCCTAACAATAGCCTTGTGAGGCAAATATTTTTATCATCTGTATTTTGTAGAAGAAGAAACCGAGACTGAGGAACAGTTAAGTAACTCGCCCAGAGTCATGTAGCTCCTCTCAGTCTAATTCTTAAGCTCACACACACTGTTACTACTCTCTTCTGCCCTCTTTTCAATCAGTTTCACAGCTTTTGTGAAATTCCAGCAACGAGCTCTAAAATTCTAACTTGGTTTATAACCTGTTTTTATACATTTGCAGTGCTAGCATCACTTTAATTTCTGTCTGTGACTCTTCCACCCAAGAGATCGAATGCTGTGCCTACAAAATCTTCTCATTCTAAAGTCTTTCACTTGTCTTTCTGACAAGGAAAGTACCATTAAATTTCATCAGTTGATTCCTTTGTTTGGAGTATCTGGTAAAAATGTCCCCTTTAGTTGCAGTGATAACTAAAGAAAATTGACTTTTGAATCTTCAGGGGATTCCAGAGAAACTGAGAAAATATTCTCATCCTGAACCAGACAGTATCCCCAGTGCTTCCAGATGATTTCAGGGAAGAAATGGCTAACAGCCTCACACCCAGAAGATATCTAACTTCTTTCCAATTCTAAAGCCATTATTTAAACTCTAGGCTCGTTTTCTCAACTTTCTGAACAAGAATGGAAGTAAGCTTTTCATTTCTGATTTCTACCAGGAGAAAAAAAATGGATGGAATTGCCATTGTATAGTCTAAGTTCTTTTAGCTCTAATCAGGAGTATATTCATCAGCCTCTGGCTCAGAACAGCAAAGCCCACAATGCAGAAGGCACCAACTTGGGACTTCCCTGGTGGCACAGTGGTTAAGAATCCGCCTGCCAATGCAGGGGACACGGGTTCGACCCCTGGTCCAGGAAGATCCCATGTGCCTCGGAGCAACTAAGCCTGTGCATCACAATTACTGAGCCTGTGTCCTAGAGCCCACGTGCTACAACTACTGAAGCCCACATGCCTAGAGCCCATGCTCCGCAACAAGAGAAGCCACTGCACTGAGAAGCCTGTGTACCGCAACGAAGAGTAGCCCCTGCTTGCCATGCGCAGCAACGAAGACGCAACACAGCTAATAAATAAATACAAAAAAAAAAAGAAAAGGCACCAAGTTCCTTCTCAGATGAAAAGAGCAGCATCCCCTGGAGACAGAACTCCATCTTGTTCTTGCAAATGAGTACTTTACCCTTGTCCTCAGTGTACAGAAATTCCAATAATCTGATAAATAGGTCTACATAAAGATCATCCTTTTAGGTAGGTTTTTTTTTTTAATTTGTTTATTTATTTTATTGGCTGTGTTGGGTCTTTTTTGCTGTGCGCAGGCTTTCTTTAGTTGTGGTGAGTGGGGGCTACTCCTTGTTGTGGTGCGCAGGCTCCTCATTGCCGTGGTTTCTCTTGTTGCGGACCACGGGCTCTAGGTGCATGGCCTTCAGTAGTTGCGGCACATGGGCTCAATAGTTGTGGCTCACGGGCTCTAAAGCGCAGGCTCAATAGTTGTGGTGCACAGGCTTAGTTGCTCCGCAGTATGTGGGGTCTTCCTGGAGCAGGGATCGTACCTGTGTCCCCTGCATTGGCAGGCGGATTCTTAACCACTGTGCCACCTAGGAAGCCCTAGGTAGTTTTTTAAAGAAATATTTAGATTTTTGGGAGGACGCCAAAATGTGGAGGCTAAATGGTAGCCTCCATTTAGTAGTATATTAGCATTGCGATTCTTTGAACTAGGGAATGCTGGAAAAGAAACAAACTTTTTTTTTTTATATGAATTTATTTATTGGCTGCATTGGGTCTTCTTTGCTGCACACGGGCTTACTCTACTCGCAGCAAATGGGGGCTACTCTTCATTGTGTACGGGTTCCTCCTTGTGGTGGCTTCTCTTGTTGTGGAGCATGGGCTCTGGGCGTGTGGGCTTCAGTAGCTGCGGCACATGGGCTCAATAGCTGTGGCTCACGGGCTCTAGAGCGCAGGCTCAATAGTTGCAGTACACGGGCTTAGTTGTTCCACGGCATGTGGGATCTTCCTGGAGCAGGGATCCAACTGGTTTCCCCTGCATTGGCAGGTGGATTCTTACCCACTGCGCCACCTAGGAAGTCTCAAACCAAACTGTTCTTGGTTTGGGGGAAGACCATGAGTTGGTGTGGACATATGAATCAGAAAGTGCCTTTGAGGTATACCCTGAAAAACTCAGACAGGCAGTTGAATTAACAGGATGGAGCTCAGAGGAAGCATGTGGCCTAAAGAAGGGTAATTCATGTGTTACTTTCGTATGAATGGGAATTCAGACCCTTTGGTTCCTGAACCTAGCTCATTAGAGGCCCACAAGTGGGCACTTGAAGATATTTTCATCTTCATAAGTGATTCTAAAATGCAGTCGAAAGTGAGATTCTCTCATCCTAAGTACTTTTTTATCAACATGCCTTTCTCTTTCTGCTCATGCAGCTTCCTCATCTTATCTGTCCATTTATATCTTATCGATACCACTGACTCTTACAGGCATCATTGATATCTCTCTCTGCGTGTCTCCCACCCAGCTCATTGACTCTGTCCGTGACAAGTCTCTTTCCCCCTGGTCCTCAATTTCCAGCTTCTACAGTTTATATTTACTTGGTTGTCTCACCATCACTTCAAGTGCAACATGTCCTGAACCAAGTGCATCTTCTTTGCAACATTTTCCCATTTCTCTCAGTTGTAACATTATTTCCTTCAAATCACTCATGCTAGAAACCTCATGTCATCTCAGATTTATCCCTCCTTACCAGCACAGCAGTTAATACCCTGGGTTCATTGTCTTGAGGTGGGACATTGAGGTGAACTGGAGCACGATGGTCTTGGGAGTCAGATCTGGATTCAAAACCTCTCTCCCCACTTGTTAGTGATGAGACCTCAGACAGCTTCCCTTAACTCTTGTGTGTACAGTGGGCCCGATACTATCCTTACCTTAGGAGGTGGTTGTGGGGATCAGTGATAATTTATGAAGCTCATAATATGGGTCCTAGCAGATAAATGGTCCTTGACAAAGTACCATTGTCATTAACTATTCTCCTTGTCTTAATTGCCCTTCTCCCTCTCTTCCCTCTGCTATGGGTTACTCTTTTTATTTTTGTTTATTTATTTATTTTTAAATATTTATTTATTTGGTTGTGCTGGGTCTTAGTTGTGGCAGATGGGCTCCTTAGTTGTGGCAGGCAGGCTCCTTAGTTGTGGCTTGCCAGCGCCTTGGTTGTGGCATGCAAACTTTTAGTTGTGGCATACATGTGGGATCTAGTTCCCTGACCTGGGATCGAACCCAGGCCTCCTGTATTGGGAGCACATTCTTAATCACTGTACCACCAGGGAAGTCCATGGATTACTCTTTTTATTTTTTTTATTTGTTTTTTATTTTTTATAAATATTTATTTATTTTTGGCTGTGTTGGGTCTTTGTTGCTGAACACGGGCTTTCTCTAGTTGCAGCAAGTGGCGGCTACTCTTCTTTGTGGTGCGCAGGCTTCTCATTGTGGTGGCTTTAGTAGTTGTGGTAAGTCGGCTCAGTAGTTGTGGCTCATGGACTCTAGAATGCAAGCTCAGTAGTTGTGGCACACGGGCTTAGTTGCTCCGAGGCATGTGGGATCTTCCCGGACCAGGGTTCAAACCCATATCCCCTTCATTGGCAGGCGGATTCTTAACCACTGTGCCACCAGGGAAGTCCCCAGATTATTCTTTTTAAAACACTGGTATTACATGGTCTCACTTTCCTTTGTCTCTTTATGTATTTTTACTAGAACTTTTTACATAGCCACCACTGACTAGGTCTTACTTCCTTTCCTGATGAGCTCTTTGGGGTTAGGCTTTGTCCTTTCATCATTTCTAGTTTCTTCCCATTCCATTCTCTCCCCAGGCTTAGCACACTGTCTTACCCATCATGGATGGTTAATAAATACTTGTGGAATCTCATCTGCCTCTACTCCATTGTGTACTGTGGCTTCCTGCTGATCACATTGCTCAGCAGGGTTAGGACAATATAATTGAGCCCCACATCCGGCCTGATTTCCCACTACTTTGCTTTCAGACTCTGCTTGAGTTGGTTTGAAATGTCACTGTAAGTACCATCTCTTGGCCTTTGCTCAAACCAATCTCTGCATCTGTCCTCCTCAATCATCCTCCCCACTGTCAGGCTCCGTTTGGTGCCATGTCTTCTGAGAAGAGTACCCTGACAGCCCTTTCCACACAGATATGTTTCTTCTTTTGAAGTCCTATAGCATCTAGTCTGGACAATGTACTTCAGCTCTGAATCATGTGTGCTCTTGGCTATAAATGAAGTTCCTCATCTGAATAATGCCACCACCTCCCTGTTATTGTGGAAGTGACACAATATGAGTATGAGCAAGCGCATTTGTAAACTATAAAGTGCAGTGCACGTCTCATTTATTGTCATAGATATTTATTATTTGTATGTTGCTATCTCCTTGAGCGCAGCAGGGATTATATTTTCTTCGAAAGGCCCTCAGCATTGCTAGATACTTGGTAGATGTTCTTGAGATACTTGCCAGCTGGATAACCTTACTTTAAATGTGTTTTTTCTTCTAGGAGCTATTCATCACTAATGAAAGTTGAGAATATGTCTTCAAATCAGGTACGTTCAAGTTATTTGCTCTAATGTTGTGCCTTGAAATAATTCACTAAGTGTTTAGTGATTGAGTTTCTGGCCAGCGTGGGTTCACATGTTGCAGGTGGCTTGATGTGGTCTGGCGACAGTCACACACTCAGGTAGATTCTGTCAGACATTGCACCCCCGCCCCCCCAACTTCCCTGTGGACTTTGCTGTGTGTTTGTTTTTAAGTAGGTCACTTCATGGGAAGAGATTGTTGCACCTTGTCCATTGTGAAGTTCAGGTCTGTTAGTATTTATAGGACTTTCCCATTCCCCGTTCCCCTCTTTTCTAGTTGCAGGCGTGCAAAAGTGCCTTTATTTATTACTGTTCTATATTAATGTGACCATAGATTCTCTATTGTAATTGAACAAGGACAAAATTGTCACCTTCAGTTAAATAAAATGAAAGATCTTAGGTGTAGTCTAAGCAGCCATGTTGGTGGTCTCCATGTTCCTCAGGACCTACGATAAAGACAAGTAGTGATCCATGTTAGAATACAGAGAGGGTCTTCTCAGCTTCAGCACCTCATTATTTGATTGGAACTATGGCAGGGACTTAGTGCCCACAAGTACTGTCTTTCCCAAAATTTATTTTAAAGTGTCTGGAGATATCACAGTTTAGCTATTATTAAACAGTCTTTGCAGACAATTGAAACTAGGTGGATATATTTGCTGTGTTGATTGTTTATAGTATAGTGTATGATACTTTAGATCTGTGTTGTCCAGTGCACTGGGTACTCATTGCATGTGGCTATTTAAATTACTTAATTTGATTCAATTTAAAAATCCAGTTTCTCAGTCATACTAGCCACGTGTGGCTAGTGGCTACAGTATTGGACAGTGTAGAAATAGAACATTTCTATCAAAGCAGAAAATATTGGTAAACAGCACTGCTTTAGATGCTTAGAAATAACAGAATTTAAGGTCCTGTACAGGTCACCTAGCCAAACCCCATATTCAGTGCATGAATTGTATTTGTTAATAGGATTTTACACCTTGTTCATATCTATATGTCCTTCTGGAAATGGATAAGAACAATATTCTTATTCCTGGCTCTTTGAAGAACTAAATTTATGAGACTCCTTTATGAGTCAGAGATGTATCTTTATAATTTATTCCTGAAAAATTCCAGAGTAGCACTATGTAATTAAATAGAGCCTTGAATTTGAAGTTTAGACACTTACACTGTCATTTACTAATTGGATAAGACTAATAAAATTATTTAACCTCTCAGAGGGAATATTCATCAGCAATAAAAGGAGACGTATTACTTCATGGGGCTGGTCTAAAATTTAAACAAGGTCGTGTGTGAAAGCTCTTTGACTTAGACACTGTGAATATAAACGGTCGTTATTATTTCTTCTCTGTGTAGTCCTTAGTTGTTATTTATACACAGATTTAGAAAATAGGTTAACAGTTGAGAAGTCTTTAACATAACCCAAATCTAATGTCTTTATCATGGTTGTTGTTGCTATTGAAGTTTTCTGTTACTTAGAGACAACTTTCCAGCAGAAATCTGGCATGTATATTATGTTATGACCTTAGGCATTTTCATTATGGATTTTCAAAGTTTGGATGTTGTTTTGAAACTGAAAAATACACACACACACACACACACACACACACACACTCATGTGTGAATATACATATGTATACAAATACTACCCAGGTAGTGACAGATGTTAAAAGTTCCAGGATTAGGAAGTCAGATTTGTAGACCAAAGGATTATTAACCCTTCTGCCTTTCCTTTCCCTCCATTGCTGCTACCGCTGTTCCTGAGGCCCAGGTTGGAATCAGGTTCAAATGTCTGAGGAAGTTTTGCGCTGGGAGTTTCCGTTCTTTGTCTCATAGTGGAAGGACTCACACAGCTCTTCCCCATACTTGAAAAGGATGGGCTTTCATTCTCCCTGTAACCACCTTCTGTTAAGGGGACGCAGACCTTTTTTGATCCACTTTGGCAGCAAGATCAGTCGATTTTCAGTCAAAGGCTGGTGTTTACATAAGATACGACTTATTTTTAATTTGGCTTATATAAGTTCATCAGGAAAAATATTAGTCTTCCACTCTGAGGTTGGTTTTAATTTTGAGTTTTTGCTCCCCTACTGAGAATAATTCTCTTCAATCTACAATTTCTTTCTAATCTTTCTAAATTTGGTATCAGGAACCATCAACAGCTACTTTTGGCATTTTATTTTCTTGTCACTTTTTAAGTGGATGACAAGAAACCTATTTTGCTACACTGAAAAACATATTGACTCTTAAAGGGGATCTAAAATACAAAAACTGTCCAAATCAAGTCTTAGATCACAGCCATATATTTAAAAGTTACTTTAATCCCCAAACACAGATCCCCATACATATGGGAAGCCTGCAGATCTGACTCACAGCCTTTATAGGGAGTAATTCACTTTGATTGGCACCAGGCCACATTATCTTGGTGAGTTTTGGGGACACAAACATCTTTAGTGTTTGGAATCTAAAGCTGACTTTCAAAGATACAGGATGACTCTTTCAACATCTCTAAAGCTATCATTTCAGTTTAGAACTCTCAGGCAGTCAGAGTTTGGGTATGTGGATAGACTACAAACATTACTTTTCTTTTTGTACAATTATCCAAGGCATTTTTACTGTGGCCTCAGTTCGTTGTGCTAATTGAAGAGAAGCACAGAGAAGCCTACTGAATGAAACTGGAGATGAAACCAGACTTCACAGAAACCACTGTTTTCTACCTGTTCCTCCTATTTCCCTGCACATCTTTAAAACAAGCTATTAAGGAGAAAAGCATATCGCATACCTATAAGCCTAAGTCCTCTCCCTCTCTAACAAGTCAGGTATAAAGCAATGGGACAGAGAAAGAAGCCAAAACGATGTCATCTTCAAGTTATGACATTTTCAAGCAAATGTATCAGAACTCACGCTATTAGTGAATGTTGATGTCCAGAGCAGTTTTCTTGGGTGTGCAGTAGCTCAGAAAGGAGTTTGAGGCTCTACTTTTGTACTTGATCTTCAGGACTTATTTATTCTGTATACCACCATAATGTAAGATTTTTTTTTTTTTTAATCCAAAACTTGGCAAGCCAGCTGACTTGGTAACTAGCCTATAGCTTGCTGATGACTTTTTCAATTTAAAAAAAAAAAAAGCCATCTTGTGAAGTAACAAATATATGATAACCCTGAGGCTCAAAGTAATGGAATTTAGGTCAAAAGTATTTTTTGCATATTTGCAGCTTTGTCGGCATTAAAACATTGAGGCAGTATTTGTTTGGTTTCATATTATGGTTTACTTGCTGAAGGAGGGGTCACGTTTTCTTTTAGTTACTCTTGTTATATCCTATGCTAGGTCATTGGGCCTTACTTCATAATTTGGGGATCATTAGTCTCTTATTGCTAGGCAATCCAGGCCATGTAATGATACCTTAGAGAATATAGCTGCTAATGTAGCTATTCTGAACAGCTAATAACTTAAGATAGAGAAGAAATGAGTGAATTTAATTATTTTACTTTTTACTCTGAATTCTGCAATTTGATATAAGGAGGCTTGTTACTTAATACTAATTGTAAATTTTAAAAATCAAGTTATTTATTTTGAAGGCTTTTATGGTTTCACTGTTTTATTTCCTACAGGACGGCAATGATTCAGATGAATTCATGTGAATGGAGAAAAGGACCTTTTAAAGATGTGAATTTAGGGACAGTTGCAGAAGTTTTGATTTCATCTGTGTTCTGAGTTATAGAAGACAACCAGCCAAAATTCTACCTTCCTAATATTCTACAAATACTACCAACTTTGGAGTTAAAAAAAAAAATTGTTTCCTTTTTTGCTGTCAGAAAAGGATCAGATAAATATAGATATGTATACAATATAGTTGGACTTGAAGACAGCATATAACTTTAGGAAAGTGAAAATATTTTTGCCAGAATATGTCTTTGTACCTCATGCAAGTTGGCTGCACATGCTCTTGGAAGACTCTAGAACAAACCAAACCTGAAAAGTGTTTCTGTTACTGTGGTCTGTCCCTGAAAACAGATGTCTTGAAAAGCTTCTCATATTCTTAAAATAGCTTCACTTCTGTTAAGAAGAGCAATATAAGCAAATGTTCCCCTCACCCCTGATTTCCTGATCTAGGGGGGAGTAAAGCATATGGGTTTTGAAGGCGATTAGTGATATTTTCAGAAGACTGCTGGCTTCAATGGCCATGTCCCATTGTGCCATCTGAGTCTGTTAGCAGAGCTGCCCTCAGCTCTCAGCTTGTCCAAGCTTCCATGTTCTACATTCTTCCTTTTTCCATTGAGAGCCTCTACCCAGGTATCATCAGATTTAAAGACATAGTCGGTGTTAATCAAGGTTGGGCCTTATGGTGGTTTCTACCTGAGCACCAAGTAACCCAGGCCGCGCGTATTACAACTTCAGGCCCCAGAGTCCTTTCTCAGCGTGAGGGGAGAAATGGGAAGGGATGCTCTGTGAATCATTTTGAAGAGGCAGGTTACCTGATTTTTGTTTTGGGATATAGTATAAAGCACACATCTACTTGGCAATTATGATTTTAGAAAGAATTAAGCATTTCACCAGCCGGCCAAGTAGTATATTTACCTTGAAATAATATTGATTTTGAGTTATAACCCCAGAGTTCAGATTTCTCAATTGTAAACTCAGTAACTTAATATGTAACAGTCCTACTCATCCGAACCACCTGCCCTCCAGGGTGATTCTGAATAGAAGATATATTTTTATTATAGCCTGTAAGGCAACCCCTGTAGAAAGAGACAAAACAAAACAATGGAAAGGCACGAAGCCTCTGCAGTCAGAAGGCATACAGATTCACATTTTAACCACACCCAGAAATCTACAGCTGTATTCTAAGCCAGCAAAAGTATCTCCTCCAACTGATATTGCCTGTAGTAGCACTTTGGAATGCTGGGTAAAACCACAAGACTTGAGTGTTTCTGTTTATCCCGCTTGGTGTATGAGGTTGAACTGGAAAATTTCCTGAGACAAATTGCGAGAAGGGGTGTGGGAGATGACCCCAGAGATTGGTGACTGTGTGTGTATATGTCTAACATATTCAGCCTGGAGTTCTGTGAGTTGGAAATGTAATAGTAAGACTCTTGATACTGATATATAAATTCTTAGAATTTGCTTGTTATTTCCCTCCCCAAGCTGGTTTTGAGGGTGATTGGGCTGTGAAAACCTCGTCTATCATATAGGCTTACTCTGGCAGCTTCTACAGGAGTAATCTTCCTCCCTCACTGGTAAATGTGTCTCTCCCTGAGATGCCCACTGGGTCAGAGTGGATGACCTTTCTCAGACACACTCTTGATTGAGTGTAAATTAGTAGCTATGCTTCTTCAATCAGGTGGCCCTCCTGCCTGGTTACTGTAGGCAAATTGCTGCCAATGTCTAAAATGGGGAGACTTTGCCTCTGGCATCACCTGTGTCACCTCAGCTCTCTGCTGCTTAAGGACTCCTCTCTACCCCACATTACAACATATACAGGGAGAGCTTTTGAAGAATACATCCATTTTTACTCAAGGGTGAGCGATCCTGGGGTCCACATTGTACACATTTCCTAACTCTCAGCTGACACTGGTTTCGAATGTCAGGGCCTCTCTTCTGAGTCCCCGGTGCTCGAAACTTTCCAGCTGCTCTGTGCGGATCTCCTCCTACCTCTGCCTGTGCGATGGGTAGGCTTTTACCCCAGCTCCCGTGGTCGCAGAGGAAGCATCATCCTTTTCTTTTGAGGACATTGGTTCAGTGCTGACAGGTCACACTGTTGGCACTGAAGTCATCTCATTTCTTGCTATTGGCATGTTTCCTCAACTTTCTATAGGAAAATTCCAAATGGTTGGCATTTCTGTGAGCTGTGCCCTTGATCAAATCACACATAATGAGAATTTCTCTTTCCGGCTCTGCCTCCAGTTTCCCCACTCTGATCTGTGTGTAGGTGAGGTTCAAGTCATTTAATTTACCTCACAAGCTCCGTTGTATTCCTATAGCTTGAGAACTTATTTCTTATCCACCTTTGCTGACCTTGGGTCATGATGTCTGGCAAGGGAAGTTTGCTACAGTGCTTGTGGTGGAACAGACTTTAGGAAGTTTACCAAAATGTGGATGGTTTGGACCTTATTAGCAACGTAGGCACTAAGCTGTAGTTGAATCCCTTCAGGATCTTGTCGTTGAGTTGTTTTTAGCATTTTCTGAAGCCCAGATTTTGGTGAACCTTTTAACTCTTCAGTGCCAGTGGTTTACCCCACTTGGGAAGGAAGGAATGAGCCACATATACAGCAAAATTATAGAAGGAGAGTTCAGCTCTAGCCTCTCGTTTAAGAGCAGAGCTCCTCTTCCCACATTTGCATCCATCAGAGACAGGAAGCTCTTGTCTTCCAGGCTGGAACAGGTTATGGGAAAAACTGAGCAGGATGGAGAAATGGAACACTTCGCAGTTTTTCTTGAGCTTTTCTCTGTTTGATTTGAAGTACAGCGTTGTGAATAATAAATCCCATACTCAGAATGATCATAATAGAGTTGAGTGGGCAACCTTTTGATTTTAAAGAAAACTGTGAAAATATCCAGCTGTACTCAAAAGTGTAAAATTAGAAACTTAAATCCCAAGCTAAATGTCCGTCTCAACCCATCTAACTCCAGCGAGTATGTGAGAGCTAGGAAATGAGGACAGCACGGCTGGTGCCTCAGCAGGCTCAGGTTCAAGTTGGACTTCGTGAGAGCTCTCCTCTGCCAGGCGCACGTGGGCCCAGCACGGGCAAGAGACTCGTGTGCGTTGTATCATTTCACAAATGATATGGATGGTGGCACCCACGTATTCATCACCTTCTGGATGAATGATGTGTAAAATAGAATAAAAGTTTATAGTTTGAGAAGAACCAAGTGTGCGTGTGGGATTTCACTTTTCCTTTTCTGCTCTACGACACAGTCTCACTGATGGGATGTGTGTACTTATTTTAGGCAAGTAGGAAAAAGGAGGTTCTCAGCTACCTGAGATGATGACCTTCGAACAGTCAGTTTTGCTCTTTAGCAGGAAGAAAAGAGCAAATTAGAGTAAAGGGAAGATGGCCCAAGAATTCCAGGAAAAGAACTGAAGATCTTGGAGCCTAAGGGCCGTGATCTTTGAGCGCCAGAATTTGAAGTCTACAGTTCGATTTCCTACCCCTCTAGGGGTCTGCCTGAGACCCTGACCCCAGGATGAGGTGCAAAACATGCAGACTTGCTGGAATGGTATCAGTGATGAATGTCATATCTCTGGGCCAGCGTTCTGTTTGTAGAGTCACCCCTTCTGTGACAGCGCTTACTCTAACGGTACCCAGTGTGTTGGCAGGAGGTACCAAGATAGAAGGAACCACAGAAACATTCAGGTTTCTCTCCCGGCTATAAAAAGCATATTTGACTTACTAAATGTTTATTAGAGGACGTTGAGTTCTATTTCTCACTAGTCAAGGCAATACCTGTGTCCTTTGGGGTTTAACTGCCTTAGCTACTAGAATTCTGGGATTTAAGTTTTTGAGTAAATCAACCTATCTGGGGAATGTAGGTTGAAACCAGAATTTTTATGTAGAAAAATGTAGAGATCCATGTATATTCTTGGTGGACTCAGGAGTACACTGAAAATACAAATATCTAATGCCATGTGTTAACCATGGCTTACCATTCAAATATACATACCTCTGTTTTCCTTACAATTGATTGCTTTGTTTTGTCTTGCTGATTTCATGGTGTCAGTTATTGGAGGAACTCCAAGCTCTCCACCTTAGTGGTTGTGACTGCAGTTCTGCACTGTGCCAGATGAAACAAGAAACAGGTCTCTGTGTTGGCATGTGCCAGTGGGCTCTGACTGGGCATTTTCTGCCTTTGTTGACAGCCAAGGAACCAGAGGCCAGGGAAAATGAATGCCCACACTAGAATTCCATGGAGCTTTTGCTAGTTCCCAGCCCTGGTGAGTGGGTGTCAGTGTTTCAGTCTTAAAAAAAAAAAAAAGAAGGAATTCTCCAAAGTCAGTATTGTTTTTCAATCCCACATCAAACCCATCCTGTAACCACTGCATTAAAAATATAAGATTAATGGCCTGACATTTCACATCCTGCCTAGATGAGGGCTTAGCTGCCTGTGTTCTTGCTGATATTTTGGTTTCTGCCTCAGCAGTTTGCCTTGCAGAGAGAAGGTCAACATTTGCTTATGATTTCTGGGATATGCTTATGAGAACAGGCTCTTCCACGTGTTGAGGGCTACTGTTGATCTTGAACGGTTTTAGCTCTTAGTCAAATTCAGGGTCAACAGGTTAAAATTATAGACTGAGAAATGTAAAGAGAAGAATATTATTTGAGGCAATGACCTTTTATCCAGCTCAGCCTTGCAGAATTATCTTCAGTTGTGAAGCCCCTCGCTTCATTATATTACATCCCTTCAAAACTCTGAAATTTTTGTTCTTTGGTTAATGTACGGCACCCAATGAGGCTTACATAACTTATTTCCAAACTGGAATTGCTTTAAGAAGAGTCTTTGGAAAAGGATGGAAGATCTGAAATAGATAAGACTTAAATTTAGTTACAGATAAACCTGTACTGATGCCTGTGGTTGGAAAATGTTTCCTTTTTCAACAAGAAGGGAGAGGGCAGTCCCTGTTCCTGCCCCCCACCCCCCAGGCAAGGCCCTGAGAGGTCCCTCTCCTGCTATGGGGGAAAGCGTTCTGCTGCCATGTTTAAGTCCAGTTATTGATTAGAGCTTTGTAGTAGTTAAGACCTTGGTGAACGGGACAATACATTGATTACCTGGACTGTTTTCTCCCTCACGTCTGTCCAGGCAATCGCTCACATATCAGAGATTAAAGAGGGTAAAGGAAACACACAAAACTTCCATCACTTCAGCATGCTGACTCCTCCCTCCAAGGAGCTGTGAACTCCACTGGATCTCCTGGGATTCCGAGTGGGGATGTTTAAAATGTTGAAAATTTATATGAATAGAAATTCAGAATTTAAAAGGTAAAGACGGGCACAGGTATTTTAGGGCAGTGAAACTACTCGATGATACTCTGGTGGATACATGTCATTATATGTTTGTCCAAACTCAAAGAATGTCCAACACCTGGTGAACCCCAGAGTCAACTCAGCTGTGAACTGTGGACTGGGGGCGGGGGGTACTGACAAGTCATGGAGGTTCATCAACTGTAAGGAATGTACCATTCATGGGGGACGTTGGTTGTGGGGGAGGCTGTGTGTATGGGGGGAGCAGGCGATATATGGGAACTCTGTACCTTCTACTCAGTTTTTCAGTGAACCTAAAACTGTCCTGAAAAATAAAGTCCACTTAAAAGAAAAAAAGAGTAGAGTGATAAATGTTCCCAGTTCCCCTTCTTGGAGGCAACCAGTAGTACCAGTTTTTTGTTAAATGCAGAATGTCTAAATCTGGACTCAGCGGAGCTCAGGGATTCTGCCTGCTTCTCCGCCTGGATGTACCAGTGGCTCAGCGAGGTGGAAGGCTGGGGAGGGGGACTTCTCTATGCTTTTGCCTCCTGGGGCATTAAATCTAAGAGAAAATACCCAGCCCTTTCCCAGAGTCACCCCTGGATGTGGCTTAGAGGAAGGTCAGGAGTTCAGAAATGGAGAGGAACAAGAAGATGAACAGGTGTCTTGGTGTCCCCACCCACGAAACAATCTCTGCCTGGACATGGAGGTACAGGACAGGTTGTCTCTCAGTAAACTCCTGTGTTCCAATTAAAATCGGAGTGCCCTGAACGAACAAAGGAAAAGAAGAAAGCTACTTACTTTCATTTCAGTTTGTGCTTGGGGGTGGGGAGGGGTGGGAACAAGACTGGCCTCAGGCAACTCTGGATGTCAGCACCCCAACCCCCCCTCCCCTCCCCCCCCCCCCCAGCCACTTTGGTTCTGTCTCCTGCCCCCATCTTGCTACTTTAGCTACCCCGGCACCTGTTCTTACTGTGGCAGAAAGGACGGGGGAAAAGATCTAGTGCGGGTGAGAATACACCCAGTATCATAAAGGAGAGGGAGGTGTACACCATTTCCACCCTAGATTTTACCTTTAGGAGTGTGCATTTTAGGATATAACTCAGCTCCTTTTCTGTGTGACTTATGACAAGTCACTGGAAAAAGGAATAAGACTGGAGGAAGGGTTATAAACCCCAGGGCTGTGGGGGGCAGGCAAGTGATGGGAATGAGGGCCAGTGAGACGAGGTGGTCACGTGGGTGTGCACCACGTGTGGGTAGCTCTTCTAAAGGGGGCCGCTGCCTTGCAGCTCCAGCTGGGGATTGCCATGGGGAAATCAAGCTCTACAAGATAAGCCGATGAATGACATTCATTGAAGGGGCTGAACTTGACAGGACAGGAAAAAAGAAAGAGCTTTTTATTCCACCTTCTTCAACAATGGTCTGATTTCCCTACCCTTGGATGACATCTTCAATGAATAGGTCAGATTCCGTGACTATCTGACCGCTTCCCAGGATAGGAACAGTTCTATTTTTGAATTACGGTTTCCTTTTATGTAATAAAAATTCCAGTCTTATATAGGATGGATAAACAACAAGGTCCTACTGTATAGCTGTAGTTCCCTATATAGGGAACTATATTCAATATCCTGTGATAAACCATAATGGAAAAGAATATGAAAATATATATATATCTATAACTGAATCTCTTTGCTATAAAGCAGAAATTAACACAATATTGTAATTCAACTATACTTAAATAAAAATGAATTTTTAAAAAAATCCATTCTCATTTAAATCCAAACTTTAATCACAAATAGGATTCCAAACTTCAACCCACCTTCTCACTGAGCTCTGATTCTTCACTCTGCCTCTTCCAACTCTCCCCGTGCTCCCCTCGCCCCCAGCAGCCAGCTCATCTAGCGGTGGGCCAGAGGCCAGAAAGGTAGGTGTGAGGAGAGCTACCACTTGGTCCTCCTCTACAAGCGCCAAGGGGAGGGGTCCTTTGGGATAAGTACTATTGTAATATGGTTATCGGTGTGTCTTGCAGCTGGCCTGTGGATATACTCAACTACTTACTGCTCTCAGTTTTGAGACTTCACAAATACCCGATAGCAAATTACATTGCAGATCTGATTAAGTCAAATTTCCAAATGTGTATATGGTAGCTTAGAATTATTCACCACTGCTGGATCCAATCAGGCCTGTCCGTGGGCTGTCCATTGCCCATGGGCTCTCGGTTAGAGGAGTTCTAAGGTCTCTTCCAGTCCTCGTCATCTGTGAATTTATGCTTTTCCTAGATTTAGTAAGAACTGCTGGAAGTCATCCAAGCTTTTACCCTTATAGGAAGGGTCTCTCCCCGCTAGGAATTCTGGGTGGCAGAGGCCTCCTGGAAATGTTTTATCCTGAGTGGACACCTCCAGCATCCTGAAGAAGCAGGAGATGAAGAGAAGGGCCAACAGGTGGCAGGAGAGAATAGCATGAGTCTTGGCTTCTGTCCAGCTGTGGTTCTGGTTGTCCCTCTGAACCCTTGTGTTCTTGCAGTTGGATGGGAGGTTGAACACAGGACCTCAGGGACCCCTCCAGCACCAAGAATCTTGAAGCACATCTGGAAAATTGATTCTTCTATTGGTGGGGGTGGGTTTTCAAAGCTCTTTGCCGTTGAAATCTGAGAAATGTGATGTAGAAGGTGCCTGAACCTTCTAAACCAGTGCCATGTATCAATTTGAAAAGAAAGTGGGGGGACCCTGGTGGTCCAGTAGTTAAGACTCCACGCTTCCACTGCAGGGGGCTCGGGCTTGATCCCTGGTTGAAATGCTGCATGCCATGTAGTACGGCCAAAAAAAAAAAAAAAAAAAAGGAAAAAAGTGGTTGTCAAAACATAAGGCTTATACTGTATTTGAAAACAAATGTCTTTTGTTTCAGAATCAGCCTCTCTCTTTCTTTCCCAGGCATAATGGACAAGTTTCACGGAATCATGGAATTTCATAGAACTGTAGCCTGCGGAGGTTGGAAGGGACCTGAAAGATCATTTAAACCAATTGTACTCTTCTGTCCTTTTCAACCACCCAAAACAGAACTCCTCCAGTCTCGGCGTGAATGTGTCCAGAGACAGGAAGCTCATGACTTTTTAAAGCCATTGGCTATTAGACAGTTACTTGATTGAGGCAAAGTCAGCCTCACAGGGGCTTCTACCCATTGTTTTGTCTTCTGGAGCTATCCTGGCAAGTTGAATTCCTCTTCCATGTAACAGCCTTCAAAGGTTTGAAGACAGCTGTCAACTGCCACCTGTGACTCCTCCTAAGCTCCCATTAGTGGGAAAAGTACGCATCTGAGGACAGACAATGGCACCTCACATCACCTGGGTCAAGTCCCCTCCTCCCAGGGAAAGAGCAGCTCCCCAACTGTGCATGTCCCTGGCCATGACCCCAGCAGCTCGCACAGAGCAGGGTAGAGACCATTCTCCACACCTAGCCTAGATCACCTGACTCTTTGACTTACATTATCAACTAAGTTCCCTAAGTCTTTTCTACACATCACATTGATTAGACTATTGGAACTTCGGGGGAGTTTTTTTGGACCAGAGAACTTTAGATTTATTCCTTTCAATTTTTTTTTTTAACTGTAAAATGTAACAAACACTCGAAGGAATGCATGGAAAGATATATTCATTTTCAAGGGTAATAATAATATAAATACTGCGTTCCACCACCGAAGCTAAGAAATTAGAACAGTGTCCCCCGACAGACCCTTAGTTCCTGTCCCTAATCACATCCCTTCCTTCCCTCCCAACTCTCCTGGCTTCTGTGCTAATCATTCCCTTGCTCTTCTTCCTGGCTTTTATCCCCTACGTGCAGTTCACAAAATAATACACTCTTTTTAAGTTCCACCTATTTTGAACTTTACATAAATGGAATCCTATTGTGATTTTTTTCTATGACTTGCTTCTTTCACTCAATATTATATGTTTAATTAATTTTCCCTGTTAAAGATATCTTGTTAGAGTCTGGTTAGTTTTGGATTTATTTCCTCTAACAATTCCCTTTATAAATAATATCTACATATTTGTAAGTATTCCTTCTATATTATCATCTGAAAAATGCTGGGAAATGTTGAACAGTTAAGTCTCAGGGTAGTACCTTCTGCAAATTTCTAGAAACATCCTTTCTGACTGAAATCAATCGATTATTTAGCACTCTTTGGGCACACTCACCCAGTAACTAATTCTCCTAGCTTTACTTTAATTCAGACTGTATTTTCCTACTTGCTTACATGATTATCAAAAAACGCCTTGCTACTATATATAAAATAGATAAACAACAAGGATCTACTGTATAGCACAGGGAACTATATTCTGGAAAATAATTTTTAAAAGAATTTGTATGTTATATATATAATCACTTTGCTGTACACCTTGAAACTAACACAACATTGTAAATCAACTATATTTTAGTATTAAAAAAAAACCTTACTTGAAATCCAGATAAACTATATTTATGGCATTTTCCTAATCTACCAGTCCAGCAACCTCATCAAAATGAGGCTTAGAGAATGTGTTTTGGCTCCGAGTAATTGCTCTACTGTTTTTTAAATAGCATAAAGCAGGCTTTTGGTTTCTATGATTTTTTCTGAGACTGAGGGCAAGCTCACCAAACCTATAGCTGTGGGAAATTGACTTTGACCTTCGAAAAATCAGCACTGTATTTTCTTATCTGTTGCTTTCCATGATTTCTCAAAGTTCACAAACAGCATTAAGAGACCTCCCTTCACAAGTTTTCAATATCTGGAGTGTCCTTGATCTGGACCAGGAAGTTAGGACTTGGAGAGAGTAAGAGGCAGCTAATCCCCTAAGACAAGGAAGGCATTTTTACTGCAGAGAAGGGAAGTGGACAAAGTTCTTAAAGATTGACTTCCAGAAAGTGGTAGGTGAAGTAATTTTAAGAAACTGGCAATAGGAGCGTTACTAAGAATTTAAGGGTGAAAAGCCAAGGTTGAGACGGTCCCCGGAGTAATGAAAAGTGTGCTATTACGGGAAAAAGATCAGATTGCCGAAAGGAAGTGGCAGAGTCAGAATAATTTTGCAGTCAGCCCATTTAGCATGGAATGATAACTTTCTCCACCAGCCAGTTCCCAGCCAAGGAATAGGAGAGGAGAGAGAAGACAGGTCAGTCCAGGACTGAGGGGTAAATTGAGAGGAGTTGAGGCCATTGGCAAGGGCAGCATCCAATGGGCTGAGGGCCTCCAGCCCCCAGGGGAAGGAAGTCAGATGGCATGAAAGTGGAGTGGACGTGGGAGATGGGACAGGTGATGTGACTTGGGGTTTGAGGAGAGGTGAGTGGGTTATGGTTATGGTAGGAAAAGGAAGCCACCAAGAGTGAGGCTGGGCAGATGCACACACAGAGTAGGGTGACAACGTGGTCCGGGGAAGGGGTGCTGCTTGCTGCTGGAGACTGAGCTGAGGGTGACATCAGGAGGGCGGGAGCAGGCTCAGGTGGGGCGTCCCCAGGCAGGTGAACACGACAGACTGGGTCAGGGCACCAGGCCCAGGTTAGGTGCCAGAGCCACTGGAGTTGAAGAGGAAAGTACCAGAACCAGATGGCATGAACTTCAAAGGAGGAGCAGGGCACGGTGATGGTTCTTGGCCTGGAGGTCTCGCAGGGAACAAGGCAGAGTTCCCTCCATGGCCATAGAGTGGGACGGGAGTGGGAAGTGCCCTCATGGGACAGGGGAGAGCCACTTTGGCTATGGAGGAGGGCGAAGGAGAGAAAAGGTTTGAGAGTGAACGAAAATTCTCAGAGGCAAACCTGGAAGGTGGGGGCGTCGTGACAGCAGCTCTGGGAGTCAGCCTTTCAGGAGCAGGGCTGAGGCGGGTTGGTGAGTTGCAGGATGTAGCAGGGGAGCTGGTGGATGGATTTTCAAGCAGAGTTCTGTCGATGATATGGATGAAGGCACCAAGAGTTGGGAGGTCTGCATGAGGGCCAGGAGTGATCTTGCGGAAGCCTCAGACTACCCTGTGGGGCAGGGTAGGATCTCCCTTTTAGAGATGCAGAAGCCCAGGGCAGATGTGAACAAAAACAATGCGCACTCTGCACACAGGGCCCGCCTAAGTCTTTATTCAATTTCACATTCACAGAGCACCTGCCGCAAAGGGGGGAGGTCATTACCAGGGCGGGTCAACCATTCAGCACAATTCCTGCCAGCTTTTCCAAGGCAGACAAAAATGCATTAGATCTTTAAATGCGTGGACGGGCTTCCAAAATCAAAGAGAAACCAGCACACGAATACATGTTTAACTGCCTGCAGGTGTAATACTAGTCCGCCATCTTTACGCTTGCATTTAGCATAGAAACATTTCCTTTTGAGCTCCTAAGTTAGCAATGTGCATTGATTACTGAGAAATCAGACTCATCTGTAAACTATTTGAGTTAATCAAAGCCAAAGAACATCTGAATCAACCCTGAATTAAGGTTGAGCTCCGGAGTCCTGAGTGTTCCTGGCAAGGTCCCCAATCTCACTGACTTTTGTCTCACCAGAGGCCACATTAACCCCAACTGTCTTTCATCAGTCGTTGCCAAAGGTCAGAACTGACCACCAAACCCCAGGGCCTTTATGGGCAATAAACTAGCCCTATCCCCACCCTTACTTTATTTTTTTATTTATTTTTTGCTTTTTTTTTTTTTTTAATCTCTTGTGTTATTTTTCTCCACAGCACTTATCACCATCTACCACACTATCTATGTTTTGTATCTGTTTCTTGGGCTCCATGAGGGTAGGGGTTTTTGTTAACTCTGTACCCCAGTATCTAGAACAGTGCCTGATTCCTAGTGGGTGTGCAATGCATATTGGCTGAATGAATGACATTTCCCAAAATGAAGTTTAAAAACAGCTTCCAAATTTTACAGCAAATCCAAATATATATTTAGTGGGTTTATGTTTAATTAAATACATTTTATTGCATTTAGGGAATTCCCTGGTGGTCCAGTGGTGAGGGCTCTACACTTCCACTGCATGGGTTCAAACCCTGGCTGGGGAACTGAGATCCCTCAAGCTGTGCGGTGTGGCCAAAAAAAAACAACAACCAGGAACAAAAGCAAAAAACTTAGCATTTTATTGCATTTAATGTGAGATGGGCTGGGGCTTCCAAAAAAGGTAACAGGGGCTTGGATGATTTTTAAATGGCCTTGTTCGTGAAATGATGAAGGAATAAAGCTGGAACGTACCTTAGACATCAGCCAGAAGAGAGATATGCCCTGATTTGATTATCCAGGGCAGAGGCTGGACTAGAATCATGGTCCTAGGCCTGTACTCTTTCTGCAGCCCACCCCCTTCCCCACAACATCCCCACCCCCAAAATGTGTGGAAGATGTGGTGAGTGTCTTAGCAGCGGTGGGCATACCATGAAACCAATGATGCTTAATGTGTAGGGTCACCTCACTTGCACAGACCCCCCTTCAAGTTCTGTGTCTAACTTTGCACTTGCAATGTTATCTTCCTTTTCCTAAAGAGGGCCTCTTGGCAAGTGGTATCAGCTTCAGGCTGCCTCAAACTGGGATCTACCCAGTCGTAGGCCCAGACAGAATGGCCTACCCTCACCCCCCACTGACACCCCATACACACATCCATACATGACTGACCTGCTTCCCCGGCCCACTGGGCCCCAAACTTGGAGAATAGACAAGATTCCCAACCATGGCTTAGGAAGACCTGCAACGACAGGATGAGAAAGGTCGAAAATGGGCTTGTTTTGAGGGAGAAATCCCTCCTCTTCCCAGAGTGGGGGTGATGACCTTTGGCATTGCTGGAGAGATCCAGGAAGGGACAGGACCTGACTAGCACTGGGATTGAGACAGGAGGGAAGGGGGCAGGGCATAACCTTTAAAAAAATGACAGAGTTCTTGATGACATGACGTAAACTGGTGAGAACTGATTAGGCCCAAGATGGTGGAAGATTCGACTTCCAATGGACCTTGGGCCTCATTATATGCTCATTGTAATATATTAGCATAAGCTAATATATCACATACCCACAGGCTCCATGACTGTTCCAAGGCCGACAATATGAGGCCAAAAGTGGGCTATGGTCCAGTTCCTGGAAATCCCCACCCCTTCTCCAAGGTGGTTGAAATAATGCTCCCACCTGTTGGCCTATGAAATTACCCAGCCCATAAAAACTAACCACCCCGGGTGTTTCGGGACCAATCTCACCTTCTGAGATGACCCAAACTCTCTCTATGAGCGTGTATATGTCTCTCAATAAGTCTACCTCTTATCACTTTACCTCTCGCTGAATTCCTTCTGCAAGAAGATATGATATGAAGAACCTGAGCTTCATGAAGTCCTGAGACCAGGTGTGCAATTTCAGCTGGGAGACTGTGGGTTTGCATCACAATCTGAGGTGTGCGGTTTCAGGATGGTGGGGAGGGAACAGGGTCCTGCCCAGGGTGCCTAGTCCCTCCATACACACCCCAAAAATGTCTGGGAAGACCTGAGCCTAAAGCTTGCGTGAAGAACAAAGGGGAAGCTGGGGCCTGGAGAGCGTGTGCACGGCTCTGGCTCTGCCCAGCCTCTGCTGCTTTCCATCCATCAGCCTCACTGGACTCTTCTGCCACCTTGGCCAAGGCTGGAGGCTGGGCCGCCAGCAGCAGGACCGCTTGGCGCTTCTTGATTCTCAATTGACAGAGAGGGTTAGGTGTCCTTCCTCACCCAAGCCTTGGAGCACCAAGCATATCCTCTCCTCTCCAAAACCTCCCCAATGGCTGTCCTCTCCTGGGGAAGAGCCCCGTTTCCTCCCTTCCTTTGACCTGGCCAACCCCTGCTTATCCTTGAAGACTTAGCTCGAATATTTCCCGGAAGCCATCTTCAGGCTGAGTCACCTGCTTTTTCTCTGTATTCCCTGGTTGTCTGCAATTACCTGTATGTTAGCACTTCTCAAAGTAAATCATAAGCAATTACTTGTTCCCAGGGAGTAAGGACTGTGTCTTTTATCTCTTACTCCCCAAGATGTTTTGATGGCAGAGATCCTTAATAAGTGAGGAAGGTTGGCTATTTAAAGGCAGTTAGGAATGGAGACAATTAGTTTGCCAATGACTACATTTGCTTCTCCAATTGCAAAAACATAAAAATCACAGAGGAGTAAACAACAGACATTTACTAAGCACGTCCTATGTGCCAGATATAGTGTTGTATAATCCTTAAGACCTCTTTGCTATTATGCACATTAAACAGATGAGGAAACTGAGACCCCCAGCAGTAAAGTGGTTTGCTCAGCATCACGCAGCCTAGGCCTCACCTCCATTCTGAGAAGTATTGTCATTACCCCTCCCATCTCTCTCTGTGTGCATAGGATCAAGCTTGCTGCTGCTTCTGTCTTCAAAACCTCCACGTCCTAAAAAATCTCCCAGAATCGAACAACCTGCATTCTTCTTGCAGGTGACGTAGCTTTTCTTTGCGTTACAACACCTTCTAAGGTAGGACATTCCAAACAGAATGATCTTCTATTTACGTGCTGACACTGTTGGATGTCTAAGCTTAGCTGATCTAGAGGGAGGGAAAGTGGTTATGCTTTCACTTTCAAAAGAAGAACATAGGAATTCTTTTCCCCTGTGTTTCTAAAGTTAGTTGTAAGAGCACAGACACCTTACTTCAAAGAAGGGGAGAGAAGATAAGGGCATAAGATTTCTGCTTCTGTACAGTCATCTGGGAGTTTTGAAATTCTCATTAGTCTTCAGGGAGAGTGGGGAGCTGTGGAGCAGCGCCCCCCACCCCCATCCCCAGTCGTCCGTCTTCAGCTGGAGAAAAGCTACGCTTCCGTATCTGGTATTGCATCTTTTGTGGCTGAAACGAATCATTCCACTGTTCTCTATACATTTCCCCAGAGATACTCCCCCACTCCCCTGGGGGTCTAGGTCCAGCTTAAGTTTTGGAAACAGTAGAGCTGGAATGGGAGTTCTTCAGGTTTCTGGACTGTAGGTCTCTGTTAAGTTACAAGAGTCACAGGACTCCCAAATTCATTTGAAATCCGTTCTTTGCCCAGGAAAGGTCTTTCCTGCTGGTCTCACATTTTGAGGAGCATCTTTCTTCGTCCAAATGATTTAGGTAAATGTTCATGGGACATCTGACCTTTTCAGGCACTGCCTAAGGATTTGGGAAGTAGATTCACTTTTTCCGAAGACTTCCTGCTGTTGACAAGTGACCAGATGACAAAATGGTCTGAGAGCCCAGAGGAGGGGACAATTAACTAGCCTGGGGCAGGGGTGTTTCCACAAGAAGGCGGCATTTGATTTGGGATTCAAAGGATCGGTTCAAACTTACCAGGTTGTGAAGGAGTATTCTGGGCAAAGGGCCTGCCATAGAACCAAGGCCATAGGGTTGGAGGACCTTGCAATTAGATAATGTACGAGTCAAGTTCTTGGCACAACCTTGAGTACTTAGCGCCCATCAATGGTTGTAAGAGAACCTGAGGGAGGGTCTGGAGAGGCAGGATTGAGGGGTGTGACTGGAGATGAGAACAAGGAAGGCTTGAGACAAACAGACAGACAGACACAAGCAAATGCCACAATAAGGTTCAGGCAGTGGAGGGACATAGTCAGAGGTTCACTTTATACTTCAATTTGGTTTATTTCTTAAGTAGTTAATACTATCACATGGTTTGAAATAAAAATTATGTTAAAAGGTGTACACTGAAAAGTCTTATCCTCTTGCCTGACTGCATCTATTCATTCTCCCATTCCCTGCTGCCCTAGGTTACCACTTTTATGAGGTTTTTGTTTTTTTTTTTTTGGTGTGTGTGGGGGGGGGAGTGGTTTCATTCTAGTGTTTATCTATATCTCCATCTACATCTCCATACCTGTATCTGTATCTCCGTCTCTATACTTGTATCTGTGTCTACCTCTCTATGTAGCTCTGTAATTTTATCTTGGACCAGTTTCAACCTTGCAGAAAAGTTACAAGAATACTACAGAGAATGCACACGTAGCTCTTTGCATCTCCATTTACTTTTTTTTTTTAATTAATTAATTAATTAATTTTTGGCTGCATTGGGTCTTTGTTGCTGCACACGGGCTTTCTCTAGTTGTGGTGAGCAGGGGCTGCTCTGTGTTTTGGTACGCGGGCTTCTCATTGCAGTGTCTTCTCTTGTTGTGGAGCATGGGCTTTAGGCACATGGGATTCAGTAGTTGTGGCACATGGGTTCAGTAGTTGTGTTTCACAGGCTTTAAAGCGCAGGCTCAGAAGTTGTGGCTCATGGGCTTAGTTGCTCCGCAGCATGTGGGATCTTCCCGGACCAGGGCGCGAACCCATGTCCCCTGCGTTGGCAGGTGGATTCTTAACCATTGCACCACCAGGGAAGTCCCTACTTTTAATCTATCTACCTATCTATCTATCTATCTATCTATCTATCATCTATCATCTATCTATCATCTATCATCTATCTAACCATGAATTCACACTGATACTTCTAATTTCAATCCATACTACAGGACTTTTTCTTGCATTCCTCTTTTTCACATTTACACCTACTTTCTCTGTCAGTGAGAAACCTGACTCCCATTGCCGTCAATTTATTTACTTATTTGCTCAGTCTTCTGCATATAGGCAACCAGTGGGTTTTCCCCGCCATCTGCTCTAATACCATTTTTGTGTGACTCACCATTACTGGCCATCTCAGCCAGTGTACACTCACACAGGCCCATAAATATTTTTATATTTCTTTTTAAGGAATTGGCTTGTACAATTGTGAGGGTTGGTTGACAAGTCTGAAGTCTGCAGGGTGGTCTGGTGGGCTGGGAGATCCAGGCAAGAGTTGAAGTTGCAACCTTGAGTCAGAAGGTGACAAGTTGGTAGAGGGGGTGGGGTGAGGAACAAGATGAGACTAACACCTAATGGTGCTGCTAAGGATGTAGTAAATTTCCTATTGTTTCTGAGATGTGGGCTACTCTGGGGAGAGTATGTGTGGTGGGGGTGGGGGTGGTAGAGCAGAATCCTAGAATTGATTTGGTTGGGAAGCTGTTTTACTTACCATTCACCTTATCGTGTCTGTCTACTATTAACTTTTGAGCCATAAAAACCAAATTATCTCATAAAGTAAATAAGACGGGCTTATCTTGTTCTCAAAGGCGATACAGATCTCCCCCAAATCAGGAAGTCAAGAAGGACATTAAGGGGACAGAAAACAAAAAATTACAGATGGCCGTTAAACACATAAAGAGATGATCAACTTTACTCATAATAGAAGAAATGCACAAACTGCAGAGAGGAATCATTTCTGTTCCACAGAGAAAAAGCTAGAAGTTTGACCACATATTTTGATTCTGGTAATTCTAGAAGACAGAGGGTAGAGTGTACAAAAGGCAGATCTTATCTCAGCCCCCGAGTTAGATCTTTGGATCCCAGTAGACTTTGAACCAAGCACACTAAGAATGTGGTGGGCTAGCTGGGAGAGGAAAACCTGCTCTCTTAGTGTCCTTTTTATGTTGTGCACAGTCTTCTGTGTCTCTGTCTCTCTGTCAGCCCTACTCTTTCTTCCCCACCTTACTAACTTACACATTTAGCAATATATTGATAAATGTTTATTGATCACCTACTGTGTTCCAAGCACCATTTTAAGTGTTTGAGATACTCCAGTGACTAAAACTGAGAAAGATTCCTGCCTTGCTTCGTGGAGGTTCTAGTCAAATAGATTCTTCTCTCCTCTCTCTCTTTATTTCTCCCTTGTAAATTCTGTTTCCTCATGGCTTCTGCTTCCTCAAACTTTAGTTTACCAGGATCACTTATGACCCCATGTCCTCATGAGTTTCTCGACATCCTGCTTGATGTTTGTGTTATCTGTAATCATTTACTGTTGCAAACAGTGCTGTATTGAATAGTCTTGAACACATATCTTTTCATTTTACACTGGTGTGTCTTTAGGATAGATTCCTAGAAGTGGGTCAAATCTTTCTACATACAGACTTACATACTAAGCCTACAGTAAGTGATAAATATTACATGGTAGTAAAGTATCAAATATATGTTGATAGACATTGTCAAGTTCCTCTCCAAAGAGGTTATATGGTTTCTGTGGCTTTTCAGTCCTTTTCTATAACCCTCTCTTAATTTTTTGGACCTCTCCCCCTCCCCTCCACCCATCCTGAACCAGCCTCCTTCAGAGTGTTGTTACTGCCAAAAATTACCAACTTAAATCTCTTTTCTCCCTCTAATTATCCCTAAAATGCAAAAGCAAAATGAAACTAACATTGACAATAATATATAACTGCATTTTGAGTTGGAGGCTTAATCACACTGAGAGTAATTATTTTAAATGACCTAAAACACAGTAATTTGACTGTACACCCTTAGTGGGAAATACCTTGGGATAAAAAGAACCCTGAAGGATCTTAAACTTTTTTCACCAATCATATTGTTTGCAATAATATTGGTTTTGTTATTCCGAAACTATTAAGTATATAGTAAGGTAAAGTAAATAATCATCTTGATGCTGTTAGGAATCAAGATCTTTAGCTTCAGAGAAAAAAAGATTAAAATGTGAAATCAAAGAAATTAAGTAAAATTGCATACTTCTACTAAATTTGGATTGGAAATATATATACTCCAGAAATTTTTCCTCTCTGTTAAAAAAGAAATGTAGCTATCGTTCCTCTTTCTTGTCCTCTTCCTCTTTCCTTTTATTTGTCTTCTTTTCCCTTGTTGAACAATTCATCCCTAAAGCCATGAGGTATCACTGAGGAGTAAGTGGGTGTCCATGCTGGGGTGGGTCAGGAAGGGGAGTCCGGGAGTGCAGAGGATGTCTCTGTGGAAGGGTGGGCTGCCAGCGTGGGGTCAGAGCCAACTGGGACAAGGACAGTGCCTGTGTGGAGGAGTAGCCTGACACTGGGTGTTGGAGCTTGGGCTGATAAGGGGGGTGTCCATGGGGATGGTCAGAGGCTGCAGCCTGGAGTGGGTGTCAGGGTCCCAGCAGGGTGGGGAGAGGGATCCTCACAGGAGAGGAAGTAGCAGCAGCTATGGGAGGCTGTGGGGGCTTGGCCAAATGAGTAAGTATGTTACGGATAATGGGAGTGATTGTCCAATCCCTGGAGAAAGACATTACAAATACAGAAAGAGAGAAAGCAGACTGGACCCTGTGGTGTCGGATTGGAAATGAACTCATTGCTTCCCATAAATAGATATAAATATAGAGACACATATAGATGTGTGTGTGTGTACATGTTTAATCTCCCCTAGCTATGGCCCCTGAGAGAAGTCCTGAGAGTGAAGATGCTCAATAAAGCGAAAAGCCCATTTAGCATCCTGATCTTGGTGTCTAAGTATTGTTCTACAATAAAGGAAACTGTGTTCTTTGGAGAAGTGACATATTTCACAGCTGGGACAGGCAAAGTACAAGATGAGCCTGGAATATAATGGGTAAAAGTCAGAGAGACACAGAAGCTAGTCTGAAGGCGGACCTACTGGCCACATCTGGGACAATCTGAGCATCAAAGTCAATAGTGATCACAATGGATAATAACCCATGGAATCAAATAGGAAATCTGGCGTTCATACTGATATAAATATGTAAATGAATGAATTGAAAGTTTGGCAAAGAATAGGGTGTTTATTGGTACATCGTTTCAAAGTCCTTTTCCACAAAATACTTAGTGATTACAAAGGGGGAAATAATTCACTTACAATGGAGAAGCCTAGCAGATACCACCTCAATCAATTGATCAAAATGAACACCATTTGCAATCCAACAAATTGAAATCATGTGTTACATCGTAAGATGCAATGAGAACCCAGCCTCACTCCTGTGATGTTTTTGCCCTGGATTTGCAACCTGAATCTAATCATGAGGAAACATTAGACAAACACAAACTGGGACATTCCACAAAATAGCTGCCCTGTAATTTTCAAAAATTCCAAGGGCGTGAATTTTGAGGAAAGATGGAGAACTGTTCTAGACTGAAGGAGACTAAAGAAACACGACAGATAAATGCAATACATAATTCTAAACTGGATCCTTTTGTTGCAAAGAACATGGTAAAACAAATTGAATGTGGTATGAATGTGGCATGATAGTAAAGTATCAATGTGCATGTCCTCATTTTGATGGTTGTGGATGGAGGAAAATGCTTTTATTTGTTGGAAATACAAACAAAAAGTATTTGAAGATTATGGGACATTTGTGGTAGCAATTTACTCTCAAAATGTTTTGGTGGGGAGGGTGGGGAGTTCTTTGTACTTCACTTGCAACTTTTTCATAAGTTTGATTTTTTTCCAAAAACTAAAAAAGATAGCATATATAAGTAAATAGGTATATATTAGTGTATATATATATATATATATATTTATTTCCTAGTTCTACCCATTGAAGAGACTCGGGAGCAGGGATCCACCAGTAGCAGTGAGTGCCTCCTGTGTCCAGATTATGAATTCTAAATACCATTTTCCACCAAAAGGAATCAGAGTTCCTTATGTTGAATTACAGATCCAAGACAGGAAATATACAAGATAAGCTGAGAACATTTTATCACTCTTGAAAGCGAGGACACTATCAAAGATTACTGAAGTTGGGGCAGAATTCAGGACCTCACCTGGGGAGGCCAAAAGTGGGGCCATTTGAACAAATAAGAATGATGAGTGCGATATATTAAAACATCAAAATTGTTAAAACCCACTGAGTTCATGATAATAATAAGAATAATAAAAGGAACTCATAGATCATTTTTGGGTAACAGTGGGAGAACCAACTTATTCTGAAAACTGGAAAACAAAAAAAGAAGGGAATCAAGAATTCCATCTGCCTCTCTTATAGGAAATGTACCTCCAGGTAATCATTATTTGAGGAGAAAAAAATTTCTCTCTGAAAGAAGCCAGCAGGTAAGTGCAGATGCAATATTAGAATCACCACTCTGCAAAGCCCTTAATGAGCTGATGGACCTAGATAACGTTCCTCAGTATCCACTCACATCACAGCAAGAGAGCCCTGGAGACATTATGTATCTCCTAATGGTACAACATCACCTCTGAAGTATTCTTGCTTAGAAATCACACCTCGCATCTATAGATCTATCAGTTTACAAGAAATAACTGGAGCAGAGGAATATTTTTTAAAATAACCATAATCCATAATGTGGGAAACCCTATAGGAACAATGACCTGGTTTCTTCAACAAATAAAGTTTACAAGCAAAGAGAGGAGTATAAACCTATAGATTCAAATAGACTTAGGGGGCATGTCAATCAAATGCTATATGCACATTTGGGGGAAATTTGAATATGCTGACTGCATATTTGATGCTATTATGGATTTGCTTCAAAACAATCCATTTGTGGGGGTGGAAAGAAGTGTGGCCATGAGTCGATTTTTTTAAAAGTCCATGATCAGATCTGATTAGTAGTTCATTGCTCTCTACTTTTGTTATGCTTTCAATTTTCATAATAAATATTTCTAGAAGTCACTAAACTCAGTGTGCCTACTGGTTTCTGCCTAGGTTGCTCTGGCTCTGGTCCCTCCCCTAGCCTGCCTCCCACCGCATCCAAGGGGAGCAGGCAGGCCTCTTGTGTCAACAGTGTCTCCTTTAACAGAAAACCTTCCTCTCCCTCCATCCAACGATAAGTGAGCAGAAGCAAGAGAAGAGGTGGGTGAGGTGGGCAGTGTAGGGTCTTGAACTTGCAGCCTCCAATAACAAACATAAAGTAGGGGAGGGATAAATTGGGAATTTGGGATTAACAGACACACACTACTATATATAAAATAGATAACCAACAAGGACCTACTGTATAGCACAGGAAACTGTACTTAACATCTTGTAATAACCTATAATGGAAAAGAATCTGAAAAAATATGTGCAACTGAACATATATATATATGATAAGCTGAATCACTTTGCTGTATACCCAAAACACTGTAAATCAACTATACTTCAATAAAAAATTAAAGACAAATAAACAAATATAGGGTTAACCACCCTCCCCTTCAAAAAAAAGGAAAGAGTGCTTGTGAGGCTCAAATGTCTGAAAAAATATATATGAAAGAGCCTGTATGTAGAAAATGGTATGCAAATATAAGGCAAGATTGTTTTTATTTTCAATTCCTCCTCCTAAAGAAAATTTTTCTTGGCCCCAAGCTATAAGAAAGTAGGAAAAAGGAGTGTGGGGGAATGATTCAAGCCTAAGAGAGGCCTCTCTCTGATTTTCTGCAACCGCACACCTCTGAATTTGCTGACCTGGGAATGCTGACATCCATGTCCTGGGGTGGAGCTGCCTGGACCAGCCCATCAACCACCAGCAGAGAGAGAGGTCTGGAGGGAGGAGAGGGAGGAGGGGTGGGGTGTGGGATCTTGTCCAAGTGATGAAGTATATGAATCAGAGTTGGCTGGAACCAGGCATCAGCACTAGGTTGGCCATGCAAATAACACAGTTGTCTGGCTCTGCTCCTGTGCCAACATCCCATGTTTCTGGGCACATTTTGGGAAGCCAAGCAGCTGCCCACCTGACAAATGAGCTCCACTGCTCTTCTGGGTCTGGGGGAATCCAAGAGGGAGTAGGTGATTCTGAGCTGGTCTCCATGGGACTTGAAACACCCCCGCCCCAGCGCTGAATCTCAACACTTTCCAAAGAGGTACATGGTTGGAGCTTCCTGGGCCCAATGGGATACACTGAAGAGAAAACCAGGGTGGCCCAAGTGTGTGTGTGGAGGCCACAGTGCTGTGGGCAGGAGGCTGGGGCCTCGCTCCAGTTCTGCTTCTTGCTGGCATGGTCATTTACTCCTCTTCCCTGGGCCCCAGTTACTCTAGGTCTTGAGTAGGGCCCAGAAACCTTCTGTAAAATCTTCTCAGGTGACTCTGATGGTCACACAAGTTAGAAACCATGAACTCATCCAAAGCGTCACTAAATCTTCTGACTTTGGGTTTTGGAGTCTGTTCCTGCCTGATCTTTTGCTTTTCTCTGAACTGTGTTCACTTAATTTAAAAAACCCAAGTATATGGGAAGTGATCATTCAAGGAAAACTGATATTTCTGGAGGAGACAGTCTGTGCTGGATATTCTAATAACATCCTTCTGTGTTGCGTGCCCAGAGGACAACTGTAGACTGTAGATGTACTCTCAAGCAACCCTCCTTTCTCCCTTTTCCTGACTCTGAAATGCAAGGCCTACTCTGCTAGGGATCTCCTCACACTCTAAGAGGGGGAAATAAGTATGGGAACTCACATTTATTTTTCGCTCTTTTATTTACATTTAATTTTTTTAAGCTAAAACAATGTATAAAAGGAGTATCTGTATGTATTTTTAAAAGTCTGTAATGAAAAATAGTGCGCGTTTACCTCTCGCCACATTCCAAAAATCGTCCCCCTACCCGTTTCCCAGACAACCACTTTCAGCCACTTCTTTTGGTCATTATCCCTATGATACAAAAATTATATGCTTACACTGACTGCATTTTTCTCGATATATCGGTTTTAGACATAGTGTATTTACTGACTTTCCTGTTACGATAATATGTGAAGTATTACCATCTCCACCTGTTGTATCCCCATCCTCTCAATATGGTTGTATCAGTTTTTAAAAATTTTATATCTGTAGTCAGGGTTTACATCATTAAGACTTTATAAATATTGTTTATAACAAAATCAAGTGGCACACCATGACTGCATTACCTCTGGGGTGGTTTATGGTCAGCATTGATCTCCAGCGGCTCCTGCCTGGGTCTGCCAAGGTCTTGTAGTGGGTTCCTGCCAGCCAAGTGCCTGTGATGAAAGACAGCAGCCCCAGAGGGAGGCCGGTGGGGTCATTCTTGTTCAGTTCCAGGCCTCTCAGACCCACCCTCCTTCCCTCTCCCCTCCTCAGACCCCCTCAGTGCTCATTTTCTCCGGCCCTGGTGCCCCAAGAAACTCAGACTGTGAGGATTTTCATGGGGGGTGCAGGTGGGAAGCATAGGCAGCCAGCTGGTGCCCTCGCTAACCGCTCCCTTAACAAGCAGAGGTGTGAGTTCCATTTTGGCCCAATTCAGAGGACACTGCCCTCTGGGGAGCAGTCAGGGCTGAAAGCTCAGATTATTTTGAAGCTCTTAAAGCAAATATCCACTCTGAAAACATGATGTCACCAAAGATGGCTTGATTACCCCGTGGGGTGCTGGCAGCAAAGACATCCCTCTCCCATCTCCAACATATCCCCCCTCAGGGGAGAGGCAAGAACACTCATTTCAAAGCAGGAATGGTGCTTCTGAAGGGAGTTGGCCCAGTGTCTTCTGTGTGTGTGTGTGTGTGTGTGTGTGTGAGAGAGAGAGAGAGAGAGAGAGACCCGGAAACCAGAGATGGGAAACAAACCCCACGCAGGGGCTCCAAAAGGCTTGGATGAACTGTCTCTGCAGCTATAAGCACAGCTAGTTCAGGAAGCTTCCTCTAGTCCAGCTCAGCCCAGGGTCTTTACTACTGACTGAGAAGGTGAAGGGAGTTCCGGCTAATATTTCTTCTTCTCCCCTACTGCCTTGCTCTTTGAGAGGCCAGCGCTGAGCCCCAGGAAACTGTGAGGCAAACATGAACTCCTCACATCCACACACCTTCCCTTTCTCCCTTCCTTCGTTCACTCCTTTTCTTTTTGCTTCGATTCTTTCCTCATCCTGCATGTTGCTCTCGCTCCTTTTTCCTTTCCTCTGCTTTCTCTTCTCATCTCCTTCTCATGTTAAGCTAATAACATCTAACCTTGATTTATCCCTGATGAGGGGCCAGCCCTTTATTTTGCTAAACACCTTGTGGGTAATGTGCCATTTCATAAAAATTTGTACCTTTAAATGTTTTACAAGAGTCATCCTTGCTCGTTGTAAAAATAAAAATTAGAAAGCACAGGTGAGCCAAAACCAAACAAAAAACAACAACAAGAAAAAGTTAAAGACCCTATAATTACATCTTTGACATTGTGGTACATGTTCTCCCAGATTTTGCTGTAAGAATGAACCCTTCCAAACCTACTAGGAGATTCTTTAAATGTCAGGAGTGCTAGGTCTGCAGTAGAAGCTCAGCCTTGAGCAAATCACAGCCCCTCGGCCTCCCGTCTGGGGCTCAGTGTCCCTGGGCTGCACCTGCATCACAGGAAGAGGCCTGGCCCTGCCAGCTGGTACTCCACCCCAGTCGAGAAACCAGATTTTTTTTCTCTCAAGAAAGTCCCAGCCTGTTGCCTTTCTCCACCATCCTGAGAATTGGACCCAGATTCTGGGCACGGCCACACACCTCCTCACATCCCCTTGGGCCCACCCTGACTTCTCAGCTTTCACTGTTTCTGCCAACGCGTTGGCAATGGCAGCACCTGCACTAACAGAGGGAAAGGGCTGGCCCAGCCCTCCTCCCACGTGTTCCACGTCCTCTGGCAGGTCTGTGAGCCCCGTGGACACAGGTGCCCCGGAGGCTCCGCTTCTGGGTGGCGTGGGGCTGTCTGTTCCCTGGAGCATCATGGCTAAGTGTCCATGGCCCTGCAGGCGGGGACCCTGGGCCAGGGCTGTGGGTGTGGGCAGCTTTGGGTTCCATGTCGGTTCTGGACAGGAAGGGCTTTCATGTGGGTGCCAGCTGGACTCCTGGGCCCAGGAGGAGGAGCTGCGGTGAAAAAAACACTTTGTGTTTGGGAGCCAGTTGGTGGAACAGGAGGACAGCAGGGCAAAGCGTTTGACCAGGCAGAGAGAATGGAGACCAGCATGACCCTGTGGAAATGAGACAAGAAGGCCTCTTCCACCCAAGAAGCGGCCTTGGCAGAGGCACAGGGAAAAATGTCGGGTGGGGATGGAAAACAATTTTTCGAGCCTGCCTTTGCTCTCTCTCTCTCCCCAGGCTCACTGAGCCTAATCAGGTCAAGCGTTCAGCTCCTGCTGCCAGACACGGTGGCATTGTTTCAATCCACCCCCCTCCCGGTCCCTCTGCCCCCAAGAACCGAGTTCTGACAAAGGAGGCCCTGAGGGACGGGCCTGGGAGGACAGATCCCAAGGTCTGGGGAGGCAGGGTCACTCCCTCTGTCTCTCTCCTCCCTCCCGCTGGTTATTTTTCTCCCTGGGACTTGAGGGGGAAAACAAGGCTGCCTCTGGAAGACCTGAAGGCTGTTTTTGTTTGCATAAAGGCACTTTCTGCGCAAACTGCTCCCTGAAAGGTCAGCACTCATCCCAGGCAGCCCTGGGACTCAGGGAGGGTTTGGGAGGTGTGGGCAGAAAGGAAACCGCAGGCCACTTGGGGTCAGATGACTTCACAGGAGCGGGGAGGGGAGCTTCCTGGAGATGGGGCTCTGGGAGACTCTGGCTGCTTCATAAAACTTAAATAGGGCTTGTTTATCTGCCTTCCAGAACACCCCACAGTGTGGCAGAGAGGCCAGAGCCAGGGGTAGGGCACAAGGGAGCTTGGCATCTGGGCCCGTATCCCACTGCCTCTGCCTTCACCTCTCCAGGCCTGAGTTTGCATGAGGGCACCAATTAGAAGAACCTTGAGGTTCCCCCCCCACGCCCCCAACCCATATATTCTAGGTGTTCAGCAAACATTTTCTGAGCACACACCCGGCATCTGTATGATGCTAAACCCAAGGTCCCAGGTGAAGTGACCAATAGCCCCGGTTTGCCTGGGATTCTCCCCTTTTTAGTACTGAACAACTGGACGCTTGGTCAGGCCAGCCCCAGACCTCACGCAGCTCATGATCTGAAAACAGTGACAGATGTATGAGAGCATGTGATGAAGGGCCTAACAGAGAGTGTACAAACGCATGGAACTTGGTGGAGACAGAGACTAGCTCTGGGGAGGAGAGCTGGGAAATTTCACTATGGTGTCACATGTGAGCAAGGAGGAGCTATGGGTGGATTTCTTTTTTTAATCAACTGTATTGAGGTATAATTTATATACTATACAACGTACACACTTCAAAGTAGAGTTCAGTGAGTTTTAACAAATATACATATGTTTTAACAAATACCTATCTATATCTATATCTATCCCTGTGTAACTGTGACACCAGTTAGAATATTTACATCACTCCAGAAACTCCCCTAGTGTTCCCTTACATCAATCCTATCCTCACCATTGCATCCCATATAACCACTCACTCGGTTCCTATAACTATAGATTAGTTTTACAAGTTCTTGAACTTCTTATAAAAGGAATCATACAGGGGCTTCCCTGGTGGTGCAGTGGTTAAGAATCCACCTACCAATGCAGGGGATGCACGTTCGATCCCTGGGCCAGGAGGATCCCACATGCCTCGGAGCAACTAAGCCCATGTGCCACAACTACTGAGCCTACATGCCGCAACTACTGAAGTCCAAGTGCCTAGAGCCCGTGCGCCACAACAAGAGAAGCCACCACAATGAGAAACCTGTGCACCACAACAAAGAGTAGCCCCCGCTCGCCACAACTAGAGAAAGCCTGTGTGCAGAAAAGAAGACCCAACGCAGCCAATAAATAAATAAATAAAGGAATCATGCAATCTGTACTCTTTAGAGTCTGACTTCCTTTGTTCAGCATCGTGTTTTTGAGATTTACTCAAGATGTTGTGTGTCTCAGTAGTTTGTTCCTTTATTTACTCCAGAGAATGCATATACCACAATTTTTTAATCCATTTACTTACTGATGAACATCCGAGTCCATTCCAGCTTTTTTGGTGTGATGAATAATGCTGTTATGAATATTACATACAAGTCTTTGTGTCTCTTGGGTAAATACCTAAAAGTAGAATTGCTGGATCATTTGTTAAGTAGATGTTCAAATTTACAGAAAATTGACTAAATTTTCCAAAGTGGTTGTACCATTTTACAATCACACCATTTATATTATATCTGAGTTGTAGTTGCTCCACATCCTCATCAACATTTGGTTTCATAAGTTTAAACAATTTTAGCCATTCTAGCAATATCGCATGATAGTTTAAATTGCTTTTCCCTGGTGATTAATGAAGTTGAATACTTTTCATGTACTTACATGTCATTCATGTATATCTTATTTGCAAAACATCTGTTCAAATCTTTTACCCATTTTTAAATCTGGCTGTATGTCTTTTTAAATTTGAGTTGCAAGAGTTCTTTATATATCCCGAATGCAAATATTTTCTCCCAGTCTGTGGCTTGCCTTTTTATTTTTTAAAAGGTATATTTTGAAAAAGAGAGGGTTTTAATTTTGATAACATCCAGTTCATCAAGAATTTTCCTTTTACAGCTTGTGACTTTTATATACTAAGAAATCTTTGCCTACCCCAATGTCATGAAAATTATCTCTTATATTTCCTTCTAGAAGTTTTATAGATTTAGTTCTTATGTTTAGGTCTGTGGTCAATATCAAATAAGTTTTTGTGGAAAAAGAAAATTGGACTTTTCAGAATTCCCCGGTGGTCCAGTGGTTAGGACTTGGCACTTTCACTGCCAGGGGCCCAGGTTCAGTCTCTGGCTGGGGAATTAAGATCCTGCAAGCCACACACAGGCACCCCCTCCCCCCAAATAAAAGACTTTACTTATTGAAATTCTTTGGTGCCTTTGAGGAAAATCAATTGATGGTATATGAGTGGCTCTATTTCTGCATTCTCTATTTGGTTCACTTGATCTATATATTTACCTTTACACAATTATCACATTGTCTTGATTACAGTTACTTTAGAATAGTCTTGAAATCAAGTAGTATAAGCCCTCCAACTTCACTCATCAAAATCCTGTTGCCTTTTTAGGTCCTTTGCATTTGTGCATATATTTTTAGCATCAGTTTGTCAATTTCTACCAAAACAAACCACTAGGATTGTGTTGGGAATGTATAGAATCTATAGATGAATATAGGGAGAATGGCCATCTTAATAATATTGTCTTCTTATACATGAACATAATATATATTTCCATTTGTAAAGATTCTATAAAATTTCTCTCAATGTTTTGTAATTTTTCCACATAGATATCATGCACATCTTTTCTACATTTCTTCCTATGTATTTTACGTTTTTATACTGTTACTAGATGATTTTTAACATTTTAATTTCCAATTATTTTCCTCCTAGTATACAGAAATGCAATGGCTTTTTGTATATTGGCCTTCTATATTTTGACATTGATAAATTCACTTAATAATGACTGTTTCCTTGTGATTCCTTAGAATTTTCTACATAAACAGCCATGCTGTTTATGAATAAAGACAACTTTGCATTTTTGTTTCCAATATTTATTTCTTTATTTGCCTTGCTTCACTGGGGAGGACCTTCAGTAAAATGTTGAATAGATAGTGAGAGTTGAGATGCTCGCCTTGTTCCTGATTTTAGAGAAAGCATTTATTCTTTCACCTTTAATATACAATTAGCTGTAGGTGTTTATTACATGCCCCTTACCAAGCTGAAGAAATGCCTTTCTATTTATAATTTGCTGGGAGTTACTTTTTTAAATCATAAAAGGAAGTTGAATGTTGTCAAATTATTTTTCTGCATCTATTGAAATGGTCATATACTTTTCCTCCTTTGTTCTGTTAATGTGGTAAATTACATGGTTTTCAAATATTAAAACAATCTTGCATTCCTGGGATAAATGCCACTTGATTATGGTACATTATCTTTTTTTATCTATTGTTGGATTTTATTTGTTAATATTATTAATTCTATTTGTTAAGAATTTGTTGGTATTATTAACTGTACTTAAGAATTTCACGAAGGTTATTTGTGTGTAATTTTCTTTATTTTAATGTTCTCATCTGGCTTTTATCAGATTTATGCTGGCTGTCTTGATCCATTCAGGTTGCTTTAACAAGATAATAGGGACTGGGTGGCTAATAAACAACAGAAATTTGTTTCTTACTGTTCTGAAGTCTAGGAAGTCCAAGATCAAGGCACTAGCAGCTTCAGTATCTGGTGAAGGCCCACCTTCTGGTTCATAGATAGTCTTCTTTCTGCTGTGTTCTCACATGGTGGAAGAGGTGAGGGGATGACCCTGGGATCTCTTTATAAGGGCACTAATCCCATTCATGAAGTCTCTTCCCTTATGACCTAGTCACCTTCCAAACACCCCACCTCCTATTACCATTACCTAGGATGTTAGCTTTCAACATAAGAATTTGAGAGGGTTGTAATTATTCAGTTCATAGCACTAGCCTCATAAAATGAGTTGAGAAGATTTCCTTCCTTTTCTGTATTCTGAAAGAGCTTGCATAAGAATATTATATGGTCCTTAAATATTTTTATAGAATTCACCTGTAAAACCACCAGAGACTGGTGTTCTCTTTGTGAGAACTTTTCTTTAATTAAAAATTCAGGGACTTCCTTGGTGGCACAGTGGTTAAGAATCCACCTGCCAATGCAGGGGACACGGGTTCAAGCCCTGGTCTGGGAAGATCCCACACGCCACAGAGCAACTAATCCCATGTGCCACAACTGCTGAGCCTGCCCTCTAGAGCCCATGAGTCACAACTATTGAGCCCTCATGCCACAACTGCTGAAGCCCACATGCCTAGAGTCTGTGCTCCACAACAAGAGAAGCCACCACAATGAGAAGCCTGTGCGCCACAAGGAAGAGTAGCCCCCACTCGCCACAACTAGAGGAAGCCCTCTCACAGAAACGAAGACCCAACATAGCCAATAAAAAATTAATTAATTAATTTAAAAAATTCAATTTCTGCAACATGTATAGGACTACTAAGATTTTTTATTTCTTCTTGAGTTAGTTTTTATAAGTTGTGTCATTCAAGGAATATGTCCATTTCATCTAAGCTATCAAGTGCATCGGCATAAAATTGTACATAACATTCTCTATGCTCTTTTTTTCCTTTTTTTGGCTATATCAAGTGACTTGTGAGATTTCAGTTCCCTGATCAGGGATAGAACCCAGGCCGGCAGTGAAAACTTCGAGTCCCAACCACTGGACTGCCAGGAATTTCCCTCCCTTGTGATCTTTTTAATGTCTGTATGATCTATATAGTGATAATCTTTTTTCATTCATGATATTGGGATCCGGTTTTCCTTTTTTGTTCATTATTAATCTTTCTAGGGGTTTGTCAATTTTATTAATTTTTCAAATAATTATTTTTGGCTTTTTTTTTAAAGCTTTTTATTGGAATATAATTGCTTTACACTCTTGTACCAGCTTTTGAGGTACACCAAAGTGAATCAGCTGTATTTATACATATATCCCCATATCTCCTCCCTATCGCAACTCCCTCCCACTCTCCCTGTCCTGGTATTTTGGCTTTCTTAACTTTATTTTTTGTGTGGCTTCTGTTTTATTGATCCTTTTTCTTACATTTATCATTTTTTCCCCTTCTACTTGCTTTGGGTTTAATTTGCTCTTCTATATTTAGCTTTTTTTTAATTAATTAATTAATTTATTGGATTTATTTATTTTTATTGGCTGTGTTGGGTCTTTGTTGCTGCATACAGGCTTTCTCTAATTGCTGCGAGCAGGGGCTACTCTTCATTGTGGTGCATGGGCTCCTCATTGCCGTGGCTTCTCTTGTTGTGGAGCGCAGGCTCTAGGTGCATAGGCTTCAGTAGTTGTGGCACATGGGCTCAGTAGTTATGGCTCATGGGCTCTAGAGCACAGGCTCAATAGTTGTGGCTCATGGGCTTAGTTGCTCCACAGCATGTGGTATCTTCCTGGGGCAGGGCTCGAACCCCTGTTCCCTACATTGTCAGGCAGAGGCTTAACCACTGTGTCACCTAGGAAGTCCTATATTTAGCTTCTTAAGGTTAATGTTAACCTTTTTTTTAATCTAACATAGACATTTTAGGCTATAAATTTCCCTCTAAAAACTGCTTTAGCTACATCCTACAAGTTTATATATGTTGCATTTTTATTATCATTCATTCTAAATATTTTTTAATATCCTTTATGATATTTTTTGGCCCAGGTGTTGTTTGGTACTTTGATAGTTAATTTTCAAGTATTTGAGGATTTGCTAGCTATCTTATTTTCACTGATTTCTAACTTAATTTAATTGTAATCACTTCCTTGGTGACACAGTGGTGAAGAGTCCACTGCCAATGCAGGGGATACGGGTTTGATCCCTGGTCGGGGAAGATCCCACATGCCATGGAGCAACTAAGCCCGTGTGCCACAACTACTGAGCCTGCACTCTAGAGCCCACAAGCCACAGCTACTGAGCCTGCATGCTGCAACTACTGAATACCACATGCCTGAAGCCTGTGCTCTACAACAAGAGAAGCCACCACAATGAGAAGCCTGTGCACCACAACGAAGAGCAGCCCCCACCTGACACAACTAGAGAAAGCCCATGCAGCAATGAAGACCCAACACAATCTTTATTTATAAAATAAATAAAAATCTGAATTTTAATTAGAGTGTTGAGTCTTTCAACATTTAAAGTAACCATTGTTATGGTAGGGTGTAAGGCTACTATATTGTATTTGTTTTCCATTTGTTGTTTCTCTCTTCTAGTCTTTCGTTGTTCCTTTCTTGCCTTCTCATGGCTAATTAAGTAATGTTTAGTATTCCATTTTATTTTTCTATTGACTTCTTATCTATTCATCTTATTATTATATTTTAATGCTTGCTCTAGGATTAATAATGTGCATTTAACCTCTAAAAATCTATTCATAGTCAATATTGTATCCTTTCACACTTTATAACTCAGTTTCCACTTCACATTTCCTATTTCTTACTTCACACCTGACACTTCTACTCCACATATCCCACCTCAATAATAACCTTGCAACAGCACAATTTTATTTACACACTTCCCATTGTCCAACATGCTATTGTTAAATGTTTTCTTAATACATTATAAACACATACATTATAAATTCCCTACAATCTTACTATTTTCCTTAAATAGTTGTCTTTTAAGAAAATCCAGAGAAGATAAAAACCTCATAAATTTTAATATTTACTAATTTACCATTTCTGCTGCTCCTCATTTTTTCCTGTAGATCCAAGTTTCTATCTGATATTTGCTGTTAGCATGAAGAATATCCTTTAGCAATTCTCATAATGCTATGCCAGCTCTGAATTCTTTAAGCTTTCATTTTTTTGAAAGTATCTTTGTTGTCCCCTTATTTTTGAAGGGCATTTTTGACAAATATAAAATTCTGTGCTGACAGTATTTTCTTTTATAATTTCAAAGATTTTATTTCATTTTTTGGTCTCTTTTGCTTCTGATTAGAAGTCAGTGGTATTTCATATCAGTTCCCTCGGTATGTAATGTCCTTTACTTTCTGATTGTTTTCCAGTTTTTCTCTTTATTTTTGTTTTTTAGCAGTTTGATTAGTAAGTGCATAGGTGTGGTTTCTTTTGTATTTATCCAAAAAATTTTTTTCTGATTCTCCAATTTCATATATGTTGGACCATTTGATATTTTTCCATGTCTCTGAGATTGTCTTCATTTTTTTGCTGTATTTTTTTCTCTTTATTCTTTAGTTTGAATAATTTCTATTGATTCATCTTCAAGCTTACTGATTTTTTCTCTTTTCATTGCTAATGTGCTGTAAATTCCATCCAGTGAGTACTTTATTTCAGTTATTGCAGTTTTCAGTTTTAAAATTCACATTTGTTCTTTTTTTATAACTTCCACTTCTCTGTTGAGATTCCCCATTTTGTCACTCATTATGACCGTATTTTCCTTTAGTTATTTTAACATATTTATTATCATATTTTTAGTCTTTGTCTGCTAACATTTGGGTAACCTCTGGGTCAGTTTCTATTGCTTTTTTTTTTCTTTTTTTTGACAATTGTCATGTTTTTCTGAGTTTTGTTGGGCTTTATTTATTTATTTATTTTTTGTGGGGGAGCACATTTAGTAATTTTAAATTCTCTGTTGGACATTGTTGATGACACTTTTAAGAGACTGGAATCTGTAATTTTCCTAGAAGAGTGTTGAGAGTGTGGATATTTTGTTCTAGCAAACAGTTCAATCACTGGTTGATACCCTTGAACTTGTCTTGATGATTTTATGCTTCGTTATGTCTGAAAAGTTATGTCATTATGCCATTAAGTCTGTAAAGAGCCCATGTTATTTTCTAAGCCCTCTAACTTCAAAGGACTCAACCTCCAAACTCTGTCTCTTAGACACTTTTTGGAGCTTGGCTTTAGTTTTTTCAAGGTAGATCTATGATAGGCCTTACTCTCGGGTATCGTCTTTACTCCTATAATAGAAATTTTCTAATGTCTCGTCCTGATACCCAAGATGTTAACAAGGTGTTGATAACATCTCTCCACTCTGGCTGGTATGGATTTCCAATACTCCAAGACTTCTTGACCTCTTATATCTCTGTTCTATTCTCAAGCCCCATCAGTCTCACAGGTAATTCTGTGTAGTCTTGATCTGTGCATGTACAGCCCGTATCGAAGGACTCATGGGTGACCCAAGCACAATTTTGGGGTCTTTTATATGCACATATCTCTCTTATTCAATGCCCTGCTCTGCAGATTCCAGTTGCTTCAGCTGCTCCAAACTCTGAACACTGACTCTTCATCTCAGCAAAACTGCTATGCTTACATTAGACTTTAACCCTCTGCCCTCAGCTACAAAACTGTCCCCAGGGTGATCATGGTGTTTACCTTGTGGGTTTTCTTTCTCTCGGAAACTATAGTCTTAGATTTCCTGCCATCCACTATCTGAAAATAGTCGTGTCATATATTTTTTCCAGTTTTATGGTTGTTTATAATGCAAGGACTGGTCTTATACCAGTTACCCTGTGATATCCAGAAGTGGAAGTCACCCAGTGGATTTCAGACAGGGAAGTCTCAAAATCACTTCAGTTTGTATCATATGGTAAGGTATTGAGAGAGACCACTTAGAAGACCCTTGACTTACTCTGATAAGGATGGATTTTTTTACTCAACTCTATCACATTTTCTATTCCCTTTACATTCCTTCCTTTTTCTGTACCTTTTTTTCCAGTTATAGCACTGCCCTCTGATGATGTGATCCTTCTGGGACCTGAAGTGATAAACAGATGTGTTTAATTCCTTTGGGTCAGGGTTAACTCCTGGCAGTTTGTAAATTGGCACAAATCTCTCTCTTTTGTGGCTAGCTTGCATTTTTCTCCATGTCAAGTTCACAAATTAGATCATGAGTAACCTGTACTGACCAAATTATCATGGAGGTAAGCTTCTTATTGACCAGAGCTCCATTTACTTCTTATTCCCACACATCTCTCCCTTTCTCCTTCTGAGAAGTTCATTTCCTCAACTATCCTCTCATTCTTTTCTTATTCTATATGTGTTTTTCCCCTCTCTACTTTATTTCTTATTAAATTTTTTTTCTGGGGTCATATGAATATATATATGACTTTATGTAAATTGATTTATATGTATTTATAAATTCATATACATATATATGATTTATACACTTGATGGGGAATATTTGGCATATGTTAGTGAGAATGTGTGTGGCATAATTTCTGAGGAATGAAGTTGGCAAAGTGAGGTTGAAGAACATCCAGGGGGAGAGAACTATTATATACTAAGCATTGGCTCTGAGTCATGGCACTAAAATATACCCTTTACATACAAAGTTCATTTAATCTTCATTACTACTCTTTGAAGTAAGGATTCTTGTGCTTATTTTTCAAAAGGAAAGCTGGGGCTCAATGATGTAAATCTAGCTTGCTCAAGACACAGTTGGTAAACGAGGAGCAAGGCATCAAATCAATGTTTCCTTGGCTCACATCTGGCCTCTTTTCACTATTCAATACTTTCTCCCTAGAAAGATGTCTCTTAAGAAAAGTAATCAAAGGGCATGTGGTTCCCTGACTTGTGAGGGTGGAATGAAGGGTAGAAGATGTGTGGGGAAGTAGATCTATGGTCCAGCATTGCCTTGATGGAAATGGTCAGATCTTAGGGGTCCTCTCTAATAATCTCCTGCCTGGAATCTGAGTGATCTGTGAGGGTTTGTGATCAGGCACAGGAGAACGAGGAGGGTGGGAGAATTTAGCGAAGGGGATCAGAGATTTAAGTAATTGAAAACTGCAGAAAAGGAATCATAGGATTCACGAGGAAATGGGTCCAAAATCTAGGAGGAGAAGGGACTGAGGATGAGATCAGAAGGAGAACAGAACCCTCAGATGACAAAAAGGTCATTTGTCACTGAAACTTACAGGAATCCACCGGGGCAGGATTAATGAAGCAGACAGACAGCCTTCCCAGAAGTCACTCACACGTGGAGAGACAGGAACTGGGTGAGTGCAACCAGCCTCCCCTGGTCTCAGCAGGGGTGCCAGCATCACTTATAATCAGGATGAAATCAGTGATCTAGTTAGAAACATTTGCATGTTATAAAAGTATGTTAAAATGAAGCATAATGTCATGACAAGTACAAGAAAAAGGGAAGGAGTCAGAGTTTGAACAAGAGAAGAAAGTAAAGCAAAGTAAGAATTTCTCAGAGATTCTGCCATCCTGGCCAAGGAAGGGAGACTCTGGCCAAGGAATGGAGAGAGACTGAACTGGGGGCTTCCAAACTGGCATGACTAGAAAGCTGTGCTCTGATGAGTCCTGATGATTTGCTAAGCTCTTCCCAGTCTCAATTAAATGTAAACACTTCTTGTTTTGGAAAGGCGGCCTGACATCTTTACTTTTTCGTATTTTAAAATAAAAATAATTGCTTAACACATTCACAAAATCCAAAAGGTGCAAAAGAATATACAAGGAAACAGCCCCTCTACCTCTGTTGCCCACTTTCCCAGCCCTCCTTTCGGAACCCCTATTATCGAGCTTACATGGATTCTTCTGAAGAGATCTGCAGCATTTAAAAACAGCTATGTATATATTGATGTTTTTCACACAAATGACAGCACACTGTACATACTCTTTTGCACTTTGCTTTTTACAAATTTCAACCTTTTGAATATATTTTGGAAAGTATTCCTTATCAGTACCTAGAGAACTGCTTTATTACTTTTTAACAGCCACATAATTTTCCATCATATAGATGTGTTAAAATTGGGCTGGTTTCCTATTAATGGGAATTCTGGTTAATTTCCAATCTTTTGCTATTACATACTGAATACTGGGCAGTAAACGTCCTTGACACCTAGTAGTGGAGGTGCAAGATCAAAGGACATGTGGGTTTTGAACTATGAAGAATGTTTGTCTCCCTTCCTTAAATGCATTCAGGCTTCTCATTTGTGAAACCATCTGATGGATGGGAGGAAATCCATCAGAGATATCATTACATATGCTCTTTGTTTTTGTTCTTCCAATGATGCTGTGAAGTATGGACACAAGTCTTTCCTACATTTTGTCCAAGAAAGTCAAATCTCAGCAAGGTGCTGGCAATCCCAAAGTAACCTGGCATCTTCTAATCAGTCTCTCGGGTACCCTAACACTGGGAAAGGTTGCAGCTTTCCGGATAGAGGTTAGAGATACTAGGTCCCTAGAATTATGCGTCCTTCATGATAAATAACCTAAATCAGCTTTCTGGTCCAAACTGGTCTTAGGTGTGGGCCTGGAGCCCTCTGCTGGGTCCAGCTCCGCTTCTACAGAACTCAGAGAGCACAACTGGGCCTGCTCCCATCCCACCAGGTTCTGCGATGTCTTGGGGTCCTGAGATGACCTGGCAGGGCCACCCCCAAACACAGGTTCCCCAGATTCTAGAGCATTCAGGTGTCTTTTTATTGCCCAAACACCCAAACACAAGAGGACTTTTGTTCTGAAATGGGGCCTTGGGAACCTGCCCTCGCCACCCGAACCCCTCCTCTGCGGAGTGGGAAGATGATGAGCTATTAACAAGATGCAGCTCAGTGCCTTACTAGCCTTGCTTTGGGTCACTATGTTTTAGCTTGGAACCACCACGGAATAATCATGCTTTTGGTGGGCAGCACCGTTTCACTGCCTTGTTCCTAGGGAGTTTCTGCTCCCAGCTTGTCTTACAGCTCTTTCACTCCTAGCTTTCCAGGTTTTGAGGAAACAAAAGCTGTTCCCAGTGTCCCCCAACGTCAACCCCTTGGTTGGAACTGGGGGATGTGTAGACCGCCCCCCTAAGCCCAGAGAATGTCTCCCCTGATCTGGTTTATGACATTTCTCTCTCAGACCTTTAGCGCTGCCTGGGCACACGCCTCTCAGATGCTGTTGCTGATTTCAGGTCTTTCCTGACTGATTGGTTTGGTCCTAAGGTTTTCAGAGCATTTCCCAAGGAATTCCACATTCTAAGGAAGGGCCTTGGGGCTGCTAAGGAAAGCATCTTGAACTACAGAGTCCCCCACCCACTTTTAAAAATTGTGAACTATATCATACATTCAGAAAAGTACCAAAACATATATGTACAATTTAAAAATAAAATTAAAGCCAACACCTATGGAACCTTCACCAGGTATAGACATAGAATATTGCCAGTGCTCTAGAAGCCCCTTTCATGGCCCTCCTTAGTCTATTTTATATGTTGAAATTCAGGTAAGATTTCTCCCTTCTAAGTAACTCTGAAAAACACTCGGTTACTGTCCTTCTGGAATCCCCCTCCAGGCATACTCACAGCATCCAATCACACACAGTGCTGTCTTCTCCTGAGATTGTAAAGCTCTTCAACTTTGCTCACACCCAACCCTGCCTCCTAGCCCACCAATGAATTAGAAAGAAGTATTAGTAGGTAAAAAACTTTACAAATAGAATGTATTGGTGAGGGAGAAGTGGTTTTTGATGGTAAATCTTCCCTTTGACCTTTCTTTCTTTCTTTCTTTCTTTCTTTCTTTCTTTCTTTCTTTCTTTCTTTCTTCTTTTTAATTGGGGTATAGTTGCTTTACACTGCTGTGTCAGTTTCTGCCCTACAGCAAAGTGAATCAGCCATATGTATACATATATGCCCTCTTTTTTGGATTTCCTTCCCATTTGGGTCACCACAGAGCATTGAGTAGAGTTCCCTGTGCTATACAGTAGGTTCCCATTAGCTGCCTTTACTTTTTTTTTTTTTTTGAAAGTCTTTTTGGTTGATTTGTTTGTTATTGGCCACTATCAAGGACTTTGGCAGTCCTTTTCCCTTTATCCCATGTCTTTTCTAACCCTTTCCTTCCCTCCTTTCTCATCATAACTTATCACTGACCATCAGTCATCACAAGCACAACATAACATTCCCTACTGTAGATGGAAATAACTTTAGAGTACAATGCACATATAGGTCACTAATGACAGGTACAATGACTGGTCACAGAATCCAGTTCTGTCTGTCATTTTTAGTTAGTTAGAACCCCTGAAGGACAGGAGGCATTCAATAAATATTTTTAAATGAATGAAAGTTTCCTGGGTTGCTGTATCATTCAGGATCCACTCAGAAGCAGAAATCACACCACTTATTCAAATAGAATTTAATACAAGGTAGTGTGGACTAGGGTAAAGTTATCCATCAGATAAAAGGCAAGGAGGGAACCCTAAGGTATCATGGAGGCAGCAACTGCAGGAAGCAGTCACCACCCCCAAGGCTGGTGGAACAAAGGATCAAGACTGACTTATTGAAACTCAAAAACTTGGAGGAGGGGCCATAAGGCTGAAACTCAGATGTCTGAGGATGGAGCTCGGCTCAGCTGACCCTGCTATCTCTGAGCTCAGAGAAGGGCATCGAACCCTGTGATGAGGGGCACCAGTCCTCTGATACCAGTGTTTCCATCAGGAGAGGGGAGGGACATGTCGTCAGGCTGCTTTTGTGTTGGACAAAATTTGAACTGGATTCAGCGGCTGTTATGGATGAAGAAGGGAGGTTGGGGTGATGTTCACAAGAACCAAAAGCCCACAGGAAGCAGATGGGAAGGAGTGAGGCTATTCTCCTCCTCCAGGCTTCAGTTTCCATCTACTGCCTCCTCTGAGCAGAGTGTAACTGGAAGCCAGGTGGGTAAGAGAGTCCCAGCATCATGAAGCAGGCATTGAGCAGAGTGCAGAGTTTCGGACAAAGAGAGGATAGCTTGATAACTGACCAGCAGGTCTGACAGGTAACCCAGGACTGCCTCCCCTGAGACCACTAGTGGGGGCTGTATCTGGTCTGTTTCAGCTCACGAGGATGGAGCACTTGATCATGGAGAAGCAGTGATGAACGTATGAAACACAGTGCCTGCCGTCAAGAACTCACTGGTAGGAGAGCACGTATGCCTACAGGCTATTACAGGGCAAACAGTAGGTGTGAAATGTTCCCTATTTGCAGCTCCCCCATCCCCATCCTATTAATTTCTCTCCCCTACTTTCAGAGAGGTGATCAGGGAAGGCTCTCCCCTCCACCCACAAGGAGGTGACCCAAATTTGAGTGGAGATGAGGAGGCAGCCGTGTGAAGGTCAGGGGAAGAGAGTTCCAGGCAGTGACATCCATAGTGTTTATACCATGATTCTGGCACCTGTCTGGCCTGTTTGAGACAGATCAAGGCCACTGTGTCTGGAGGAGCAGGTGAGGGGCAAAGGGGCATTTAGAGGAGTCAGCAGGGGGCGGAGCAGGGGAGCCTCCTGAGCCTTGTTAAAGAGTTGGGATTTCACGCTAAGTACGGTGGGAAACTATTGGAAGGATTTTCGGAAGGGAATAGATGAGATCTGATTTATGCTGAAACAAAACAGAAACTCTGGTTTCTCTAAGGAGAACAGCATCAAGGATGGAAGCGACCTACCGATTCAGGACAATCCCTTTGGAAACACCAATAGCATTTTTCATAGAACTAGAACAAATAATTCTGAAATCTACGTGGAAAGTGAAATGTCAGACAGAGAAAGGCAAATACTGTATGATTTCACTTATATGTGGAATCTAAAAAACAAGACAAATGAACAAACATAACCAAACAGAAGCAGTCATAGATACAGAGGCCAAAGAGGTGGTTGCCAGGGGGTGGGGGTCAGAGGAGGAGAGAAACAGGTGAGGGTGATTCAAAGGTACAAACTTCCAGTCAAAATGAATGAGGCACAGGTATGGAACGTACAGTGTGGGGAATAAGTCAATAATTATGTAATATCTTTGTATGGTGACAGATTGTAACTAGACTTACGGTGGTGATAATTTTAGATAATTTTAGATGTATAGAAATATTGAATCAGCATACTGTGTACCAGGGACTAACACAGCATTGTAATTCAATTATACTTATATTAAACAAACACACTCATAGAAAAAGAGATCAGATTTGTGGTAACCAGTGGCGAGTGTGGGGGTGGTTGTTGGATAAAGGTAGTTGAGAAGTACAAACATCCAGTTAGAAGGTAAATAAGTACCAGGGATGTAATGTACACCATGATAAATATAATTAACACTGCTGCATGTTATATATGAAAGTTGTTAAGAGTCTAAATTCTAAGAGTTCTCATCACAGGAAAATAATTTTTTTTCTATTTCTCTAACGTTGTACCTATACGAGATGATGGATGTTCACGCAACTTACTGGGAGAATCAATTCATGACGTATGTAAGTCAAATCATTCTGTACACCTTAAGTGTATACAGTGCTGTATGTCAATTATATGGCAATAAAAACTGGAAGAAAAAAAAAGAACAGAAGCAGAAAGACCAGAGTGTACTGGGAAGTGTGCTGTGGACCTTCACGCATAGTATCTCATTTAAATCTCCCCACCATCCTGTGGAAAGCTATTATTATCCTCATTTTATAGATAAGGAAAGTGAAGCTTAGAAAGTCACATCGTTTATGGGGGCTGAGATTTAAATCTGAACAGCAGGCACATGCTTTTTCCACACCACTGCCATGCTGCAGCCTACTTCTGCTGCTGCCTGTTCAGTAGAGAAAAGAAGGGGTCAAAAAACATCTCCAGGTAATCGTGGAGGAGAGTTTTTCAAGCATCCTGGGCCCCCAGGAGGTCCCAGGATGGCTAAAGAGAAGACAAACTTCTTGCCTTCTGTTTTCTTTTTAAAGTAATATTTTTCATCACCGTCATCATCATTTTGTGTCTTTTAAGTTTTCATTACCAAAGATTTCCTATCATTCAGCCATAAAAAAGAAGGAAATAATGCCATTTGCGGCAACATGGATGGCCCTACAGATGACCATACTAAGTAAAGTAAGTCAGACAGAGAAAGACAAATATCGTATGATATCACTTATACATGGAATCTAAAAAAATGGTACAAATGAACTTATTTACAGAACACAAATAGACTCAACAGACAAAAGGGAAAGGTGGGGGTCAGGGATAAATTGGGAGTTTGGGATTAAAACATATACACTACAATATATAAAATAGATAACCAAAAGGACCTACTGTATAGCACAGGGAACGCTACTCAATATCTTGTAATAATCTGTGAAGAAAAAGAATCTAGGGACTTCCTGGCTGTCCAGTGGTTATGATTCCGTGCTTCCAATGAGGGGGTGTGGGTTCCATCCCTGGTCAAGGAACAAAGATCCCACAAGCTGCATGGCGCAGCCAAAAAGTAAAGAATAACAACAATGTGATTAAACCAGCAAAGATGACTAAATATAATACCATGAAAACAAAACAAAACAAAACAAAAAAAGAATCTAAGAAAGAATATGTATATAGTTGTATATATATTTATAGTATATATATACAACATTGGAAATCAACTGTCTTTCAAGAATTTTTTTTTAATTGAAAAAAAGAATTCCAACATACACAAAGGTAAAGTGACTGGATAGTGAACCGCATGTCCCCATCACCCAGTTTTACAATTATCAGTGGTTTGCCAATCGTGTTTGACTTGTCATATCCTATTGAGTATCTTAAAGCAAATCCCAGACATCGATTCATTTCACCCCTAAATATTTCAGGTATGTATCTCTAACATATAGAGACACTCAAAAAAACATCATCACAAGACATTTTCACACTTAATAATTTCTTAAATGTTCTAATCATAAATCTGTGTTCAAATTGCTACGATTTTCTCCAAATATCTTTATAAGTTGGTTAGTTTGAATGAAAATCCAACGTCCACACATTGCATTTGGTTGATATGTCTCTTGAGTTTCTCTCTTCAATACACTTTGACTTGAAGTTGAATTTTGTCTCTTTGAATCCGTAACATTCCCTCTTCGCTTTACTATTCCTGTGCTATTTATTGTTGAGGAAAATTAATCATTCTGGGTTTGGTGGCCTGACATCTCAAGCTCATGCACACAGTATTAACATGTTTCTTTGGAGCTATTGTATACAAACTGGAAGATAGATCTAGATGATTGATTAAATTAGGGTCAATATTTCTTCCTTCCTTCCTTTCTTTCTTTCTTTCTTTCTTTCTTTCTTTCTTTCTTTCTTTCTTTCTTTCTTTCTTTCTTTCTTCTTTCCTTCCTTCCTTCCTTCCTTCCTTCCTTCCTTCCTTCCTTCCTTCCTTCCTTCCTTCCTTCCTTCCTTCCTTTCAGGGGTTGGGCAAGTTTACTTAATAGGTGGTATCATGTACTTTCTATTGACTCATATCAGGAAGTATGGAATGTCTGGTTCTCTTAAAGGGAATAATTTCAATTCAAATTTATGAAAGATGTTTGCTGTGGACTTTTTTGGTTGATACTATATTTTAGGTTTAAAAGTTCCCTTTTATTTCTAGTTTGATAAGATTTTTTAAGTCATGAATGGATGCTTAATTTAATAAATGCTTTTTCTGCATCTGAAGAGGAAAATTAGAAATTTGCACTCAGCTAAAAATAACTCCATGCTTGTTCTGCTTCTGTAAAATATGCTTGCTGCACCTAAAAGGAAAAACAAAAACAGGATGACCTAGCAATCAAATGTAACCATAGGATGTTTTGCTAAATATGGAATGTTCTGCACCTGCTCTTGTAAGTTTCTGTTTGGAAACTTCTGTGCTCTGTAAACCAAGTAACCAATCTACCAATGCTAGCTATAAATATGTGCACAGACCCCTATAAAAGTAAACCTCACCCTGAGCTTGGGGCCCAGAACTTTGGAGTGCCAGCTCATCTGGGGCAGCTGGCTTAATAAACCTGAGTTCTCCAACCCTCTGAGTGTGGTGCTTGGTTTCTCGATGGACCGATTTCTGCAACACATCTATTTATCTATTTTCTTTTCTAGTTTTGGTATCAAGATTTTCTTTCCTCATAGGATAAGTTGGGGAATGCTCACTATTTTCTCTGTTCTCTGGAAGAGTTTGTGTTGGGTTAGAATTGTGTGAGGAGTCTGTGAACCACAATGAAGAGTAGCCCCTGCTCTCCACAACTAGAGAAAGCCTGTGTGCAGCAATGAAGACCCAACACAGCCAATAAATAAGTAAATAAATAAATTTAATAAAAGACAAAACAGCTTAAAAAAAAAAGAATTGTGTGTTCTTTGAATGTTTTCATAGAATTTTCCTGTAAGTCTTTCTGCATGGACCTGGTATTTTCTTTGTGGGGGGTATTTTTAACCACTGATTCAATTTCTTTAATGGTTTATGAATATTTGGATTTTCAACTTATTAAGTCACTTTTGGTGAGCTGCATTTTCCTATGAATTTGTTTGTTCCATCTAAGTTTTCAAATTTATTGGCATCAAATGTTCATTAATAGTTCCTCTTCATATCACCTTTTTCATTCCTAACATTCTTTATTTATGCCTTCTTTCATTTTTCTTGATCAATGTTGCCTAAGGTTTATCAATTTTATTAGCCTTTTAAAAGAACCAACTTCTTCTCTGGTTTTTTTGATCCTCTCTATTCAAAGCGTTTTCCCCATTTCATTAATTTCTGCTCTTTATTATTTCCTTCTTTTACTTTCTCTATATGCACTCCTGTGCACTTCTTCAAACTTTTTAAGTTGGACACTTAGCTTGTGAATTTTAGCCTTTCTTTTTTTTCTAATTAATATGTGTTTAAGGCTATTAATTTTCTCTCCACGTATGACTTAGCTACACTTCTCAACTTATGAGACTTAGTCTTTTCATTATAAAATAATTTAAAAATATTTTCTGTATCTACTTCAGCCTAATTTTTATTATAATTTCTTTTTTGACTCACGAGTTTTTGGAAGTAAATTTCTACTTTTTTATGATTTTTTTAGAAATTGAATGTTAATTTATATTCAGTGAAATGCACAGGTCATGTGTATAGTTTAAGTTTTACCAAATGCATAAATCTGCATAAATCACACATCTATCAATATACAGACCATTTCCACGACAGCAGAAAGTTGCCTTGGGACTTCCCTGGTGGTCCAGTGGTTAATTTAAGACTCCCCTTGGTTAAGGCTCCCAATGCAGGGGGCCCAGGTTCTATCCCTGGTCAGGGAACTAGATCCCGCATGCACAATTAGAGCCCACATGCTGCAACGGAGATCCTGCACATCACAACTAAGACCTGGTGCAGCCAAATGAATAAATAAATAAGTAAATATTTTAAAAAGAAATAAAATAGTTTTTAAAAAAAGAAAGTTGCCTTATGCTCTTCTGTCCATCCCTGCACTTCCTCTACACAATCTAAGACAGCAGCTATTCTGATCTTTAGCATCATAGAGTGGCTTTGCCTCTTCTAAAATTTACTATCAATGGAGTCATACTATATGTATTTGTTTGTCTCTAGTTTTTTTCATAGTGGTTTCGAGTGTTTTCTATGATGTAGCTTGGAATTTTTGTTTTTTCTCTTTTCCTCCTCTTCTTCATCCTCATCCCACTCCCTCCACCCCCCTCCTTCTTTTAAGTAGTTCATATTCCGTTGCATGAAAGTACCACAATTTATTTATCCAGTCCCTTGTTGATGGGTACTTGGGCTGTTTCCAGTTTTCAGCAATTATGGTGAAAGCTGCTATGAATGTTTTTGTGTAAGTCTTTCTGTAGAATATGTTTTTATTTCTCTTGGGTAAATACCTAGAAGTGGAGGTGTTGAGTCACAGGGTAAGTGCTTGTTTACCTTTACAAGAAACTGCCAAAGAGTTTCCCAGAGATATTCTACCATGTTCACACTCCCACCAGGGACATCCTCATTAGCATTAGACTTTTTAAGTCTTTTAAAAAAATATTTAATTAATTAATTTATTTATTGGCTGCTTTGGGTCTTTGTTGCTGTGCGTGGGCTTTCTCTAGCTGTGGTGAATGGGGGCTACACTTCCTTGCAGTGCCCGGGCTTCTCATTGCAGTGGCTTCTCTTATTGCTGAGCTCAGGCTCTAGGCATGCATGCTTCAGTAGTTGTGGCACACAGGCTCAGTAGTTGTGGCTCTCGGGCTCTAAAGTGCAGGCTCAGTAGTTGTGGTGCACAGGCTTAGTTGCTCTGCAACATGTGGGATCTTCTTAGACCACGGATCGAACCTGTGTGCCCTGCATTGGTAGGTGGATTCTTAACTGCTGTGCCATCAGGGTCCCTTAAGTCTTTTTAATTTTAATTATTTTAGTAAGTAAGTTGTGGTATCCTAGTTTTTTTTTAATCAATTTTATTGATGTATGATTTACATACAATGAAATGCACACATTTTAAGTGTATAATTTGGTGAGTTTTGACAAATGTCTACAACTGTATCACCAACAACCCTAATCAAGATATAGAACATTTCCATCACCTCAGAAAATTCCCTCATGCTCCTTTACAGCCAATTACACCCTACTTCTGCCCCAGGTAACCACTAAACTTATTTCTATCACTTTTGATTTATTTTGCATATTCTAGAATTTCATATAAATGAACTCATACACAAGATACTCTTTTTTTTTTTTTTTTGGTATGGCTTCTTTCACTCAGCATAATTATTTTCTTTTTTATTGCTGAGTGGCATTCCATTGTATGGATGTACCACAACTTGTTTATCCAGTCTCCTGAGGGTGGATATTTTGTTCTTTTTAACTTTTTGGCTATTATGAATAAATCTTATATGAATATTCTTGTACAGATGTTTTTCAAATATATGTTTTTATTTTCTTTGGATAAATTCCTAGGAGTAGAATGGCAGAACCCTATGATAGGTGTATGCTTAAAATTTTAAGAAATTACCAAACTGTTTTCCAAAGAGGTTGTATCATTTTATCTTCCCACCAGCGGTACAACTGAGTTTCAGTTGCTTCTCACCCTATCACTGGTCATGGTCTGTCTTTTTAATTTTAGCTATTCTAAGAGGCATGTAGTGATATCTCATGGTGGTTTTATTTTGTCTTTTCCTGGTCACTAATAATGTTGATCACCTTTCCATGCACGAATGTCTTTTGTGAAGTGTCTGTTCAAGCATTTCACTTATTTTTTTTTTGGTTGTTTATCTTCTTGTTACTGAGTTGCAAGAGATATTTATGTATTCTATTTATAAGTTATTTGTCAAATATTTTCTCCCAATGTGTAACATGCCTTATCATTTACTTAAGTGGATCTCTTAATGTGCAGATTTTAATTTTATGAAATCTAGTTTATTAATTTTTCTTTTATGGTTGATGCTATTCTTGTTTCAGATGAGAAATCTTTGCCATTCCAAGAACATGAAGGTATTTTCCTGAACTTTATTCTGGAAGATCTATAATTTTTTTTTTAATATATTAAACACTAAGATTGTTTTTTTCCCATGTCTTTATTGGAGTATAATTGCTTTACAATGTTGTGTTAGTTTCTGCTGTACAACAAAGTGAATGAGCTATATGTATACATATATCCCCATATCCCCTCCCTCTTGAGCCTCCCTCCCACCCTCCCTATCCCACCCCTCTAGGTCGTCACAAAGCATCTAGTTGATCTCCTTGTGCTATGCAGCAGCTTCCCACTAGCCATCCATTTTACATTTGGTAGTGTATGTATGTCAGTGCTACTCTCTCACTTTGTCCCAGCTTCTCCTCCCCGCCCCACCATGTTCTCAAGTGCATTCTCTACATCTGCATCTTTATTCCTGCCTTGCCACTAGGTTCATCAATACCATTTTTTTAAATTCCATATATATGAGTTAGCACACAGTATTTGTTTTTCTCTTTCTGACTTACTTCACTCTGTATGACAGACTCTAGGTCCATCCACCTCACTATAAATAATTCAATTTCGTTCATTTTATGGTTGAGTAATACCCATCGTATATAAGTGCCACATCTAGAAACTCCATAATTTTAGCTTTTATATTTAGGTCTTGATCCATCTTGAATAAATTTTTGTATATATGATGAAGTCGGGGTCAAGATATATATATATCCATTTGAATATTCAATTGTTCCAGTACCATTTTTGAAGAATGATTCTTTTTCTCATTGATTTCTTTTGGTGCCTTTGTGAAAAAAATCAGTTGACCATTTAATATTGAACATTTTTCTGACTCTACTCTGTTCCATTTGTCTATCTTTGGGCCAACACCATACTGTCTTGATTGCTGTATCTTCACAGTAATCACTGTGACGGATGATGGGAAACAAGGAAGTTTCAAATTACAAACTTGGGGGTCGGGCTCTTTGGGGCATTTAGAGGTGTTGGGAGCTCAGACAAAGAAGGTTATAAATCTGGGTACCATCATCATGCAGGTATTCTTTCTTCCTTTCATGGGGGGAGTTCCGCTTTATCACAGGGGACAATGTCAGAAGCAACAGAGTTGGCTTAGGGCTGTGGTGTTCAAATATTTTGGTCACACCCCCTCATTAATAAAAAAAAATGGGGAGATCATTTCTTTTATCTCCTAATATATGTAAATTTATTTATTTATGAATTATTTTCTATGTTTCTATTATTGGCTAATGTCTCAAAGGAAAATTGCACTTACAATGATGTTGGCCACGAAGGATAATAAAGATCAAAATGGTTTTGATCATTGCACACTTTTTTGGCTGAGTTCATGTCATTTGACAGGAGCAGACACAGCCAGATGCCGACCTTTAGCCAGGCCTCTAACCTCCCTACTGCCTTTCCCCTAAACCCAAGGTCTCCAAAATGGGTGCCCAGCCAAACCCTCCAGGGAAGAGGAACAAACTTTTAAATATTAAAACATCTTTTGGTTGTGTTTTATTCATTCAAGGTCACACTTTGTTTTCACATAATCAGATCTGACATCATCCATCACTGTTCTTACTTCACCTTCACAGAGCAACCTTCTTCTAGACAGAGAAACAGTTAGAAACTGAAAAGGCAGTGTGGGCATCCCACTGAATTTGTTGGCCTGTCACAACTTCTTCACTAGCTAGCTCTGGGACTCTGAGCAAGTCGGTTTCTATGGATCTCGGCTTTCTCAGGCCCCACTGAATTCCCAGTCCCACCATTCTGGAAGCAGTGGCTCTGAGACAGGCTGGGACCTGGAATCCTTTGCTGCAGTGCTTACACCTGAACAAACGTCTCCTTGGGCAACAAAATACAAAGAAACTATAAGGGCCTAAAAATAACTGTGTGCATGTGCAGTTGGGGCAAGCTCTGGACAAAAAGATACAAAAAGACAAAAAAAAAAAAAAAAAAAATCCAACTGCCACTTCTGAAGAGCCAGGAGCAAAAACAGGTACCTCACATGCCCCTTGCTCACAACATCATCAAGGGAATGGGCCAAACACCCACTCCACTCCTCCAGCCCAACCCCTGGACACATCCCTCCTCTCACCCCATGTAAGGAATCAGCTAGTGCTGCTTGGGGAGCGGGGGTCCCCCAAAAGCCTTCCCTGAATTTCTTGTCTGGCCTTTTATCAATTTCTGCTGACTGGGGAAGGCCAAGACCCCTGTTCAGTATCAGCTTGGCATAGCTGGCTTCCATGAATCCTGGGTTCAACTCCACATCACATTTCTGTGGCCCTGAGCAGCTTACTTTTTTGAGCCTTGTTTTCCAACCTGTAAAATGTAAATACATTTGGTTTGTGAGGATTAAATGAGCTACTATACCTAAATCGAAAAAATTGGTGTTGCTTTCTTTATCTGTTACATCTGTGGTTCTCAAATTTTATATGGGGTGTTGGAATTCCCTGGGGAATTCTCCCCCTCCATCCTCCTGTCCCATCCCATCTCTGTGGTCCTGAAACGGGGGTTTGGGGTGCAGACCCGCAGTCTGCATTTTTATAGGCTCCTGGGTGGTTGCCCCATTGAGGGCACTGCACCAGACTTTGCACCTCTCCCCTCACATCAGACACAGAGCCTTGCCCTTTGAAGCATTCAAGAGAAAACAAAAGGACTGAACAGGTAAAGGCGAGGAAAACAAATCCCCAGGGAGGTTGTTCAGTGCGCCTCCCGCCTGTGTGTCCAGGCAGATCCTTGCCAGCCCGGCCCACCCTGCTGGAAAGTATGGTGTGGTCAGAGTGTGTTTGTCAGCTCTTCTTTCTCCTCTCCCGTGGCTCTGTTTTGACAGGTGTGTCCAGGGCTGGCACAACAGATATTGCCAGTTCAGCCCTGGCCGGGGAAGAGGAGCAGGAGGAAGGCCTGGAGGTTCTGCCCAGCCCCCTGTCCTGCCCTAGCTGGAGAGGCACCTGCCAGGAAGAAAGGTAGGTAGGTCGGGGGAGGGGGGGACCTTTAGAGGGGCTCAAGGACATGCCCCAGGCCTGTGGTCTCCAGGAAGCCCCTTGCTCTGCTTAGAAGAAGGCCCAGGATCTCCTCAGTGTTTGGCACATCACGGGGAGAGGAAAACAACCCAAAGGCGAGGGCCGTGATTCTAAGCCACTGACTGCATCCTGCTGCTGTCACCTCTCAGTCTGGATTCAGACTTTCCTGCCTTGGCCCTGGCACATTCCAGGAAAGCAACCAAGCAGGCCAGGAGGGAGAGCACTTGGTTAGAATTGTAGGACAGAGGAGTTGGGCACATCTGATGACTCCCAGATGAAGTCGTCAAGACTAGGCCACTCTCTTTGTTTCCTGATGAAGAAACTGGAGGTTAGAGAGGGCAGTGCTGGGCTGACAGTCCCCCGATAAATGAGGACCCCAGCAGGGAACAAGCACGACCTGTCCCCATTCCATGTCCACTGAGGGACTCTATCTCGAAGCCCACACGATCTCCCCACTGGATGAGGGCTGGATCCATTTCACACAGTTTACACACAGAATAAGATACTGATTCACAGCATTTGCTATAAACTTTAAGGTTCTGACTGCCCGCCCTGCCAAGCCTTGTGGTCAGCTCTTGGGATCTTCAGCAATACCTACAATGGTCCAGATGCCCTGAAGGGCCACGTTAGTACCAGGGGGCTGTTGGATGACATGAAACAGAGAGAGGGCTTGGGGAATATGCCGCAGTTGCTGCTGGATGGTCCTAACCAACAGCAAACTGAAGTCGTGGCAAAACCAGAGACGTGCGAGATTGCATTGCCCAGGAACCGAGGGACCGGAGTTCTGGTCTCAGTCAGGCAATGAGCCCCTCAGCCCCTCTTAGCCTTTGGTTTCTCACTTGAAAAGTAAGGAGGTTGAGCTGGGTGAGTCACCAGCTCGTTCCTGGCTCTAACCATGCAGGGAATGTGGGTGGGAGTGTGCAGGAGCTTGAGTTCTGGCCACTCACCAGCAGAGGAAAGTGGTGAGTAATACTGCCATTCAGGAAGCCTGGGTCTGTAGGATAAGCACCACCATGATGATGCCTGATGTTTACAGGATGCTAAGCCTTGCCGGGCACCAGGCACTGAAATGTGTCCCCAGAAAATCCATATGTTGAGGCCCTAACCCTCAACGTGACTATATCTAGAGACAGGGTCTTAGGAGGTAATGAAGGTTAAATGAGGTCGTAAGGGTGGGGCCCTAATCCGATAGGACTGTGGCCTTCCAAGAAGAGGAAGGGAGCCCTCCCTCTGCCTCTCTGTCTCTGTCTCTCTCTCCCTTCCTCCGCCACACTTCTCTCTCTTCCAAGAGACAGATGGCACAGCAAGAAGGTAGCCATCTGTAAGCCAGGAAGAGGTGGCGCCTTGATCCTGGACTTCCAGCCTCCAGAACTCTGAGAAAATAAAATTCTGTTGTTTGAGCCACCCAATCTGTGGTATTTTGTTATGGCAGCCTGGGCTGACTAATGCACTGGGAAATCGGCCAAAAGCACCATCTTACTTAATCCCCTCAGCAACCTCACGGGGTAGGTACAATTATAATGTTTTACGGGGAGGAAATAGAAGCACAGAGACGTTAAATCACCGGAGACGGAGGTTCAATAGAGATACGTTTAAAAATTCATTATCGGACTTTCCTGGTGGTCCAGTGCTTAAGACTCCGCACTCCCAATACAGGGCACGTGGATTCAGTCCCTGGTCGGGCAAGATCTAGCATGTTGTGCGGCATGGCATGGCCGAAAAGATAAGGAAAACGAAAAGTGGAATTGAATGAACAAACAAATAAATTCTCTCAGATTTGACCAGTGGGAGCCCCTTCGGCCTGGCTCCTGTGTCCTTTAAACAAACAAACAAACGAAAAAACCCAACTCATTATCAATGTGACTTTGGGAATTTAATTAATCTCTCCAAGCCTCAGTTTCCCCATCCGTAAAGTAGGAATAATAATACATAAAAATACAGTATATAGAGAGATTATGTAGATATTATAGCTGTATTACACATTGTAGCGAGGAGTAAATGAATCACTGTATGCAAAGCGCTTAGCGTGGTGCTCTGTCGCATAGTAACTCTCCTATTGGTGTTTACTGTTATTGTTGTTATTGTTGAGGTCATTCTCCTAAAACTATGTTGCCAAACACAGATTTCGTGGGCAGCGTTGCTCAGGGTCACGCTTGCTTTTGTGCCTCTAATTTTTTACCATGTGATCCCTCTCCCTCCGCCTCTCCCTCTGTGGTCAGCCCACTGGATTGCGGTAGACCCCCCACCCACCCACGGGGAGAGCGATCACGTTGCTCTTCTAGGGCTGGGAACCAGAAGTTGTAGGAGCGGGTCCTTTGGTGATGAGCGGTCGCCCTATCATGCTGGGCCTCGTGCAGACAGAAGATGCTGGTCAACAGAAAGGGGACAAAGAGGAGCAGGCGGGGGAGGTCAGGGGCCACCGAGTGAAGGGAGGTAAGAGACTGGTCGGTTCTCCGGAGTGAAGACGGATGCTTGAGACGCTGGCAGCTTTCCTCATCTTATCACCCTGAGACGGAGCTATACTGCAAGATTCCTTGATTTTACCTGCTACATCCTTGTCGTGACTGCCCCCTCCTCATTTCCTTGCTAGAGCTGGAGAGGACTTCTGTGACCAGGGAAACCAGAGGTGGAGGTGGCTGCCTGGATGGACTCCAGGGGCCTGTCTCCGCCCTGTGCTTGTGAATCACACTGATTCCCTGAAACCACACAGCCAGGGATGTGTTGTTGGCAACTGTCCAGGACCCGTGAGTTTTTCTTGTTTTTGTTTTTTTTTTGCTCATATTCTAAAATCACCTCAGTTTTTGATCCTTGTGGCCTTGTCTCTCATTCTGGCCCCCAACTCATCCCTTGGACTTGATCCCAGACTTAACTTTTCTGGATTGGGACTCTGGGACATTGGGTTCCCCTGATACCCACACTTTTCCTGCTTCTGTTTCCCTGGCCCAGCTCTCTGGGTACCTGCACCCATGCTGGGCCCCCCAGGGGTACCCCTACCAGGCCTGCCCTCCACCCCAACCCGGACATTGTGTAGTGAGTATCCTGGAGGTTCTCCTGGGGACGCAGACTGTGAAATGACACCATTGGATGATCCTCACTCCCTCCCCCAAAGCCCATTACTTCTGTGCCACCTGGGTGACATCTCACCTGCCAGACTTGCCCCAGGGACCCCTTCCTCTCCAGCCCTGGGCATGCCCCATGCACTGCCCAAGGCAGAGAGGTATCTTTCACTACTGCCCCCTCCCCTACAAGAGGCGAGCCCCACAGGGCAAGGCCACTTCAGCCCCGTAACTCCGCAGTACCTAATCACTGCCCAGCACAGCTCGGTGTCGATTTGGGGGCGGGGACCCCAAGCCACCCCAGCGAGCAAGGAAGTGATGAGGGCCTCATGCCGTGGTCCCCTTGGCCCCATCCCCATCCTTCTACCTCTCTGCTCGCTTCCTCTACCAAACACCCTATGAAGGTTAATGTCATGTGCCAACTTGACCATGGGATGGGCCATGAGCTGCTCAGATATCCGGTTAAACATTATTTCTAGGTGTGTCTGTGAAAGTGTTTCCGGAGGAGATGAGCATGTGAATTAGATGGGCATTTGGATGCGTGCACTAAGTAGAGAAGACAGCCCTTCCCTAAAGCAGATGGGCAGCATCAGTCTGCTGAGGGCCTGAATAGGACAAGAAAATGGAGGAAGGGAGAATTCTCCGTGCCTGATTGTGTGAGCTGGGACATTGGTCTTCTGCCCTGGGTCTGGGGCTTACCCTTAGGCCTCTGGACTCAGGCTGCAACCACACCATTGGTTCTCCTGGGCCTCCAGCCTGCAGATCACAGCACTTCTCAGCCTGCCTCTCTCTGGAGGATTCTGGCTATTACACCCCTTCCCACACCCCACCCCTCCCACCCCTGAAAAAAAAAAGTAAAAAAGCAAAGCAAGGCACAGGGCTTGCACTAGGCCATGTTTTACTGACAAATGAGGTTACTATGCTACATAGTCTGAATGTTTGTGTCCTACCACAAATTTCTATGTTGAGACCTAACCTCCCAACGTGATGCGATCAGGAGGTGGGGCCTCTGGGACGGGATTAGGTCATGAAGGTGGATGACCTTCATCATTTACGTTGTTTCTGCTGTTTAGAAGTCGCCCAGTCTGTGGTATTCTGTTCTAGCAGTCTGAACAGACTAAGACATATGCCTTGAGAGCCGGCCAAGGGCACAGCCCCCTCACGCACCCCTGATTCCAAGAACAGGCCCAGCTGATTCACAGAGGACCCAGCTGGTCTTTGTTTCCTGTCCACCCTGGAGGGCTAGGTTCTCTGGGGCACGTCTGGTCTCCCCCCCATTTTTTTTCCTATTTTATTGCCTCATCCTAGAGACAAGATGGGGGAGCAGGGGGCATCACTCAGGTGTCCTGTCTCATTTTCCAATCTTGTCTTAGCCCAAGAGCTCTAGGGCCCTGCTGCGAGGTTAGTAAGCTCACCTTGCTTCCCCTGGGTTTCTGCTCGCTGTGGGTAACTCCCTCAGCCCCCCTTGGTCCCTGGCCCCTGCAGGACCACCGGGAACTCCCAGCAGAGCTCAGTGTTTCCGGAGTGAGGGGTTCTCCCTGGGGTTCTCTGGGAGTTCAGACCTGGACTCCACAGTGGGACGGAGTATCTAAGGGACCCCTCGTCCACTGGTTCCCCTTCAAAGGCCAGGTAAGCAGAGCCCCTGAAGGTATCACGGCCCTGGTCAGGCAGAAAGGACCAGAAGACACCTCCCTCCTGGGAACAGTTTTTTACTGCATCAGTGATATTATGTGGCATGATATCATATGTAGACAGGAGAACTACATGGCAGTGGGGGCAGAGGGAGTGCAAGCCAGTTGCACACCTGCTACAAGAAAGGGGGGTATAAGGCTTCTGGAATGGGGAAGGGGCTGGCCGCTGGGTCAGACTGGGAAGGAGACAGCTGCAAGCCCCCACCCCAGGGGGGGTTCGTTATCTGTTAGAACACAAAGCAAGGGCAGCTTCACTGCGCGTTTGCCCTGCTGGGGATGTCCCAGCACTTCTTGCAGCCGGCTGTGCAGGAAGATGGAGGTGGGGGAGGGGTGACCTCAGAGGGCGATGCGGCCCCACTCCCTCATCTGGTGGTGCTGCCTGTGCAGTGCAGAGAGGCCTCGGGCCATTCTAGGTAACGGTGGGGTGAGGTCAGCAGGGCAGGAGGAGAGCCGGTGGGGGACGGGAGCGCTGCCCTGTTCCCAGGGGTCGGCCCTCCCCCAGTCACTACAGATGGGCTACTCCAGGATTGGAGCGGGGCCCCCAGTGGAGCAAGGGAGTCAGCTTCGTAGACAGGCAGTGACTGCAGCCTCCTCCTCCTCCAGCTTCCCGGGGGCTGGACTCCACTTTGGTAGAATGTTCCAGGGCCTGGAGAGTGTCCCAGTACAGATGACACTTCTGCTTGGATTCCTCCTGGGATGCTCCTGAGAGGCAGATGCAAGGATGAAGCGAGGAATTTTCTGGAGACGTGGAAAAAGATGCTGAACTCCTGAAGGAGCAGTGCTCAGGGCCCAGGTGGAGTTGCTCTGTCCTCTGTGAGGCAGGGGCAGCTCCCGGGACTCTGCTCCCATGGTTACAAGCAGGGTCTTGTGGTTGCCAAACCCACCTTGTCCCTAGAGCTTGAACCATAATCCCCCGCAAAGGTCTTCCTGGGTCTTTTCCACCCTGGGACCCTCAGGGAACTGCCGGCCAGCTAGGATGGGTGTGAAGATACTAGAAAGACTGGTGTTGGTCACCAGTTCAGAGCTAGAGTCAAGACCATCCCCCCGAGGTAGCCACCTCCCTGGCAGGCTCAGTCACAGGAGAGGGGCTTCTCCTGCCCTCTCCTCCCGCCGAGCCAGGGAAACCCAGTCAGCCCCCGACCAGCAGGGAAATGTGCGTGTCTGCCCGTGTGCGTGTGCGCACGTGCGTGTGTGTGTGTGTGTGTGTGTGTAAGGGGCTGCTTTCTATGGCATAGTCGCTACTGGGAGCCTGGAGGTGCGGGGTCAGGCCTGGGGGAACCCCTTTTGGGACCAAAGGACGACAATGTCTGTAGGTGTGGCTTTTGGGGGGGGTCTCTCTCCAACTGAGCACCCTTCCCACCTTCTGCGTGGCAATGTGTGGGACTTGGCCCCTCCTCAGTAGTGGCTCTGGCTTCCTGGTGGGCCTGGGGGCCCGGGGAGGCCCGGGGGACCCTGGATCCCTGGTTCGCCCTTTGGCCCCATGGGCCCCCGCTGGCCTGGTGACCCTGTCTTTCCAGCGATCCCCGGTTTTCCCTGAGGCCCCTCTGGCCCTGGAGACCCTGGGGGCCCCACTGGCCCTGGGGGCCCCACGTCCCCTTTGGGGCCTGGCTGTCCTCTTGGGCCTCCAGTTCCAAAGCTGCCCTTCGAGCCTTTGAGGCCTGGGAAACCTCGCAGGCCAACCGGCCCCCTTTCTCCCACAGGCCCGGTGTCCCCAGGCTGTCCCTGAGGACCCTGGGGCCCTGGGGGGCCCAAGCTGCCAGGATCTCCTTTTGGTCCTCTGCCGCCAACAGGCCCTTTAATGCCCACATCTCCCTTGAGTCCTCTTGGTCCTGGGGGGCCGGGGACACCTAGGGTCAGAGAGAAGAGGGGAGAGGTCAGTGCATGAGGGCAGGTGTCCCGAGGCTGTCCTGTGAAGTGGGTGCCTGGCACTGTGACCCCTGAGGGTCCAAAGCTGCAGGGGCCAGGTCTGCCGACTGCAGGCTCTGGGGGTTTAGAGCACTGACTTGACCCCTCTAAGTTGGCTTGGCCACCTGTGAAGTGGGGCTGAGAATCTCGCCTGCAAGCTGTGAGCCCAGCCCAAGATACCATGCATAAGCACTTGGCACAAGGCCTGCACCAGGCTGGCACTCACTGTTGTGACTTCAGGGCTCGGCTGTAGTTCCACATGTGCACTCAGGTTGGGGGCTGAGAGAGCTGGATGGCTCTGAGCAAAGGCCACAGCCCTCCAGGATCATCTGTCCTGCTCTGGAGACCGGACTGGACGCCTACACTCATTATGGACTTTGCTCTCCTCACCTCCCGCCCCACCCCCATCCTAACCCCAGGCTTTGCCCGGGACCTTTAGGCACCTGGGACCAGGAATGGAGTCAGGGGACATGGAGGAGAAAGCCAAGAAAGTGAGGCATGAGAAGCAGATCCCTCCCAGCGTGACTGAGTGAGTGGGAACAGCAACTACCCAGAGAAAGGGCAGCTCCTCCAGGAAGTCCACCCTGACTACTCCGGCCTCTTCTCTGAGCTCTTGGAGCTACCATTTTCTGAATCTTTTAGTTAACATGTAGAAAGAGAAGTCACAGTATAGTGAAGGCAAAGCCTTGGTACCTCTCTGGTGGACCCTGCTAGACTGTGGGGCTCCACAGACAGAGAGGGCCATCGCTCCCATCCCCAGTCCTGGGCACGGAGACAGAGCCCAGGCACGGGACAGGGAAAGCTCAGTATATGCCTGAAGAGGGTGATTCACCAAACAGTTGTGGACCCCCTGCTCCTGCCCAGCTCTAGCCTAGGGCCTGGGGGAGATGCCAGGATGAAGACATGCAATGAATGACCTTAATGCCCTTTCCACCTGCTGTGCAGGTCAGAGTCACCACCTCTCAGAGCTGTACCAGCCCTGAGGACACACAGCAGAATGTGGCCGTCACTCTGGGCAAGTCAGATGCCCTGGGGGTCGGAAGAAAGAGAACCCTCTGGCCCGATGAGAACAGGAATTGTGGAGAACAGCTTTAGCTCCCGTGGGGCCAAGGCGCTGCAAAGGCCTGGCTGTCCTCAGTGGTCTCAGCAGCGGCTCACGGGATGGGGTGGTGGAGGCACTGACCCCCAGGCTCAGCCTGGGAGGTGAACTCGCACACCCATACCCAGCTCTCCCCGAGAACTCTGCTGTTACACCAGCCTCCTTGCAAGAAAATCCTGGAGTTTTTGAGCTCTGTGGGCTCCAGTCCAACTCCTCACGGAGGAGGCAACTTAAGCTCAGAAAGGTGACGGTAGCCCCAGGGGTCCCTGAGTGGAAACCAGAAGCCAGGTGGGCCTCTCAGAGAGAAGGCATCCTCTGTGTGGGAGCCGGGAGCCCTTCTAGTGGCTGCGAGCCAGGTCTGCGGCCTCGGGGCCCCTTCCGCACGGCTGTCCCTCCTGGCCAGGGCTGCCTGCTGCCCGCCCCCAGCTTCCCCCTACACTCCCGCCCCTGCTGTGCCCCCTCTCATCTCCCTCCCTGAGTGTTTCTAAGCGGAGCAGACAGTCAGTGAACACTGTCCTCCAATGATGATCTAAACTGGAAACCGGAGCCCAGACAGAGTCAGCCCTGCCGGGGCCAATAAAAACTTTGCAGCTGCTCCCTGCCACCTCCTGCCCATGCCCACCTCCCACACACAGCAGGCTATGGCCTGCGTGGGCTCAGCTCCCGTGGCCTGCCAGCAGCACCGGCTGGGATGCCGTCATGGGCTGGCGGGGGTGGGGACCTGGCCTGGGAGCGGCTTGACCTGCCCTTCTGTCTGCAGCGAGTGAGCAAGCACCTGCGGCACGGCAGCCGGAACAACAGGGCACAGCCAGGGCACAGGGGGACGGCCGGTAGGGACCACCTCCCCCAGCCTGGCAGGAATGGCTAGGACCGGCAAAGCCACCGCGCCTGTCCTCACCCCAGCTCTGCCCTTGGCACCTGGGCCAGCTGGGGCTGGAAAAGCAGAGCCATTTGGAGGTGGAGAGGCCCCTGCAGGCTGTGCAAGGGGAAGGGAGTCGGAGGGCGTGGGGAGGTGCTGGGCAAGTCGCTGCCCATCCGCACTCAGATCACCTATCTCATTGAGGTTGCACTTGACAGTCCCCAGGGCCCTGTGGCTTCAGGAGCACCCCTCCTCCTGGCTCTGTCCCTCCTCTAGGAACACGGCTCCCAGGGCTCACCCCAGCTCCCCCCGGTTCTTCTCTCTTTTTCTATAACCACTGCTGTGGCTTCCACTCTTGTCCCCTGGATCGATGGTCCCCATTCCCAGCCTGGACTCAGGAAAAGCCTGAGAAATCTCATCTGGAAAAGGATGCCCACAGATCCAGAAGGAGCCCCTGCCTCTCTCCCTGGGACCCCCATCCTTCCTCTGCCACCATCTTCGACACATTCCCACTGCTCCCTGGGCCCTGCGGGCGCAGCAGCCAGTTGTGAGGGAGAAAAGGCAGAGTGCAGGCCTCTTTTTCACTCCTCCCCTCCAGCTCCCTCGGGCTCCTCTTTCTGGGAAAGCTCTTGGGTGTCTTTCCCTGGCTGGGGAAGGCTGGGCCCCCACATGCCCAGGGTGAAGGTTTGAGCAGGAGCCTGGGTCGCACGGTCCTTCTCACTCCCCCAGGAGCTGCAGCCCCCAGCGCAAGTGGACAGAGGCCTGCCAGGAACGGGGTCACCGCCCTCTCCACACCTGCCGCTGCCGACCCTGTCTCTGAGAACCTACGCAGGGCTCCCAGGCAGTGGCCTTGAGGACATTCGGCGCAGGGGCTCCACCGGGGGCAGGAACTATGCTGTAGGCATTGGCCTCTCTCACTGCCATGTCGTGGTGTCCCTGTGCCCACGAAGGCCCCAGCTCACCCCAAGTTCTCTGTGACCTGCCTTCTCCTGGGGAAGGGAGGGGCCAGAGCATCAGGTAATGTTTGCCTGCCGAGTCTCTCCTATGTCCCTAGCACCTTACATTGAGATCATCGCCTCATTTTACAGATGAGAAATCGCGGTACTGAGAGTGGCAACTTGCCCACCATCACCCACCAGGAAGGGTGGAGACAGGATGCAAAGCCAGGCCTGAGAGGCTCCAGGCTTGGTCCCCAGACCCCCTCCCACTGCCAGGACCTGTCCACCCTCGTGCCGCCTGGAGGAGGGGGAGGGTCTCTACAGAACTGGGAAGGGGTCACCTAAAGGCCTGTCTCCCTCTGGTAAGCCGGGCCTCCGCCTGTCTCTCCAGGCCCAGCCATGAGTCATGCTGTCAGAGAGGGGAGAGCTGGCAGGACCTGGGTGCAGCCGGGGAGGAAGTCAACAAGCAAAGTTTAGCGGTTAGCGTGGGGGGGGAAGGGATGCAGACAGAGGCTGACCGGGGCTCTCCACGACAGGAGGCCCTTCACCCGGCCTGTAATAAGATCTGGGTACCTGCAGGGCTAAAGGGCAAAGTGGGGGGGGGGGGGCACAGAGCTAAGTGCTGCTCTGAGCAGTGGGGGCACATTTAAGACAAAGGAGGAAACGGGAATAACAGTGGCCAAGGTGCAGAGATGGGGGAGAGGAACAGAGCATCCTGGAGTCCCGAGGAGGCCCATAATTACTCAGGAAACCCTGGGCTGTAATTAGGCCATCCTGGCCCATTAGGGCAGAGCCACAACTGACTGCACGTCTGGGACAAGTAGGTGGTCTGCTCCCGGTCTGCACTGGGAGTGCGGGGGGGGGGGGATGAGCAGAAGCACCAAGTCCTGAGGGTGCCAACCCTGCCCACCCATGGGTAGGGGAGTGCATGGGCGGGGAGGGGGTGCAGGCCATCCCGCCGTCCAAAGCAACGTGCCAACTTACAAAGGTAGAAGGAGACAGAAACAGAAGGGGAGCCTCTCGGGAGACTGGCCTGGCGCCATGGAAGGCACACTGGCCTGAACTTCAGAGGACCTGAGTCTGAGTCCCAGTTCCCATACTAACAAATTGGGCCGCTGGGTAAGTCACTTGGTCCTTTTTGGACTGCAGGCTCCTCTTTGTTCAATGAGAATATCAGCCTCGGTCAGGGACTCTCAATCCTGGCTGTTGTTACCTGAGGAGCATTGAAAAAATGCCAGTGGATTTCTACATCTGCCTATGATGGATTAATGTGTACAGACCCAACCTCCCACTGAGAGCAACCAGAATTATTAGACAGAATGCCAAGACATCCTTCTAAAAGCTTTGGAGAGAGATCAAGGGCCAGAATCCCAGGGAGAAGGGAGACTCATTGAAGAAAGCCTGACCTTCTCTGCCTCTTTTCCTCTCAAGGCATTCGTTGACTAGCAATGGGTTTGCGCAGAGAAGCTGAGAACCTGAGTAGGGTTTTCAGCAGCTTCACTGGGGCTGGGGCTCAGGGCTGCCAAGGCCCAGGGCTGAGACTCAGGAGAAAAAGAAGAAAGGAAACTGTGTGGGCATTTGAAGTAAGCACCGGGGGGTGGAGAAGCTCAGCTGAGAATTAGGATTCATTCCTTCAGTTCTGTGGGGTTGGGAAGACAATAACCGGAGTTCAAGGCCGGTAGGTGGTAGGGCCTTAGAAACACTCAAGGACTATGCCCTGGAAGTAAGAATGTATCGGAAATAGGCCAGGTGTTATGGTAAAGCTCTCTTGCAGGCACCAACAGAAGCTGGCATAGGTCTCCTTTCCACTGATCGCCCTTGCTTCTCAATAACAAGCAAACCCGCTAATCCTCCAAGCAGGCATTTTCCTCCCTGCCTACGCCCCAGGAAGCTCTTCCGCCCTAAACAACAGAATAATGCAACGTTCTCTGCTTTTCCCTTTACAACATGTAAACTCCTGGACACTGTCTGTGGGAGGAGGATGGAGGTTAGTGCTTAAGGGACGAGTTTGCACGTGTAATCCCTCGTCCTTACCTTCTGCCCTGTGGTCATGCTTTCATTGATGCATTCAAAGAGCAAACATTTCCTGAGACCCTTCTGAAGGTCAAGCACTGTGCTCGGCAATGATGAGCCAGACGAGGAACCCACCATCACGTGAATGAGATTCAGAAGCATCCCTTCGTGATGACACCCTTTTATATTTTACCAAAAACTGTTCCTACCCATTGTTACCACAGATACTCACAACTGCCCATGGGATACAGGCAGGGCAGATACTGTATTCCTATTTGCAGACGAGGAAGCTGAGTTGAAAGTAGCCAAGAGCCTTGTCCAAGGCTGCTCCGCAAGTAAGCAATGATGCTTTCCTGGCTTCAATTCCCAAGGGATAGTCCTAGCGTAGACACTGTCTAGCACACACACAGAGGTCCTCCTATGGAACAGGAAGAAACATTCCACGAGAGGCACAGACACTATGGAAGTACCACAGACTTTCTGTTTGGCAAACGGAGACTCAGAATTAATCACAGAGCTGGAAGAGGTCTAAGACAACAGCTGGTCTTATCCATTGATTTACACAGGAAACAAAACAAAAATTCCAAAAAACCAGAGGCCCGGAAGGATGAAATGATTCTGCCTAAAGACCAGAGCAAATTAGAATCCTTTGCTTAAGAGCCCCAGCCCCTCAGTCAGCCCTTGGCACCTTCCACACTGGCTGTGGCCATTGCTGTCCCTCTTTCTTTACTCTAGAGAGCAGCTCGGCTCCAGCCAGAGGGAGACCTCATTGCCAGCCCCAGCGTGAGAGCCTGTCAGCAGCTGTCTATGAATGAATGAATGAATGAATGACACATCCCTGTAAGAAGGGATGTACATGTGTTCCTGTAAGAAGGGTTGTACATTTTGTCCCTGAAATTTCCTTTCAGATGTGAGAGACTTTATATGTGGTGATTTAACAACCAAGAGGAATGTTGGCCAAAAGACACAATGTAAACAAATATGCAGAGGTTGAACTGAGAGTCAAATGTAGCTCTAAGAGGTGTCCCACCTTGCTCTCCAGTTAACATGGGGTCCTTGGATGAGAACTCTGCCATTATTAGGACAGGAGCAAATATAAAGTCCCAGGGCTATTGTTGGGTTATACTTACAAAGAGGTTCTCAAATGGTTCCCTTATAACACTTTTGGTGCTATTTCCCTCTTTTCCAGTCTGTTCCATGCACGACACCTAAGAGGGACCTGAGTGGAAATGCCCTTTTGGTATCTGCAAGCTCATGCTCTCAGTGTCTCCTCTTCTGGCTGGGCCCTAGATGTGTGCATCTCAGACCCATGGTAAGGGGTTAGGGTCTTAATCTGAGTGTGACCTTGAGCTATCCCTTAACCTTTCCCAGTCTCAGGTCACTTTTCTGAAAAATAAAGACACCAACACCTGCAACACATCTTATCCACAAAGGTTGTGAGGCTAGATGGGGGCTAGATTGGGAGCTTGGGATTGACATGTATACACTACAATATTTAAAACAGATAACCAACAAGGACCTACTGTATAGCACAGGGAACTCTGCTCAATATTCTGTAATAACCTAAGTGAGAAAAGAATTTGAAAAATAATAGATACATGTATAGGTATAACTGAATCATTTTGCTGTACACCTGAAACTAACACAGCATTGTTAATCAATTATACTCCAATGTAAAATTAAAAGTTAAAACATTTAAAAAAAAGAAAAAGGTTGTGAGGCTAAAATGAAACAAAGTGTGTGAATGGGCTTTGTCCTGGGGAAAGTTTTATGTTTCATTTGTTCTGAGATTGAACACAACCTAAGAACAACAATATTACCAGAGGATGAACCATGAGAACTACCTGCTAATGCCTTCACTGGAACATTGCATCCTAGAAGTCACTCAGATACATATTTTAGGTGAAATACCGTGGAACTGTTTCAGTTACTAAGGAAATACTCAGTACCTGGCTTTGTTGCAAAAATATGACAATAGGCAAACAATATCTTACCTCACCCCCATTCCCCACATCACCACTAACCCAGAGTAAAGAAAATACTGGCAGACATGCTCACTGATACAAAAAGAAGGTAACACAGGTTTGAAACGAAATGGTTAAAGAGAACCAGAGAATCAGGGAGGTGGGCTCCAAGCCTGAGCTCTGTGGAGACCACAGCGCTGTCTGGGAGCGTGATGCCCGCCCTCCTGTCTCCTAGAGCTCCCTGAATGATCAGGCCCAGATTTTTGCGCCCCGCCCTGCAATGTGACTATACATACTAGACCCTCCAGATCTCAGTGGCTGCTCCTACTCTCTAGAGCCAAGAGCTGCTATATTTTCAGGTTGAACATTCTTCCCACAGAGACATGCACTTCCAGGGGAAGGGTCCAGGAAATTGAGTATAGCCACACAAATTCCTGTATGGAATCCCAATTAGGAGTCTTTGGGGCCATTTTCCAGGAGAAACACTGTTGGAAATATTGCTGTGAAGGACTAAAATGGAAAGGTAACGGTGTTTGCTCTGGGCTGAATTGTGTTCCCTCAAAATTCATATGCTGGAGCCCTAACCCACGCTGAATATGACCTCACGTGGAGATAGGGTCTTGACAGAGGTAATCAAGTTAAAATGTAGTCATTAGGGTGGTCCCTAATCTCATATGACTTGTGTCCTTATAAAAAGGGGGAATTTGGACGCAGAGACAGACACACACAGAGGGAAGATGTTATAAGGAGACATAGGGAGAAGATGGCAGTCTACAAGCCAAGGCCTGGAATTAATCCTGCCCTCATAACCCTCAGAAGGAACCAACCCTGCCAACACCTTGACTTTAAACTTTCAGCCCCCAGAGCTGTGAGACAAGAGATTTTAGTTGCCTAAGCCTCTCAGTCTGTGGTGTATTGTTATAGCAGCCTGGGTTTATTTCGGAGTGAAGTACTCATAAGCAGAGCCATAGAGCATCTCAAGTCAATGAAAAGAGTGGTCCAGGACACTTCCCTGATGGTCCAGTGGTTAAGGGGTGGGAGGTGCAGGTTCCATCCCTGGTTGGGGAGCTAAGACCCCACATGTCTTGTGGCCAAAAAACCAAAACATAAAACATAAGCAATATTGTAACAAATTCAATAAGGGCTTTAAAAATGGTCCACATCAAAAAAAAAAAAAAAAAGAGTGGGCCTGGTAACCCACCTTTGATATAGTGCAACTACACCATCAGCTCTCTGGGTCTCAGACCTTTGGATTCAGACTGGAATTAAACCATCACCTCTCCAGGGTCTTCTTGCTGACTCACCCTGCAGATCTTGGGACTTGCTGGCTTCTACATCGATGTGAATCAATACCTTCAATTCTTTATAATAAATCAGTCTCTCTCTCCAGAGAGCCTAATGGATACAGGATAAATATACGTCTTCTTGGCTGGTTTGTTTCTCTGGAGAAGCCTGAATAATACAGATTTTGGTACCAAGAGTGATTCCAGGTGAACGGAATTTTAGAGATGAGTTTTCTGAATTGGTCTGGGTTTTCTGGAACTAGCTGTCTATGATTAGATTTAAAGATGCTAAGGACTCTGTATCCAGTAGTAAAAACAACCTGAGAGTCCCTGGCAATAGAGATACCAAAATAATGGAGATTCCTAAGCAAGGATCTATGTGACCATGCATATGATACTTTTGAATGTTTTGGTCAAAATAACAAGTATAATGAGATTGGCTGGTTGCTTCTGATGTTACTGGACGAAGTGGGGAAAGAAAAGGATGAGCTCAGGGATTCGAATTCCCAGCTCAAGTGACCAATAAATGACCTGAAAGCTTCTACATCTGTCTTGAAGGAGACCCTTACCTCCTATAGACACAGGGCTGCAATCGCGGAAAATCAGACCCACAATCTCTTCCTGTGATGGGCTGAATTACAAAGCGAGTTGAACTCCCAGCCTCACAGGGTGTCTCCTGCTAAAGTGAGGACACAGATTGGGAAGGAATGGGATCCTGCAAGTTGGAATGGGGGTGTGTGGGAAGCCCCTGATGGAGCTGGGGACCTTGAGCCCTAAATTCTGATGAGTGTCTCTGCCAGTGGCAGCAGAGTCTCTGTCCCCGCTAGAAGTGGCCTCTCCACCCCGTCCCAGGGTAGTAGCCCTGCGTTGCCTGAGGAAAGGGTGATGACCGCCCCCGAGGCAGCTGATGAGCAAGACAGGGCGGGTCCTCCTCAGGGCCACCCCCGCCAGCCCTCGCGGCTCCTAGACCCATCACCCGGCTCACGTCCCAGCAGCCCCTACAGGTGAGGTTCAGAGTGTGACCCATGAGGAGCTGCCCTACCCTCCAAAAGAACTACTTGAGTTTTCTGATTCCTGCAGATAGAAATCTGGGCCATGTGTGGGGATGGGTATGAAGGCTGTGGGACCTAATGGTGGAAGGAACATAAAGTTGGACCAGGCGTCATTTATTGCTACAGGCTCACCAAGCAGGAATCCTGCATCTAACGTTGCATCTCGGGGAGGTAGACAGGGCCCCAACAGTTTGTTTCCTTGGTTGGCTGAAATACAGGCCAAAAGGAGACCCACACTGAGTGAACTGGAACTGCCAGACCTAAACAACAAGGTCCTCATGTACAGCACAGGGAACTATATTCAATATCCAGTGATAAACCATAAGGGAAACGAATACTAAAAAAAGAATGTCTATATGTGTATAGTTGAGTCACTTTGCTGTACAGCAGAAATTGGCACAACATTGTAAATCAACTATACTTCAATAAAAAAATAAATTAAAAAACAGAATTGCCAGACCTGCTTTGGTTTAATGTAGAAAAAGGGATTTGATGACTTAGGGAGACTGGAATGTTAGAGTGAATTTGTCACTTGAGACCCACTCACACCCGTGGGAAGGTCCAGAAGACATGCCTTTCCCCACGACTGTTCGGAATAAATTTGAGACGGGAGCCCTGGCATCCCTGGCTCTTCTCTGTGGGCCAGACTTCACAGTGGGAACTGCAGGCACAGAACTGGGAAATGTAACCACAGTGCGAGTGATTGGATCAGGTGTGGCAGGGACCAAGTGGCTGCACTCAAGCCCCAAGGAGGGCGTGGTCCCTGTGATGGACAGCAGGGTCAACGCCGCAATCAGAATGGCCTGACTCCTGCAGACGGATGGTGTTGGCTATTTCATCATGGGGTTCCTAGAAGTGAAAGATAGGAAGCCTACTAATTCTTACTTGTTTTGTGTAAGCAGAAAAGTTCTAGGTCAAGTAAACGGAAGTCTAACTTGAATCATGAAAACAGTGTCACGAACCCTCAACCAATTCTCAGACGTAAGCCAGTTTATAAACCCAGAACTCCCTGAATGAAGGGGGGGCCAGGTCCCCTTGAGGAAGGACCCTTGTACAATGCCAACAATATTTATTATTAATCATTTTTCCAGCCTTCCCCAAAGGGCCCTATGGCCTTTTGCCAGCACAACTGTACATTGGGGAAGAGGAAATAATCAGAACTTTCGGGCACTATTGGACACAAGCTCTGAATTGACACTGATTCCAGGAGACCCAACCATCACTGTGACCCATCAGTCAGAGTAAGGACTTACGGCTGTCAGGTGATCAACAGAGTTTTAGCTGAGATCCATCTCCCGGTGTCCTATGTAAACGCTCACCAAAGGGTGGCACAGCAGAGAAGGATTTTAATAATCAAGTGAAGAGGAGGGCTTGTTCTATGGATTCCAGTCAGGCTTCTTCTCCAGTCACCCCTGTCATCACTCAATGGGTTCATGAACAAAGTTGCCATGGTAGCAGGGATGGAGGTTATGCATGCAGTCAGCAACACGGACTTCCAGTCACCAAGGCTGGCCTGGCTACAGCCACTGCTGTGCCCAATCTGCCAACAGTGGAGGCCAACAATGACTCCCCCACGCGGCACCATTCCTCAGGGTGATCAGCCAGCTGCCTGGTGGCAGGTTGCTTGCTCCATTGGACCACTTCCATCATGCAAGGGGCAGTGTTTTGTTCTCACTGGTTTAGACACTTATTCTGGATATGGATTTGCCTTCCCTGCATGCAACGCTTCTGTCAAAAACACCATCCAGGTACTTGCAGCATGCACTATCCACCGTCATGGTATTCTGCCCAGCATTGCTTCTGATCGAGGAACTCATTTCACAGCAAGTGAAGTGCAACAATGGGCCCGTGATCATAAAATTCACTGGCGTTGCCATGTCCCCCACCATCTTGAAGCAGCTGGCTGAACAGAAAGGTGGAATGGCCTTTTGAAGACGCACTTACAGTGCCAGTTTGGTGGTAACACCTTACAGGACTGTATATGCTCTGAATCAGCATCCAAAATATGGTGCTATTTCTCTGACAGCCAGGATTCACGGGTCCAAGGATCAAGAAGGGGAAATGGGAGGCCGCCACTCACTATTACCCCTAGCGACCCACGAACAAACTTTTTTTGCCTCTTGTTCCCAGAAACTTATGCTCTGCCAGCCTAGAGATCTTAGTTCCAAAGGGAGATATTTCTGCCAGGAGACGTGAGGCCGTTGAACTGGAAGTTAAGACTGCTGCCTGATCACTTCGGGCTCCTCATGCCTCCGAAATAACAGGCAAAGAAGTTACTGTGCTGACTGGGGTGACTGGCCCTGACTGCCACGGAGAAATCAGACTACTTCTCCATACGGAGGAAACAAAAGGAGCCTGTCTGGAATCCAGGAGATCACTGAGGGTGTCTCTCAGTATTACCATGTCCTGAGATTAAGGTCGACGGAGAATTACAACAACCCAATGCAGGCAGGACTACTAACAGCCCTTTGGGAAGGAAGGTTTGGATCACCCCACCAGGTAAATAAGCACAACCAGCTGAGGTGCTTGCTGAAGGCAAAGGGAATAGGGAATGAGCAGTGGAAGAAGGTCGTGCTAAACACTGGGTAGGACTGTCTGGCCAGTTACATGAACAAGGACTGCAGTTGTCAGGAGTACCTCCTCACTGGGTTTTGATTATACATCGTTGTGTACGTATATGTACAACATCTTTGTTTTATTCCCTCTCTTATCCCCTTATCATGTAACAAATTTAAGTTCAAAAGGTACTGACTTCATATCACAGTGTTTAAGGGTTGTTAACTTTATGTCATAATATTTAAGTTATGGGATATTAAGAAGAGCAAACATCACTCAAGGACTTTACCTCTTCTTCTGGGGAAGGCGTGGGTGCACTTTGGGTTGTACTCAGGGTAGTTATATCATGTACGTTAGAATTATAACCTTGTTACTGTATTCATTTGGGGATTAAGTAGGATTTAAGTTGATGAGGGATGCGCTTGTGATAGTTCATTTTCTGTGTCAACTTGATTGGGCCCCAGGGTATCCAGAGAGTCAGCCAAACATTATTCTGGGTGTGTCCACAGGGTATTTGTGGATTACATTAACATTTAAATTAGTACCGAGTAAAGCAGATTGCCTTCCCCAATGTGGGTGGGCCTCATTTATATCAGTTGAAGCCTGAAGAGACCCAAAGGCGGACCCTCCCCTGAGTAACAGAGCATCCCCCAGCCTGACAGCCTTCAATGGACACACTGTCTCTCCCTGGTTCTACAGCAGCTTCCAGCCTTTGAACCTGAACTAGGACATCAGCTATGCAGATTTTGGACTTGCCAACCTCCATAATCACATGAACCAACTCCTTATAATCTCTCTTCCTTTCTCTCTCTCTCCTATTTCTCTGGAGAACTCTGCCTAATGCAGGGGTGAGTGGGAGGAGCAGAGGGCATCAGAGTGACAGGCCTCTGAGGGGCAGGTGGTTGAGAGCACCAATGATGGGGTGGGAAGGAGAAAACAAGAGGAGACAGAATTTCCAAAAGATAAACTCTGCCTATATCTTTCTGTGGACCCAATTAAACAAATCCCCACATAAAAACCCCAACTTTATGGCAAAGTGAAGAGCCACAACACTTTTCCAAAAGAGGTTGGCGAGAACATGAAAGCTGCCAGTCGCCCCAGGCATTTGCCAGGGCTGTATCAGCCCAGTGAGATTTTGGCCAGAAAAACAGGTCCTTCTGTGTCTCCCAAGATCACTGAGGCCCCCTGGGAGCGCCCCGGCCGCCCGGCCTGCATCTGGCTCTCACCTCGTAGGATGGTGACGTTGCGCAGGATCTCCCCGTGCTGTGTGTCCACAGCCTTCATCTCCTCCACGATCATGGACAGGTTGCGGACGTTGAAGTCCAGGCGGGCGCTGAGCAGGCCGAAGCGCTCCCGGAGCAGGTCGGTGGTGGCCAGCATGAGGGAGACGGTCTTGTTCAGGTAGTAGAGCTCCTCGGCCTGGGTGTGGAAGCCCAGTGTGCAGGAGAGCCGCACGTCATCCAGGTACTTGAGCATGCTGTACACGTGGCTGTCAGTGGCATTGATGTTTGTGAAGATGGTGCCGATCTCGATCTCGTGGGAAGCCATGCGTCCTTCCAGTGTCTCAAATCTCTCCACCGTGCGGTTCTGGGCGTAGCGGGTGTGGTACTGCAGGTCATGCATGTTCTCCTCGTGGTCATCCAGGAAGGATGAGATGTTATCCAGCTGCAGCTGCAAGCCCATGACCTGCAGCACCAGGTCGTGCATGCTCTCGGAATTCTGGCTGATGCGCTGGGACGAGGTCCCCAGGGTGGCCTGGAGGTTCTTGACCGCTTCTCCCGTCTTGCCCGAGGTGGTGCGCAGGCTGCTGAAGAGCCGCGTGTAGTTCTGCCAGTCGGTGACCATCTTCTGGAGGGTGAGGGTCTCCTCGTCTGTCTTCCGCCGGATTCCGTGGATCCACTCGGAAGTCTGCCCCACAGTGAAGTTGATCTGGTGCACTGCAGCCTTGACGTCGTAGCACTCCTGAGTGAGGTCCTTCAGAGAGAGGTCCAGGCCGGCTGTGGTGGCCTGCCAGCCTCTCACCTGGGCCAGGAAGAGCCCCAGAGACTGGTTGATCTGGTGGATGGAGAAGGAGCAATTACCCATCTCCTGGGAGATTTGTCCGCTGGTGGTGGAGAGTAGTTCGTGGGTCTGGGAGGTCTGGTCCAACTGAACCTCCTGAGCCAGAAGCATCTTCTGAATTCCTTCCAGCTCTGCCTGCAGCTTTCTGATCTCCTGCCCCAGCTGTCCAGCCTCATGGCAGAAAGAGCAATTGTTCGGGGCTTTCAGATCTTCAAGAGAAAGGGACAACATTTTGAGTCGCTGAAGGATCATGGGACAAAGGTCGCTTCTTTAATATTTTAGAGCATAATGAATTAGCAAGAGGCTTTCCTATCCCTCTTCCTTTCCTAAAACCTGCTCTGAAATCTCTTTTGGAAAAGTCTTGCCATCCTCTACGCAATCTTATTTCTACCAAATATCTTTACTCTGACCTGAAATGTACACTTTAGGATGTTTTCTCCATCTCACCACCAAATTCTCAAGAATATATCTTCATAACGTTTCTGAAGTTGCCAAGACCTTCCATTTACCTTTATTTTTAAAATTTCTCCCCATAGTTTAATATTTGTGCTTATTCGAGCCTCTCACAAGCTCGTGGAGAAGAGGGTGCAGGGATTTTTTTACCCCCGTGACTGATGAGAAATGAGGCTCAGAAAAGTGACTTGCCAGATGTCACTCAGCGGGCAGAACAGGACTTTCTCTTCCCACCAGGCAGACCCTCTCTAAACCCTTCTATTATGGCTCCTCCTGTCTCATTCTCAGAATGAGAATGTACCTTGTGAAAGCAAGAGATAGAGAGATTGTATATTGTGCAAACTTTAAGGCAGTGATGATGAGAGGGTCGACTTCTCAAGAACATTTGGAAGGTCTTAAAAATAATTTCAGACACGTGAGGATATTTGGGGAGTGGACTGTCTTCAGCTTGCTTCTCTACCTGGAGGCTTTGGCTAGATCTGTGCCACACACAGAACCCCCAGCCCCAATCCAGGGTGTATTCCAGGGTAGCAGCCCTCCCTGGATGGATGGTTCTCCAGCTGGACAGAGAGGCAGGGAGCCGTGGCTGTCTTTCCCTTGTGCCTTGAAGCTTGGTGAAAGCTGCTCTGTTCCAGGGCACCATGGCATGAGGAGAGCCCTGGCCCCACCCCAAGCAATATTGGCCTTCCGTCACGGTCATTAACACATCTGGACACTGGACACTTACCCAGCCCTTGGAGATTTTCCTGCATAGACACGAGCTTCTTGTCATAAATGGCCTGGGCCAGGGAGATGTCTTCTGAGAGAGAGTCCACTTTCCTGAAAACTGCAGGGGAAATCAAGACAAGGAAAAGGTCTTAGCTCAGAGAAACAGCAGTCGTTTGTTGAGAAGGCATTTTTATCAGCCCCTCTGCAGGCAAAACAATTCACTCTTCTTCTATGGGGCTTCCCAATGGCCATAAGGGAAGATGTTTCTATAGCTAGAGTCTGTCATACATCTCTTAAAAATATATATCTATGTATCTATATATCTATAGACATAGATACAATCTCGTTATATGTCTCTGTTAAGTGTACATGTGTATTTATACATATGTGGGTATATATGTATATATTAGAATATATAATAGTACATAAATTATACATATACATATGTAATTTCCATCCCCCTCAGATTTTAGAACTAGGACTTGATCACAAGATAGAATGGGGACAAATAAAAAAGAAATATAAAAAGAAAATGAAAATTATTCTGAATCCTATCCATCTCCGTGCCCCTCTTGCCCTACCTGAGTCCCAGCCTTATCTCTAACATCTAGTCCACCGGAGCAAACAAACCTACTGGCTTCCCTTAGTAAAGATTTTGTTAATCTGAAGCTAAGAATGGAACGGGATTGCAGTAAGAAGATGTCAAATTTGTTTTCACTTTTAAACATGAATTGTGAGCGTCCAGAAGGCAGAAGTTACCTGAACCTGACAGCACCTGGGTGAACCACCACAGTTATATAAACTGTTGAAGGTATGAGACTCATCAAACTTCAGATCCCTGGGCCTCACTGGCAGGACTCTGATTTAGTAGATCTGGGTGAGACCCAGGAATGTGCATTTTAACAAATCCTGGGGGTGACCTTGACGCAGACAGGCATCCACCCTCACTTTGAGAAACACAAAGACCATGGAAAGGGCTTTGAAATCATCCGATCCAGTGATCTCAACCCTGGATGCACACCAGAATCATCTGAAGAGCTTAAACACTAAATTAGTTCCATTACTTGGGGTGGGGTCCAGGCATCCTTATTTTTTACAGCTCCCAGATGATTCTAACATGGGGATGAAACTGAGAGCTACTATCTAGTCCTATTCTCTCATTCACCAGTAGGAAAACAGAGGTCCTGAGAGGTGGAGTGCCTTGCTCAAGGCCACACAGCTAATTATTGACCAGAAATTTGGAATTAGTCTTTGCGGTTTGAATTAGGCATTCAGAGCCCCTAGCCAGGAAGATGCTGGTTCTGGGCCCTGAGTCACAGAGATCTGTGTTTGTCTTTGTAGGGGGTTTTGGTGCTGGACAGACCCATGATGAGAAACTCCCCTGCAGCCTGGGGTAGAGCCCTGGACTAGCCGGATGCTGCAGGCAGGCTGTACTCACCCAGAGAGGCCAGCACAGCCACGGCCACCAGAAGCAGGGCCAGGAAGAGGTAAAGGATCCTCACGGAAGTGTGCAAAGACAGGTTCTTCTGGCAGCGGCTGCAGTGGGGCCCCGGCCGGCCTGTTGGGGGTGGGGGGGTGGGGGAGAAAAGAAGCCAGTGGCGGAGGCCGCAGCTAAAGGGTCAGTTCTCCTGCTCTGGCCTGCCTCATCCCACTTTGAACCATCCTCAGAAAGGGAGCTTTCCTGGATCCTCATCTCTACCCACTTCACTGCCTTTTCTCTAGCTCCTAGAGCTTTTAGGAATAGGCGAGACCAGAGTCAGGGTCTTCAAAGAACGCCCCCCATCACGCCATCATTCTGTCTCCATGGCATTCAGCCCACTGTGTGGGGAAACACCTCTTCCCGAAACATCAGTCACCTCATGGGGCAGCCAGTCTTGCCTCAACATTGGGTGACCAACTCCTCCCAGTTTTCCTAGGACTTTCCTGGAATTTAGCACTGAAAGTCTCCTTTATCAGGAAATCCTTGGCATTGGGCGAACCAGGATGGTTTGCCAAGACTGTCTCAGTTTTAAAACTGTAAGTCACATTCTGGGAAACCCCTCAGTCCCAGGACAACCAGGAGGTTGGTCACCAGTCCCCAAACTTTGCAGGTAACCAGTAGTTCTCCTGGAAACCAAACGGATGGCTCCAGCGTATCAGTTGGTCCCTGGTACAGAGGAAGGAGGGAAGCAGGTTTCTGGCGACGCTGGGAGGTGGCCAATGACCAGTGGTGGGTTCAACTTCAGCTGCACATTACGAGTACCAGGAACGTTAAAAAACCCTGATGCCTGTCCATGCTCTAGACCAAAAGAGATCAGAATTTCTGAGGGTGGGTCTCAGGCATCCCTGGGTAGTGACAATGCACAGCCAAGGTTGAGAATAGCTGCTCGAACCTATACTGAAACCCGCCAAGAAACCCTACGGCAAGTAATAGTTCAGGGGTCATTGGTTTCTCAGATCAACCCCATGCTAAGCTGGGCCCTGTGGGCCTGAGAAGGACGGGCCACTTAAGCAGCATGGGATACAATGAAGGGGACAGTTCTGGGCCAACTGGAAGACAGGCCCTGGGGAAGATGGCAGAGGTCCCGGACAGGTCTCAGGAGGAGCCCTGGAGACAGATGTCTTGTGTGTCAAACTTTGACTTCATCCATACTGCATAACCCAGGCCCATGCAATGCTTCCAGGGAGCAGCGGAGTAGGGACAGCCAGGACTTCGAAGCCATGTGGACAGACAAGTCTCCCCCCAGCCTAGGATCAGCCCGGAGCCCTTACCCTCCTGCGTGCATGGGAAGGACGGCATGTCCTCGTCGTCAGCAGCCAGCTCCTCTTCTGCAACACACAGCGCATCTCCGTCACCGGTGGCCGACCTCACTGTGATGGAGCCAGTGCCATCAGACCCCAGGCTGGTGCCCCGTGCCACACCCACCCCTCTCCAGCTGCCCCATTCATTTACTGTCCCCGTACGCTGGGCCCACCCCTGCCCCAGGTCCAAGTCAGCCCACCAGAGCTCCAGGTGACCTGACAGCAAGCAGAGCAAATGGGGATGGAGGACAGAATCAAGTGGCTGAGGAACTGGGATGTCCCAACACCTCTGGGGGAGCAGAGTTCATGATCTCCGGCAAATTGGTAAAAGCACACAGGCCAGCCCAGCTGCCTTCTCTATCTGTGCCTTGCTCAGAGCCCTGGGGTGGAGTAAGGAGAAACAGATTTGGCTTGATCTGGCTCAGCACCCTTCCATTCCCTGACATGTGGTAACTGAAGCAGGATTCTGCTTCTGTAGGGACAAGGGTGAATCTGACCCCAATATAGTCCCCACCCACACTCTGCATCCAACCCAGTTAGGGTGCTTTAGAGAGGAGGAGTGGGCAGTGTGAAGACACAGGATGGGCACAGCCTCTGCCTCACACATTGCCTCACGCCGGACCTTCCAAGGGGTGGAAGGGACCATGGCAGGAACAGACCTCACGTCGGAAGGCTGATCTGGTGCTTGTTCCCTGAGATCTCGTGCTCCCTAAATAAGACCTAAGTGTTGTATTCGCTCATTCAGAAGATTGCTCCCATTCCCCTAGACACCACCTACCCCTTCCTCCTTACAAGACTGGCTCTTTTTATGAATGACCAGAAGAAAGATGCCCCAAATTGGCAGAATGAGCCAAACCTCCAAGTGGGTGTTTGAGAAATGAGGTGGTCTGCACGGAGCTGACCAGGGCTTTTGTGCTGGGAAGTAGGGTGCAGGCTGATGATAACAGCTCAGTTGCTTGGGAGATATCTGGTGGGGGGATTTTTTAAACGACATGTGAACATCCAGAGGCAATAAATGAAAAGATCAATACATTTGACTACATGACAGTAAAACAACACTTCTGCATGGCCAAAAAAGCAAAAGACGAACAGGAAAATATTCACAACATACATCACAGATAAAGAGCTAATACACCAAATTTATAAAGAGTTTTTAAAAGCTGAGGAAATAAAAGACCAAAAATCTTACAGAAAAATGAACAAAAGACCTGAGCTGACAATTATGAGAAGAGATATAAAAATGGCCACTGAATAAATAAAAAGATGTTTAACTTTACTCACAATATAAATGCAACTTAAAACTACACTGTCAACCAGTTTCCAAGGCAGAAATAGAGACACAGATGTAGAGAACAAACATATGGACACCACGTGGGGAAAGCAGGGGTTGGGGTGGGATGAATTGGGAGATTGGGATTGCCATGTATACATTACTAATAAGAAAAAAAATCTAATTGTAAAAAAATAAATAAAAAATAAATAAATAATTAAAACTACACTGTGATAATATTTCTCACCCATCAGATTGACAAAAATGCAGAGGACAATACACTCTGTTGGCCTAGGTGGTAGGGAGTTGGGGTCTGAATGCAAAAGGGCCCAAAGCTTGGGGAGGGGGGTTTAACATATACATTTACCCTTCTACTCAGCAATCACACTTTTATAAATTTGTCCAGATAATAATCTGAAAATATATGTGACAAGGTTATTCATTACAGGATTATTTGAATTGCAAAAACTGGGAACTATCTAGACGTACAAATGTAAGAGATTGGTTAACATAGAATAACTGGCCAAAAAGTTCGTTTGGGTTTTTCCATAACATCTTATGGTCAACCCAAAAATACACACAATGGAGCTCAATGCCACTGTACAAATGAATAAGGAAATCTCTATTAACTGATGTAGAGTCATTTAAAGGAGATATTACATGAAAACAGCAACATGCAAATGAGCACATATGGTAGCCACTATTTTGTAAGAAAGAAGAAAAATAAGAAAATATGCATATATCTGTTTATCATTAAAAGAAGAGATATAAAAGAGTAAACCAAGAAACAATGAAGTTGTTTCCTACAAGGGATGGGGTGGGGAAAAGGCTATAGGAAGGAGTCACAGTTCTCTGACTATAATTTATTCGTATAGTTTTGACTTTTGAAAACATGTTAATATTTTACATATTGAAAAAATTAAATTTTATTAATAAAAAATACTTGGAACCCAATAACCCTTGCTTACTTGAATGAATACGATAAACATACTAAAAAGAAAAACTAATCTAAGTAAATGATGATATAGCTTGGACTGTGTAACCTCAGTCTGGGATGCGATAGGGTAGGACTGGGGAAGAAGTGAAAACAAATCTTGAACCTTTAAAGCAATTTTATCTGCTGGCGTAGCATGGGTAAAACAATTCTGAAGTTATTTTAGATTAATTCAAGATTGAGCAAATCGACTAAGTGCATTGATGTGGTTTGGAGCCAGGGTTCTCACTGTGGAAAAAGGGATACAGAAATATAGAATGGGAGAGACAAATAAGAACCCCTTGGGGATGGATTGAAATTGAAGGTATCAGTGGGAATTAGTAATTTCTAAAATATGTTTATGTGTGTGTATATTTCTTTATGTTCATATATATGTATAGATGTATCTATATTTGTAGCTATGTGTATATATATAACTTTGTTTGTTGAAAGGTCCAGGAAGCAAAGACATCAAAATACACATAGCACTGAACACCCCTAGCAATCCAGATGTTGGTCTCTAACACCATTTCCCAGTTTAAAAAAAACAGGGCTCCTTGGAGAAATGGCTGATTGTATGGTTGGGCAGAGGGTAGGTAGAAGATGAATCTGGAACATCTTGCTATTTCAGAAATTAAGGGACTGCTAAAAGAAATAAAGAAAGAAGAAAGAAAGAAAGAAAGAAAGAAAGAAAGAAAGAAAGAAAGAAAGAAAGAAAGAAAGAAAGAAAGAAAGAAAGAAAGAAAGAAAGAAAGAAGAGAGAGAGAGAAAGAAAGGAAAGAAAGAAAGAAAGAAAGAAAGAAAAAAAAAGAAAAGAAAATGATAGGGGCATATCACAAAAAAATAGCCTGAAGGTGCCCCCACTGGCCAAATCTGGAACAATTTGAGGGCTAAAATAATTAAGTATAATAATGAAATTATAAGTCATTGGAAAAATAGGAATCCATACCAATGACAGACAGACAGACAGACAGATAGGGAGAAGGGAGGGCTCTTCTTACTGCTGGAGTTGCGATCATCATGGCAAAGACCAGATCAAGCAAGAACCATCAATGGATGCCACCTCTTGGGAAGACTGTGATGAGGAACAGAATATATGATATGCATGCGTACGTATAAGGCTTTACACATGGCCTTAAAGTGTCTCCTTACAGACGACTTATTAGTTGTAAGGGAGGAAAAAAAAAAACAGTAATTATATATTGTGGAAATCAGGCAACACTGACCAGGTGAGCGAGAGACGGACATTGTGTACCTCCAGAGGTGACAGCCTGAGCAGCACACACTATCACCCATGTAATTTATTGGCCAAGAATGCATAACCCCAATCAAATCATGAGGAAACATGAGAAAAACACTAAGTAAGGATTGTATTTTAAAAAGCTGGGGGGGGGGGGGCTGTATTTTTTCAAAAATATTAGAGTCCAAAAAAAAAAAAAAGAAAGGTGAAAGAGACATGACAACCAAATGCAATCCTTAATGTTAAGCTAGATCCTGTGCTGAAGGGAAAAGAAAATCTATCAAGGGTATTATTTGATCAATGAACATCAGAATACATATGGTAGATTAGGTAAAGAATTGAAGCAAATTCATGAAGTTCATAATTGTACCCTGCTCATATTCCTGTTCTTAGGAAATCCACACTGAAGTGTTCAGAAGTAAAGAACCATCATGCATGTAACTTACCCTCAAGGGCTTCAGAAAAAAATTATATGTTCGTGTGCATATGTAATACGTGTGTGTATAAATAACACTGCAGTGACGATTCTTATACGTAAACTGTTATACCCATATAGGATTTTCTTAAGACGGTTTTCTAAAAAGTGAATTGACTGGATCAGATTGTAAAAACATTTTAATGTCCTTGAAACAAATGAACAAACTACCATCTAGAAAGAGCATACACATTACACTTCTACCCACACAGCATATGAATATACGCTGATATACTTGTCCCTCCCCCCAATGAATCTTGTAAAAAATAAACGTATTTATGGGTCTAACTCAAAGAATCTCCATATTTTATTTTGCACATTTAATAATTGTTAGTGAAATGGAACATTTTTGAGTGCTTACCGGCCATGCCTTTCCATGAATTAACCATATGTAGCCCTGCCCATTTTTCCGTTGAACTGTTGATTCCTCTTCTCACGGAACGTGTTGGTGAGAACATAACCTATCATCATGTGTATTGCAGATGTTGCGATATATTTATTTCTTATTTCTGAAAATTGTTAAAGCTTGTGTGTGCACAGCTCTGGGGCCACCATAGTGCACTCCAGGCGGAGGGAGAGGGTGGGAGGGGGGTCTGGAAGGGCATTTGCTCTGTAGCCCCTGATTAAACAGTGGATCCTGAGGGCTCTGTGTTCAAGACTCTTTCTTCCAGAGGGCATTTCCTAGACTTTTGCCAGGTGCCAGGGGAGCTACCGATCTGGGAGCACTGCGTTTGATTCCTTAGATTGGGTCACCTGGAACCCCAGACTAGTTGAGGGCAAGCCTATGTTCACCCAGCACCGCCCTTAAAATTAGGAACTGAAACCAGACAACAGGAGCTGGATGTTAGGAATCTAGAGCGTTGGGTGGACCCAACTTCATAGTCCAAGACTATTTTAAGCCGGTAACGCTACAAGTAGAAGCTCCTGTGTTCACCCAGCACTGCCCTTTTCCCCTCACCCGGACTCCCTGGAGATGTCTTGTCTCCTTGTCAACTCTCCGGCAGGTGGATTTCCCCTCTAGCCTCTTGCCCCTCCTCTCCCCCCTTTTCAAAGGAAAAGACTGGCTGGAGTGAGACTCAAAACTGTTAACCACAGATATGGGCACTGACCAATCAGTACGAAGACTGTGGCCCATCAGAAAACACTGGGGCCAGAAAAATCCCAACCGGAATGGCTGCCCCAGGGTGACAGCACCTGTAAACAGCATCTTCTAGGTTCGGAGTTTAATCCTTGGGGGTCTTTGGTCCAGCAGCCCCCCTTGTGCCGCTCACAGCCTTGTCTCCATCTGCACCCAAGACTCTAGATTCCTAACATCCAGCCTGTATTTGTTGACTCATCTGGTTTCAGTTCCTAATTTTAAGGATTTTTTTTTTTTTTTTTTAGCTTGGTCCCTAGGGATTTTCCGCTTTTCCTTTCAACTCTAGCTATGCATTTCGCAGTTTGCTTGCAGTTTACTGAGCACCTAAAAGTTATAGTCCAAGAATATGGTAAGCCGGTAATGCTAGAAGTGGAAGCTCCAAATTTTGCTTTACTTTGTTCCCTTTTTTAATGCGATGAAGGGCTGCATCTTCCCTTGAGGCAATCTTTACAACGATGCTATAAACTGTATAGTAGAAAGTATCACTTTCATAGGCAAAGAGACTGAGGTTCAGAGAAGTTAAGAATGTTGCTTAACAGCACCCATGATATGTGGAGGAGCTGAGATCTGAACTCAGAAATCTTCCCTGCCACACCCCTACCCCCTCAGAGTAATGAGCAAAAGTTCTCCAAATGCTAAGAATCCTTGCTCCTGCAACCACAAGGTGAGCAGGTAGAAATGAAGAGGGCTGGGCCCATGCCTGAGCGTGGGATGGAGTCTCGGAGCTCTGGCGATGACCTGGAAGTATCCTCATTTCCCAAACACTGTGCTGTTGCGACCACCATGGTCCACATGGGAGCCAAGAGGCAGAGTGGGCAAGGAATGCCCGGTAAGTGAGGGCAGCCCTGAACAGGCTCAGTAGGGGAGGGACTATGGATGACTCCAAATTTAAGATTCAACCATCAATGCGATGAATGCCCTTTGCTTGTCCTCCAGGTCAGGGCTTACATGTCACCTCCGAGCAGTCTTCCTTGAGCTCCCAGACTGGAGTAAGTCCCTTGTTTGTTACATATTCTTTCACGTGGTCCATATTTTCCCTTTGTGGAATGCAGTATACTCTTTATTATTTATCCAACAGTTTTCTTTCTCAGTGTTTAAGATCTGAGGGTGGGGACTGTGTTTTTCTTGTTCTCTGCTTTACCCAAAGTCCCTAGCACAGTGATTGGTACAAAGAAATGCTCAACAAACACAAATTTTGAATCGATCTATGAATGATTTTTATGTTATGCTTCTTGGTAGGGGGTATCTGCCCGCATGTGGAATCATGAGGGAGCCTGGTCCAGAGACCAAGGTCAGCATCCCCCCACCACCACCACTCAGAGACTCTGAGTTAATTTGGGGGAAGGGCAGAGACCTGGGTTCACATCCTTTACCCCATTTGGTCCCCACAGCTAGCCTGAGAGAGAGACAGGGTGAGAAATTATTCTCCTAGTTTTACATAAGGGGAAACTGAGTTGGGGGGGGAGGGTTAATTTTTAATGCCTGGCTAAAGCCACACAGATAGCCAGTGGTGAGACAGGCTAGGACCTGGGACCCTTTGCTGCAGTGCTTGCACCTGGACAAACGTCTCCTCAAGCAACAAAATACAAAGAAACTATAAGGGACTAAAAAAACTGCGTGCATGTGCAGTTGGGGAAAATTCTGGACAAAAAGACCAAAAAAACCCAACTGCCACTTCTGGAAAGCCAGGAGCAAAAACAGGGGGTTGGGTGCCAAAGCAGGTCCTGCACATGCTCGCTGCACACACCACCACCTGAGGGGTGGGCAAACCACCTAAGCCACCCCTCCAGCCTGACCCCTGGACACACCCCCTACCCTCTCACCCCCTTGTAAGGAACCAGCTGGCCTCCCCCTCGGGGAGCAAGGGATCTCGTTGTTTGCACTCCCCACCCCGCCGCTGCAGCAGGGGCCCCAGTAAAGCCCTGCCTGAATTTTTTGTCTGGCCTCTGATCCGTTGCTGTTGACTGGGGAAGGCCAAGAACCCTCATTGGTAACAGGGACAAAGCCTCCTAAATTTCCTGCTAGACCTTCCTCTTCACCGTCACAAACTCCAGGTAGCCTCTCTGTCTGATAGAGTTAGTGTGGGCGCGTGTGTGCACGCACCTGCGCGCGCACTCTGGAGGAGGGTGGGTACAGTGGCAGAAAGAAGGCTGACATGAGGGCTTCCTTTACATGCATCCTAGGAAATCCACCTCCTCTGCCCTGCTTTGTGTCTTAGGCTGCTACCCTATCATCAATCTGCACACTTTGCCTGGGAGGTTACCAGGACTGCCATCGCTTTCCCATACACCAACGCCTAAGGCCAGGCGGTGCCTTCTGTGCTGTGTCCGACCAAACCCTCACCCTAACTAGTGGCGCCCTCTCAGATGACCTCAGCCAGAACCACGCTGCGGGCTGTAGGATTTACAGCAGCATAGGGCCCCTCGGGGAGGTATCCCTTCCACTCGCTGGAGCAGAGAGGTTTTCTAGACCTTCCTGCCTGCGTTTCTCATCTCTCTTCCCTGGTGGTGCTGCTCTGTCCACCCCCGTGTCTAGGCCTCCTCCCTCTTCTGGCTCCAGAGTCAATTTCATCACTTCGCTGTTTATAGCCTTTGCAGGGAGTCTGGGAAGAGCTGAAGCAAGACGGACACCGACCTTCAACACCCCCTCGGAAAGCACACAGCTCTGTGGTAGCCCTGCCCTCCCGTCATGAGCCCCCACACTGGCAGTCATCAGCAAGTGGGAATTCACCCCGAGGCGTCTGATACTTTGCGGAACAGCCCTGGGGAAGGGAAAGGATGGCCGGCGCCATCTCAGCCTACTTCAATTGAGGGGCTTCGCAAATGTTTGGCCCTATTCCCTTTGCTGACATCTCAGCTCCATAACTCACAGAACCCCCGCCCCATCCCCGAAGAGATCGTCTCTTTCTAATCCTTCGGACTTCCTGTTTACTAGCGCTGAGCCATAGGCCCTGGGGGTCTCTCAATTACCTATGTCTGGAATGCTGTAGCAATGGTTCCACTTCAGCCCTGTTCATCTGAATAAGAATGTAATCCAAAGCATTTGTGAGGCTTTTAGAAGCCAAACCCTGCGCAAGCATGGACTCATTATATGCACATTACACCAAGACTGAGCCAGTCAGAGGAAGGATGAGGAACCAGACATAAAGAATTGAGAAGAGCTTGGCTTGAGGACACAGAGGCTATGATTGATTAGAGGATGATCGATGAGGCAGGATCTGTACTCTCCCCTTGCACTGGGCCAAGTGCGGTCAGCAGAGCCAGGAGAAGAATTTTCCTTGGCGCTTCATCTCTCATGCTGCCTATTCCCTTCTGGGGCCATGCGACCGTGTTGGCTGTCCGGCTTTCCAGAGTTTTCAGAGAGAGGGAGCGGGAAGGGAACTTCCAAGTCATAGAGCCCACCTGTCATGTTACAGAGGCTGGGAGAGGTTAAGTGATCTGTCAGCTGGCTAGCAGTGCCGAAATGCCCAGGGATCTGAAGCAAGATGCAAATACACATACCGAATGCTTGCAGAATTACACACATCCAAGCCACACGGCTCAGAAAAGTCTCTTCCATCCTGACCCGGCATCTGTTTACCCTCCTGGCCTGCCAGCAGTTTGTAATCACCTTGAGGTCAGGAAATCTTCCCTCAGCCTCTGCAGCACAGGACTCATCTCATAGTGGGCGTTCAAAGAAGATGGGTTTACTGACCCTTTGAGAAGGCCTTCATCCTTAATTAACTTCCGCCCTTTTCATTAAGCGCTCGGTTCTACTAAAAATAAAGATTAATGACTTAAAATATGGTTAAATGCAGTTTATCCTTAGAGTTTTCCATGGCTAGGGAGTGTTGGAGACTTCTGAAGCACTGAGGATGCCAAGGCTTAAAGCAGCAGAGACTTACAATGAATATATGGGGAGGCGCCTAGTGTTTGGATTGAAAAGGAATGAAAGGGGAGGCTGGGGGGCGGTGCAGCAAAATTTGGGATCTGCTTCCCCTCCCATTCTCAGAGCTGGAACAAGAGATATGATTTTCCTCTCCTAAAGTTAGAAGACCTCCCTTTTGGTGGGGGAAGGGGTTAATTTTTTCCATCCGCGTTCAGTTAATTACTTAGAATACCACCAGCATTTTTATGGCCCTCTCAAATCAGGCCGTGGTTCTTTCCTGTGTCATACATAAACCATCCATGAAAGTGAGGACTTCTTGACATGCTGAAAACTGAGAAGCACCTGAGTGTCAAACATTACGAGCTGCCGGGTGCTTGGAACGGTTGAAGATGTTGCCACCACAGCTGTCTGAAAAGAGGCCATCTTTCTAGGAAGGCAGAAATAGCTTCTGCTGCCTTCTCTCTGTCTCTCTTTTTCATTCTTCTGTGTTTTCATTTTTCTGATTCCAGGATAAAGGCTGCTGGGACAGGAGGGGGTGAGCTCGAGAAAGGGCCTGGACCAAGTGTTCGGGAAAACCCCTCTCTTGGGACATGCTCGGGTAGCAAACATCAAAGACTCTGTGAGCCAGTTTCAGCCTCCCCTGTTCCGGAGGCCCCAAGGGAGCTGTCAAGAGGGACCATCCTGACCTCTGTCATAAAGAAGCCAGGCCCACGTATGACCCACCAAAGGCACAGTCGGGCCCCACTCTTCAGCTAGCAATCTGTACCCAAATTCCAGGCAGTGTACTTAAAAAAAAATTAACCTTAGAAGACAGCATTGCAAGCCCAGGCTCATAAAGCAGTGGCAACCACTGGCGATTTGAAAGAGCCTCTGTTTATCCCATACCTACAGTCTTACTATCCAACTCAAATATCAAAAGGGCAGCCACAAGGGAACTCCCTTGTTTTTTTCAAGCCCCTGCTCCCACAGAGCCACGTCGTAGAGTCTGATTTGAAGGTGCCTGAGTCGGCACATGGCTGGGCGTGACTTCTGGCTCTGCTGGGGGTGAGCCAGGTTCGCTTCTCCCTCTGGAGGTGGAAAACAGCCCCGACCTGTTCACCAACTGCTAACTCGATCGTGGGTGCTGACTCCGGCTCGCTTTTGGTTGACCGAAAATGTGGAGTTAATTCACTCTTTAGCCTTTCTGGGACTGCAATCTTCCATCAGAGTCAGCGAGGCGGAGAGATTCGAGGAACTGAATAAAAGGTCTTTCTCTGGGACCTTCAAGGAACATATTTTGATGATTATCTTTTACAGAGTTCACAGAGTGGGTTTTCAAAACAGCCAATTGGGTCAGTAAAAATAAGGATTTCAGAGTCTTCTCAGGAGCCAATGCTATATTTAAAGTTGCAGAACAACTGTAGTTTATGGTCAGAGAATGCTATAATTAAGGTTGCAAAATTGTTTTCATTAGAACCCTTCTGCCATGACCCCCTCCCCACAGGCTTCCGCTGTGGGTATGTCTATATTCGGATGGAAATTGGTCTGTCCCTCTCTGCTCTGATGATCTGGTCTTTCCTTTTCAGAGTCTCCTGCTTGGCAAGGTGCCAAGGATCTGTTTCCTATGACAGTCACCTCCTTTCTGCTCCTTCATTCCTAAAATCCACATTTGATGCTCTGGGACAGGCATTTCCTCTCCCCACTGCCACCTCCCTCTGCATCCTCAGGGCCAGCCCCCAGCATCTGCCTGCCTTGCATGGTTACTGTAACCACAGCGCTTGTGGGCAAACTCCCTCTTTATCCTAAATGACTCGCCTCCCCTTTTTTGGCCCTCAGGGTCCTAACGGTGGCACTCCTGGCATCTGGGTGGCACAAGTCTCCATTAGACAGGATTTACCCATGCCGCGCAGACATCTGGTGTTCTGACCCACCAAGTGCCAGTAGCAATCCCTGGTTATTTGTGATAAGTCCAAATGCCAATCTGTATTCGCGGGTTCCACATCTGCGGATTCAACCAACCTCAGTTAGAAAATAGTCTGAAAAAAAAAATTCCGGGAAGTTCCAAAAAGCAAAATTTGAACTTGCTGAGCGACCAGCAACTATTTACATAACCTTTACAGTGTATTTACAACTATTTACTTTTACAACTATTTACATTCACACTGACATTTACAGTGTATCAGGTATAATAAATAATCTAGAGATGATTTAAAGTATACTGGAAGATGTGTGTAGGTTGTATGTAAATACTATGCCATTTCATACAAGGGACTTGAGCATCCCTGGATTTTGGTATCTGTGGGTGATCCTGAAACCAATCCCCTGCAGATATAGAGCAATGACAATACCCCTTCAAGGGACTGTATAACCTCTATTTGAGAAGAGAACCCGGGCTATCCACTCAATACGAAAGACCTCAACCCTCCCCCATCACATACATACTGGTCTCCCCTGTGAAGACAGCAGCTCCTGCACTGCCCCGGAACCCCACATATCCACTGGGTTGGGGGGCGGAATCATTAGTTTCTTGATCTTGATGGTCATCTCTGGGCCTTCAAACCTCTCACTCTCTGCTTTTCACCACTTCCGGTCAGGCGGGCTCTCACAAGGGGATTCCCCTTCCCTTCTCTGCGCTCCGTGTGCAAAAGAGAATACCGTCTACTGCACAGAGCTACTGTGAAAACGAGACAACATATGAAAAGTACCTGGCACACAGTAAATACTTGATAAATGGCAGCAACAGCCATTTTTATTAGGGTTATTTTTCTATCCCGCTTGAACTGCTGCTGTCATTTATCTCCCTTTCCTAATACCCGTCACTCTCAGGACCAATTTCCAACTTTCAAGAAGTTCCGTTTTCAAAACACGTCCTGCAGAGCACTAGTTCAAAATATTAAAGTACATCTGGAAAATGCTGCATTTTCCATCACCACTTCAAGACTCACATTAACATAGAACAAATTTTGAAAAGTTATGCAAAAAATAAAGTCCATTTCAATCTGTGTTTAATTCTGTGTTTCTCAAACTTATTTCACCATAGAACTTCTGCCATTCTTGAAAAAAATGATCTATTAAATCCAATGGAACTGGTATTAAGAGGTGCACCCACTTTGGGGAATACTGTTCTGGATAAGTACATCACCTGGATTCGATTATTTCTTCATCCTGTCTCCCGCCACCAGCTTTAATGGAGGCAGCCCATTAAATTTAATGTTGAAAGCCCATTGGGTCTCTAGACCTCAGGCCTCCTTGCCCTGGAATCTGCTGGTCTCCTCTCCACGGTGGCCGCAGCTCAGCCTGCCCACCATCTGGGGTAAACCTCACTGCTGTTCCCTCTGCGTGATCGCAAGCTCCTTTCTTGCTCCCTCTCTCACTGTTTTTCCTAATTCCCTGCACTAAGTCTTTACACTCCTTCTCCCAGGCAAGCAGCCTGGCCTCCAGGATCAGCTTCAGCTTCTGGGAGCCTTTAGCTTTCTCTCCCTGCCCTGGTGCCTTTCATGCCCCAGCCTGTTCTCTCTGCCCTGTGCTGGGGAAACCTGGCAGGGGCATGTCAGACACTGGTGTGGCCCTGTCCTCAGTCACGTCCTCCTATCTGCATCTTCACTCACTATTCCTCTTCTTCTCAGCCCACCTCATTCTCCAAAGATGAGCTCCCTTTCTGAAAAAGATCAAAACCATTAGGTTTAAGCTCTTCATCTTGTCCTCCAGGTGCCTCGCCCTCAAACCTAGTGCAGACGAAGGTGTGTGGAGATGGGCCCAAAGCACTGGGAGTATAGTGTGGAGTCTATTTCCAAACTTCCTTTTTTTTTTTTTTTCAATTGAAGCACAGTTGATGTACAATATTATATGGTACAGGTGTACAGCAGAGTGATTCACAAGCTTCAAAGGTTATATTCCATTTACAGTTACTAGACAACACTGACTATACTCCCTGTGCTGTACAACATATCCTTGTAGCTTATTTAATACATAGTAGTTTGTACCTCTTCATCCCCGAGCCCTGTCTTGCGCCTCTCCCCTTCCCTCTAGTTGGTAACCACTAGTTGGTTCTCTATATCTGTGAGTCTGCTTCTTTTTTGTTACAGTCACTAGTTTGTTGTATTTTTCAGATTCCACGTATAAGTGGTATCATACAGTATTTGCCTTTCTCTGTCTGACTTATTTCACTTAACGTAATACCCTCCTAGTCCATCCATGTTGCTGCATATGGCAAAATTCCATTCTTTTTTATGGCTGAGTAGTATTCCATTGTGTGTGCGTGCGTGTGTGTGTGTGTGTGTGTGTGTGTGTGTCACATCTTCTTTATCCATTCATCTGTGACAGACACTTAGGTTGCTTCTGTATCTTGGCTTATTGTAAATAATGCTGCTATGAACTTTGGGGTGCATATATCTTTTTGAATTAGCGGCTTTGTTTTTTTCGGACATATGCCCAGGAGTGGAATTTCTGGCTTATATAGTAGTTCTATTTTTAGTTTTTTGAGGAACCTCCATACTGTTTTCCATAGTGGCCGAACCAATTTACATTCCTGTCAAAAGTGCATGAAGGTTCCCTTTTCTCCATGTGCTCGCCACCATTTGTTATTTGTGTTCTTTCTGAGGATAGCCAGACTTCAAATGAGCATGCCTTTTCACTCAGCAACCCCTTTCTAGGAACTCTTTTCTAATAAGGTACTGATACCACTAGGCAAAGATGGAGGTGTAAAGATTATCACTGTGTGCTGTGATAAACTGGAAAAGTGTGAATACCTTAAATGCCCATCAATAGGGATTGGTTATATAAATTATTGTAAAGCCATACTATGGAATATTATGCAGCCATTAAAAAAATAATGCAGATCTATACTTATTGCCCAGGGAAGATATCTAGGTTCTGTTGCTGAATTTTAAAAATGCATGTATAGAATAAGCCACATTACTAGTTGTATAATCTTACCTATGTAAAAAAAAATTAGTGTGCAAATATACACAGAAGGATTTCTGGAACAATTCTCATCCAAATCCTGTCAATTATCTCTGAGGGGTAGGAGTTCATGTAAGTGCTATTTTTTTCCTTTTCTGAATTTTTCAAAAAAAAATTTTTTTTTTGTTTTGCTTCTGTTTTTTTTATTATTATTATTTTTTGGGGGGTACACCAAGTTCAATCATCTGTTTTTATACACATATCCCCGTATTCACTCCCTTCCTTGACTCCCCCCCTCGAGTCCCCCCCACCCTCTCCGCCCCAGTCCTCTAAGGCATCTTCCATCCTCGAGTTGGACTCCCTTTGTTATACAACTTCCCACTGACTATCTATTTTACAGTTGGTACTATATATATAATGGGGATGCATGGGAAAAAAGATTAAAAGCAACTAGTAATGCAAGAAGCCTGTGTCTACATCCTTCCTGGGGCCCCATAAGGACAGCCAAAAGGGGAGTGGGGGGGTGGGGTAAGACAGGGGTAGGAGATGAAGAGGTACAAACTATTATGTATAAAATAAGCTACAAGGATATATTGTACAACACAGGCAATACAGTCAGTGTTTTATAGTAACTAGAAATGGAGTATAACCTTTGAAGCTTGTGAATCACTCTGCTGTACACCTATACCATATAATATTGCACATCACCTGTACTTCAATTGAAAAAAAAAAAAAAGGAGAGCTTTGCTCTCCCTTCTAGAGCAAAGCTCAGCCACTCCTATCTCCTTCATCCCCAGGCGCCCATCTCCCCTTCTCTTCTCTCCCTCTGCCTTCCAATGAGCAGGCCAGCGCCACCTCGGAAAAACCCTTCACGCCTGGCCCCCTTCTTACTTACTTAACTCCTTAGCTCCCTTTTCCTGAAACTTCTCTAACATGAGGCCTCCCTGCACCTTTGCTCCAAATCCACCCACTCCCCTCTCGGTCTCTACAGCCTGCTTTTTTCAGAATCAAATAACCCTGAGCTAAGCCTGTCCATCAACAGTCAACACTGTTGACCATTTCCTCCTTCTTGGAGCTTTCTCCTCTTGGTTTCCATGACATTATGTCCTTCTTCTCCCCCTGTGTCCCTGACTGCTCCTCTGGGCTCATTTTCTTCCTCCCTTATTGCTTTCTCTAAAAGTAGAGATTTCCCAAAGTGGGTGAACGTCATTAGAGAAGTAGCAACCAGGCCCTCTCCTGACAAATCCTCCCAGGGCCTCGCCAAAGTCAACAGGACACAGTTGGAGTCCTTGGCATGGCACTCAAGGCCTCCGGGTCCCATGGCTCCCTGCCAACCCTCGGCTTCCAGGCAAATCTGTACATCAGCCCTAAGCACACTTACCCAACAACAGTGCTCAGCTTTCACCAACATGCTTCCTGCCCCTCCCGACTCTCTTGGAGAGACCCCATCCAAATCTTTCTCACCCTCCACTGCCTAAAGCCTTTCCGACCTGCCCCAACTTGAAACGCTCTTTCTCTCTGGGGATTCCTATGGAATCTACTGTATAAACCCCTCCCTGGGGCCTTCACATCATCCCCTTTGATTACTTGCTTCTCTTCTTAAATGTGCATGTCTTGTGTCCATTGGAGGGTATCCTTGCTCCCCTTTGGACTAGCCACCTCCTCCCCCAAAGCGGGTATCAATACATGTTGGCCGACTGAAAGGTGTGGGGCAACATCTCAAAATAACTATTTTAGCCTGGGTTCAGGTGGATGTGAAGGCATCCATCTGCACCTTAAAGGAGTGTCTGCAGGCCTCCAGCTAGACGCGCAGGACACTGTTGAGTACGGGTCTAGGGCTCAGAGGAGTAAATTCGTTACTACCAGCCTGTCCTGTGTATTACATCCTTGAGGCTTGGGTGGGGTTGTTCAAGGAATGGGAGTCCATGGCTGAGACCACAGACTCATCCAGAGGAGGAGCAGCAAAGGAGGAGAGACGGGAAAAGGACCAACAGCACCTGAATTCTCTCCTTGCGACCTCTCTTGTGACACCACTTTTAGATGTTTTATGAATGATTTGGGCACAAATCATAAGTGTCCCAGGAAAGGGTAAGCTCCTGGAGAGAAAAGACTCTAAGCCCTTCTCTGTATCTTTCTCGGCCATAGACACACAAGCCCTGGCCATTTGGCAGTTGGTAAAAAAAAAAATGCTGGTTAAATAGAAGCTTGAATCTTTACCAAATATCTGCGTTAGGTTCTGGGGACACCATGGTGTGATTCTTGCCTTTAAGGATTTCAGCCCAGCGGGGGACTCAGATGTACCCACTTAACAAATATAATGGACACCTCCGAAGTGCCAGGCATTGTGCAAGAGGAAGACAAGAAAAAGACAGACAGGGTCCCCATGCTCATGAAACTCTCATTTGGATACTACCCTGTGGACTTTACAGTCTTAGTCTGGAGGGAAAATGTGGATAGATAGATAGATGATAGATAGATATAAATATATATACCCTCACAAAGGAAAAATATTAGAGGAGAATGTCAGAGCTGGAAAGAACTTCAAAGACCATACAGTCTACTTGCAGATGAGGAGACTGAGGGCCAAGGAGTACCAATGACTTCATCATAGTTATAAAGTGATAAAGGTGGTATGTGACAGGGCTAGGCTCAGCCTTGGGCTTCAGTGCTCACAACACACACACACACACACACACACACACACACACACGCTGAATTAAACATGATCAAAACACAGACAGTGACTACATGAGTGGCAAGCCCATCATGCTGCTGTACTTGCCAACTCTGTACTTGTACCACCCGGCACAGCTGTCTGTCCTTCACGAAAACTGTCAAGCTATCTACCAACATCTATTGGGAAACAGAATTCTTTGTCCTCTCTTCCAAATTGGCTTGGGATGGGAGCCTTCAGTTATTAAAATCACCCCAGCTGGATGGCAAGGTAACCAGTGTGTGTGTGGGGGGCGGGGGGGACTGATCTCCAACATCTGAACCCCCAGGGTGCCCCTCCCCCATCAGGCCATTTATTGGCTCTGTGCACCTTTGCAACGTCAGCTCCTTCTAGTCACAGGCCCCCTCCAGCACCCTGAGGTCTGAGGATGGAGGTCAGGCTTCCCAAAGGGACCCAGTCTGCATGTTCGTGAGTGGATATATGCCCCCCTGCCAAGCTGTGGGAGGTAGATTTTCCTGGGATCGCACTGCTATTTTCAGAGGCCCCCTGTTGTCCTGCCTACTCTTTGCCTGCGGGGTGTGGGCACTGCTCCCTGATTCCGTGGAGAGAGGTTGCTCCCCCCAGGTTTGGGGAACAGCGGGGTGTGGCTCTGCCCGTTCACGGCAGCTGAGGCCGTCTCCCAGGGGCATAGCGGTCCATGCGGCAGGCCTGCTTCTAACCATCTCTCTACCAAGTCACTTCTGCTCCCCAAGTGGCCCTCAGGCCCAGAGTTCCTGGGCTGAGTCACAGTGCATAAGAGCGAGATGGGCCTCAGGGACCACCCAGGAGGGGAATGAGGCCTAGAGACGGAAACACTGACCAAAGCCTCACTCGGGGCCAGGACTAGAGCCCGGGTCCTTGATCTTCAAATCAGTCATCTTCACGGTGAACAGGCTGCTTCTGGGGGGGCGTCCCACATGGCTGGGAAGGTCTCTCACAACAGGACCCTCTCGCTGGAGATGTGGGAACAGTTCCACAGGTGGCTGTTAATGGCTCAGACAAGCCAGTGGGCAGTTCCAAGGTGGGCCCATCACCGGGGGCTGGTGGCAGCTACGTGCCCCTCAGGTGTGAGACGGGCTGGACCTGGGGCCGGGGCCCGCTTGCATCAAAAGATGCGGCTGCCTGGGAGGCCCGGCTGCTGGCCAGTGGGCGGGCGGGCAGGAGGCGCCACAGGGTGGAAACAGCTTGGCTGGCAGAGCAGGCCCTGGCGCCTGGCCACTGGTGGCGGCGCTCCTTAGCAGACCTGTTTTCTTGTTTAAGTACCGTCCCCGCCAACCTCCACAAAACATAACATCACCGTGTTTTGCTTTGCACAGGGATGGCGAATCTTTGCCAGCAGATGTAATTCTCAGATTGGTGGGGCCCTTGGAGGAGAGTCTGAAGGCAGCTTCCCCCCCAGGGAAGGGCCGTCCTGGAAGGGGCTGCCCGCTCTTCTGGGCACTTTACTTTTTCCATGTGGGTGAAAAAAAAAAACCTGATTCTTCACACTCCCCAGATCCCCAAGGCCAAATATTGACTGACTGCCCTGGCTTTTCCATCTCAGGTGGAGGTGGCGGCTCTTCCTGGATCCTGGGGAGGATGAGGGCAGACCCTGCGGGGAGGCGCTCTGGGAATCAACCCCGCCTTCCCCGCAGCTCTGAGGCCCAGGCCCTGGGATGTTCTGGAGATGCTGGAAGGTTTCCCGAAACTGGGGGAAAAATACACAACAGCTGCCCTGACGGCCTCGGCGGACAGCAATTCGGCCCCGCGTGGTGGTGAGGCTGCTGTTGGAGGGAAGAGGAGTGAGAGAGGCAGGCCTTGGGTTTCTTGCTCCGAGCCCACAGCCCCCCAGCCAGCAGGCCTGGAGGACCCTGGGACCTGATGACATGCTTCAGCCGGTCCTCCTCAGAGACCTCCTCTAAATACCCTTTCACACCAGCTCTTTCCTCCTTGACTCAGAGGAGTGGAATTGCCTCACCGAGTTTCAGAAAGGCAGGTCTTGTGTTGCCGACTGCCTCCCTGGGAGCCGGCTGTCTCCTCTTCTTCAGAGGATTTCGGCCCTGCCTGTCTTTCCCTCGCTCTATTTTCCCCCAAAGTGTTCTTCTGGAATGCTGGTGGAGCCAAACCGCTCTGAGGAGGTGCAGCATCCTACCGTCATCCTCAAGGCCCCGAGCAGCGTGGGCCCCGAGCCTGTGGTGAGATGTGGTCTGAGACCTTTCTGGAGGCTTCTGGTAATGATCTGCCCCAGGGCCGCTGACTGGGCCCAGGACAGCTCCACAGATGTGGCAGCTGAGAGCAGGAGCCTGGTGAGCGAGGCTCCCCTCTGCCGCCAGGGGAACTCCCTGGGATTGATGATAACTGGCCAGCCTCGCCCCAGACAGCTCAAGACATGGTGAGGCCACGACGAAGCACAGACAGAGGGACCAGAGGCCGGAGGGAAGGAAGAGGGATGTATGTATACGCAAGCACCCTGGCCTGGAAGTCAGGAGCCCCGGGCCCGTCCCCCACAGCTATTCAAGCTGTGAATCGTAAGCAAGTCCCTTCTCTCGTGCACAGGCCCAGCAATGTAATTTGCAGGGCCCAGTATAAAACAAAGTGCCGGGCTCCCTTGTTTAAAAAATTATTAATAATTTCAAGACAGCAACAGCAGAGCACTGAACCTCACGTGGGGCCCTGGGCCCCTGGGGGACTGCATGGGTGACATACCCATGAGGCTGGTCCTATCTGCTCGGGCCTCAGTTTCCGCAACTATACAACATGGAGGCTGTGATCCAAGAGAGGTTTACTCGTGGAGCCTCTTCTTCACAGAAACCCTCAAACCCCTCTACGTGAACAAACACCACCACATAAGAGTATAGTTGAAAGCCCTGTGGATGACCTCAAAGGTTCTCGGCTCCTTCAGCATTCAGTAAGCGGAAGAGGTGCTAGGAGCATAAGCGTCTGCCCTGGTGCTATGGAAGGATTTTCATAAAACAGCATCAAAACCTCAAGGTTCCCTGTCCGCAGGATGATTCCAAAGCCTGCTTCTTGCTTAGCCTGAGAATGAGCGTGAAAACCAGGGGTGTGCTATCCCGGGCCTCAAGAAAGCCAGGTCTGGGATGAGCATCAGGGACCAAGTTTGGTTCTTGTTTCCATCCCAAGAACTGGCTGCAAGGACCACTGTGATGATGCCCACTGGCCCAGGGAGAGCTCGGGCCTGGACCACTGATCTCCCCCTATTGCTTTGTCCCCAGGAGGTCAGAGGGCGGTCAGCCGGGGTCAGAGGTTGGGAAGGGCAGGGCCTAGACTGAGCAACTCAGACACAGCAGGTCTCTCCTGGGGAAAGGGTTGAAGTTCCCAGAGGAGGATCCTGGACCTGGTGCCGGCCAAAAGCCTAGTTGGGGGCTGCAGCAGCCTCTCGGATGGGTCCTCTGTATGAGGCAGGCACTGATAGAAGGTTGGGCTGGTGACATCGTCCGTGCTGACTGGTAAAAGGGATCAGAAGCTTCTCTGGAATTTACAATGGCTTTCCGGGAGAAAGCAATGAACGGCGAGAACATTCTCCATCCTCCTTCTCCTTTCCCCTTCCCCTGGACTTCAGGGCTCCATCCTGTCCTCCCAACACCTTTCTCCGGAGGATACCAAAGGCCTAGAGACGCCCCTGCCATCCTTCCCGGAGGAGTCCTCCCGTCCTCAGCCCGCGCGCAGAGAGAGGTGCCCACCGCGCCCGGGCAGGGTGGGGGGTCCCACAGGGGCTCGCCTCGGAACTCCCGCGCGCGGGCTTACCTTTCATGGTCCCCGCTCCGGGGCCTCGGGAGGGCCCCGCCGGAGGCGGCTCGGCGGCCGTGCGCCCGGGGCTGAAGCCGGCGGGTCCCGGGAGGGCGCTGATCGCTCGCCGCCCTACGCGCAGCCCGCGGGAGTGGGGCTCGGTGCCGGAGTCACGGCGGAGCCCCGGCTGCGGAGGCTGCGCGCCGAGGGGAGGGTCCGCGGGGTCGCAGGCTGGGGGCGCCGCGCCCCGCCGCCCATCCCGCCGCCGCGCTTCCCGTGGAGGCCGGCGAGGCGAGGGCTGCGGCCGCCCCCGGCCCCGCGCGCCCGCCCTCCCGCCGCCCGCCCGCCCTCGCGCCCTCCCTCCTCGTCACTCCTTGGGCCCCGGCCCAGATCAACTTCCTTGCTCTTTTCAAAACTGCCGCGGCCGGGCCTCTTTGTGCAGCCCGGGGTCCCCGCGCCCTGCCCGCCGACCGCCCCCGGGCGCCGCTGCACTGGGGGCGGGGGCGCGCTAGGAAGGCTCTTCTAGAGCGATCGTTCGCGCGGTGAGGGCCGCCTGGTGGTTGGGGGCTCTGGATGTTCGCCCTGGATCTTTTCCTCACCCATCTCAGGGGTAGAGGGGCTGGAGAAGTTAGGATCCCTGGGGTCCCAGCCCCAGCCCCTCCCGTCCCCCGGATTGCCCGGGACTGTCCCGGTTTTATCACTGACAGTCCCGAATCCCTCAGTCCGGAGCAGACCCAGACCTTTGGTCACTCCAGCAGTGCCATTCTGGGTGAGTGACTTTGGGTGGCTGGCCACTCCGTGTCTCCAAACCTCAGTTTTCTGCAAGGGAAAACTAGGGCCTGAGCGCTCCCAACTTCTGTGACTTTGTTCCTAGAGGGGCCTCTGCAAACGGGCCTCAGGCAAGGCATGGGAGCCTCACATGTCATCTTCATTGATGGGACACTTACTGAGCATCAGCCATGGGCTAGGTCCTGCCCAAAGTCTGGGAGTGTGGGGAACATTCCACACTGTCCAGGTCTCCCTGAGGTTGCATCCTGTGAGGAAAAACAACAGTTTAACAAGTAATGGTGCTGAGGCATGATGGCCATGGTTGCAGGATGGTGCAGGGCAAGACGGACCACACAGTGGGGATCACCTGGCCTGGCCTCTTTTGATTTCTAAGTCAGCCCCTTTCCCACATCTCCACACCTCCATTCCCACCCCTATTTGACCTTTAAAGTAAAGCAGGTGAGGTTAAAGGGGCAGAGAAACTTTCTCCCAAGACTGGGAGCTGAGAAGGGGCCAAGGACAGCTCCCGCCACCCCCCAACCCCTAATTCCAGGCAGCCAGAGAGGGGGATGCTCAGCTCTCTCTAATCTCCTCCCCTTCCCAATGGCAAGTCTCAGTTCACAAAGCCCGCTCTCTCCGTGATCTCAGCAGAACCTCACCATGACATTGAGAGAGGGAGCCAGGAAACTGCTGCCCATTTTACAGAAGAGACTGAGGTTCAGAGAGGATTCTGCCTACCTGGTAGTAGTCATGATGTACTTCTGGGACTTTGAATCTGGATTCCATTCTGCCACATGAGCCTCAGTCTTCCAGACTGTGGCATGGATCAGGAGAGCTGCTTTGTAAGCACTAGGGAGATAGCCACCCCTAAAGGATCCTTTAGGCAGTTTACCTGTGTATTAATTACTTTAATCCTCATAGCAGCCCTATGAGATAAGCACTATTATAGTCCTCATTTTTCAGAGGATAGATATTGCACTTAGTGTCACACAGCTAGTAGGTGGAGATCTTGAGATCTGAACCCAGGGAGGCTGAATCCAGCACCTTTGTCCTTTGCCATGGTGCACCATCCTGACTCTCACAGAAGCTACTGAAATATTTTTCAAAAGAAAGAACAAACAGATGACCCTTGGTTTTCTCCATGCTTTCTTTAGTTGGCTAGATCCAAGATGTCTGGTCAGAAAATGGTCCTAACCTTGTGTGCAGGAGGGCCCTCTCCCACCCCCTCGCCCCCTTGGGATTGGAGGATGTATGTATCCCTGTGGTGTTGCTATAGTAATGCAGATCCATCAGCAGGGAAATGAAATACCCTGGTGTCTGGCTATAGATGGACCCTGGCTGAGCAGCCCTGAAGAGGTTCAGAGGATGAATTCCTGCTCCAAAACACTCTGGGGAGAGGCACCTGGCTCTGTGGAGCTGCAGGAGAGAGCTGGGGACCAGTTGGCCAAAGCACCAGAATAGTTCAGAGGGAAGAAGTCAGAATGAGGAAGGTAAAAGATCTTGATCACAGATCAAGAAGGTAAAAGATTAAGGTCACAGATCACAGATGAAGAAGGGAGGAGACCAGATTTCCTAGAAATTACACCAGCTTTGGGGTGAGAGTTTTCAGCTGCAATTTCAGGCAATTTCTATCAACAGCCAGAGGGTGAACCCAGGGTCAACTGGGATGACTTCCCCTGAGAGACCAGATTATGGAACTGTTAGGATGTGGCTCAGTTGGGACTTGAGTGCAGAGGCACGGAAGGCATTAGATAGGGTGGGTGGGGTGGGATGGGCTAGGGAAAATTGGTTAATGATGTTTTTAACTTGAGTTGGAGTGGGGAAGGTGTGGGGACAGTTTCTTGTGGCACATATACCATGCTTATGTTGAAAGTCAAAGGAAATCGCCATGTAGAGGGAAAAACTGGAATCACTAGTGGTGGAAACTTCCATGTATTAATGAAGGTACGAAGTCCCAACTCAGTCCCTTTTTTTTCAACTGTAGTTGATTTATACTATTGTGTTAGTTTCAGGTGTGTAGCAAAGTGATTCAGTTGTATATATATATTTCAGATTCTTTTCTATTATAGGTTATTACAAGATATAGAATATAGTTCCCTGAGCAATACAGTGAATCCTTGCTGCTTATCTATTTTATATATAGTAGCATGTATCTGTTAATCCCATGCTCCTAATTTACGCCCCGCTTCCGCTTTCATAACCATAAGTTTGTGTTCTGTGTCTATGAATCTGTTTCTGTTTTGTATGTAGATTCATTTGTATTATTTTTTAGATTCCACATATAAGTGATATATAATAATAGTCTTTCTCTGTCTAACTTACTTCACCAAGTATAATATTCTGTAAGTCCATCCATGTTGCTGCAAATGGCAGTATTTCATTCTTTTTTATGGCTAATATATATATTACTGATATATATATTCTTTTATATATATATATATATGTGACATCTGCCTAAGCCCATTTTCTGTTTATGGGCACTTGGATTGTTCCACCTCAGTTTGTGAGCACTGTTATGATTTACTCAGAACAAAGCCTCCCAGGTTGATCCCCAGACTTGCCTCTATATTTTCTACTTCAGGCCAAAAAACCCACAAAAAACAAAAAACCCAAAAAACAAAAAAAACCTCTCTTTCTCCTAAAAGTCAATTTCTCCACCAATGCCTTTGATCCCTTTCCCCCCAACCCATGCTCCTCTCCAGCATTAGCACATCGCTTCCACTTTTCCTTCTTAGAATGAAGCTTCAGCCCTCAATGCTCGCTGAAATTTCTCCCTTCCTCCTAGTTGCCAAATATGATAGCCTTTTCAAAATCTGTATCCTCTTCAACCATTTTGTAGCTTTAACACTGTATTAGTCAGGGTTATAGACTAACAGCCAGAGAAAAAGAACCAATAGCCAGCATTCTGCAGACCCAGGAAAGAGTTAATGTTGCAGCTCAAGTCCAAAGGTAGGTTGCTGGTGGGATGCCCTCTTTCATGTGAAAGGTCAGATTTTTTCCCCCTTGAGGTCTTCAGCTGATTAGACAAGGCCCACCACACAATGGAGGGTATTCTGCTTGACTCACAGTCTACTAATTTAAAAGATCTCGTGTAAAATACATTTTCACATCTAGAAGCATTTAGGATAATGACTGACCAAATATTTGGGTACCATAGTCTTGCCAAGTTGACACAAAATTAACTAAGACAAACCATTGGCAGCTCCTTCTTGAATCACTCCTCTTCCCTAGTTTATCTTATCCTACTTAATTCCGGTTCTCCTACTAAACATCTTTGACTTCTTTTTTCATTAATGGCCTTTCTTATTTGGTATATTTTCTGAATGTAGACATTCCCTACCCTTATATTAGTTAGTTGGTGTGAGTAACATTCACTGCTGTGGCAACAATCCACTATCTTAATAGCACAAAAGTTTATTTCTCACATCACAATCCAGTGTGGGTTGGACAGTTCTCTTCCAGAAGGTGACTCAGGAACCCAGGGGCCTTCCATCTGGTATGGCCACTGTCTTCAACAAATAGCTTTAAGGTTGCTGCAGAACAGGAGAATGGAGGATCACGCATGGGAGAATTTTAAGGGCTAGGCTGGTATAGAGCACTTCTACCCACACTCCATTGACCAGAAGCCCTCATAGCGAGAGGGCCTGAAAACGGACATCGCTGTGTGCCCGGGACAGAGGGAGAAGCACAGATGAGGGAGCAGGGGCATTCTCCATACAGCCCACCTTCCTGGTCACCAAATGCCTGTTTGCTTCCTTCTTTTTGCACATAAACATGTTTGTTCCTTCCCAGGAAGGCAACTCAAAGTCCAGATTCTCCCTGTGGTTCTGTCTTCTCTGCCAGGTCTGGGAGTGGCTCCAGTCCAAATGGGGGGGCCTGGATCAGACAGTCACAATAAAAACACCCATTCAGGAAAGGGGAGAATGAAAGACACAGAGTAGCTATGGGTCTGTGGAAATTTCAAGACCCTGCATGTGCTCTAAAGGGCCCTAATCCTGGGGTGGGGGAAATTCTTTACTTAGGTCCTTATTCAACTCTGGAGGAACTCTCTTGTCCAATATATTCTAGTCTATGCCCTCTAGAAGGTTCTTCCTGTCTACCAGCCTCCTGGGACACATCTGAAGTGGATGAGGGCTGGGGGGGAGGGCAGGGGAGGTGGTGAGCCTTCCCTGAGGGCTGCTTAATTCTCACAGCCCACTGCTTCCTGGAGCAAGGTTGTTTTTCAGCTCCAACAATCAAGATGAAAGATAAGGGTCTGGGTATGTGGGTTTTGTTTCTTTGTTTGTTTGTCAAGAAAGTCCCTCAAATTTTAGCAAAGTCTCATCTATTTGCTTTTAGTTAGTGTCTTGGGCCAGTGACCACACCCAGAGTTTTTTACTTGACATAGTTTCCAAACCAGCTTTATTTCTTTGTTTCTCTTCCCCCATGCCTCTCTCTGTCTCTCAAAGGGCAGTTAGCTACCTTGATGCTACAAGATTTGACTGGGAAAGTCATATCCTTAATCTGATCTTTTCGACAAGGCTAGCTTTTAATGGGTCTTTGCTGCTAAAAAAAACTTTCCAATCTTACTTTCTGCTGTTTGAGTCTATAGGCAGTTGGTGTTTTCTTCTTTCTGGCTCAAATTTTCTAAACTCTCTCCATTCCCTTTTATTTCTCTTTGCAAACCATCCACTTCTCCTGAGCTCATCTCTGCTTTACATTGCTTTGCCAGATACAGCCAATAGCAGAGAACACACACTATCACTTTGTTTCTTTCTAACCAATGCCCCCGGACATGACTACTTAGTAAGCATGTGGTCTGCTATCCCAGATAATATAGGAACAGTTTACCCAATGTTTTGTTATTGCATCATAAAGATTTTCATCTTTTCAGCCTCTGATATCAGGTTCCTCACATCACGCTACCCAACTGCTAAGTTAATGCTGCATATTTATGTTTTTATTACAATGGCATCCCATTTCAAGAGAGCAATTTCTGTAGCAGTGAGAGCAAGGAGCACTGGCTGCAACAAATAACTGCAAGATTTTAATGACAGTACAGTAATAGTTTATTTCTCATTCCTATCACAGTCCATTGCAGGTCAGGTAATTCTCTTACCAATGTTGATTTAGGGATGCAGGCTTCTTCCATCCTGTGATGCTGTCATCTTCAATAAGCAGCCTCCGAGTTTGCTGTAGAAGGGGGAGAGAGACTGGAGGGTTGTGGGTTGAGAAGCTCATGGGACAGGACTTGAAGAGTCATACAGTCACTATCAGCCACATTCCATTGGCTGGACCTTAGTCACATGGCCCCAACTAAAGGCAAGGAGGCTGAAAAATATCCCTCAGCTGACTTAGCACAAGGAAAGGAGGAACCGTGGATACTGGTAAGTCCTACCATTCATTTACAATCCCCTCCCCAACCCAGACCTTTCAAAGGTTTTTGCCCTTCCTTTTTTTTTTTTTTTTTTTTTTTTTTTTATAATAAGACCTGTATTTTATTTATTTATTTGTTGGCTGCATTGGGTCTTCATTGCTGCATGTGGGTTTTCTCTAGTCGTGGAGAGCAGGAGCTGCTCTTCGTAGCAGTGCACAGGCTTCTCATTGCAGTGGCTTCTTTTGTTGCGGAGCACGGGCTTTAGGTGCACAGGCTTCAGTAGTTGTAGCATTCAGGCTCAGTAGTTATGGCTTGCAGGCTTAATTGTTCCATGGCATGTGGGATATTCCTGGACCAGGGATCGAACCTATGTCCCCTGCATTGGCACATGGATTCCTAACCACAGCACCACCAGGGAAGTCCTTGCTCTTTCTTCCTCAGTAGCATGGATTCAAACTCCATGCAGTGTTACTGCCTTGTTAATGCCAGTGTTTCACCCAAATCATCAATCCTTTGGAAGCTAAAGAGTAAAATATTTTTTGGAAGGCAGTTATACTCACCGCAACACCACCAATCCTGCACAGGAGTAAAATAGTTTTGAAAGGACGTGAGGGCCAGTCTGGGGTATTTCATAGCAGTGTTCCAGCAATGCTGGCCATAAACTGAAAATCTAAATCCCATTTTCTATTGGCTTCAATTAAAAATGAGAAATAGAATTCCCTGGAGGGGAAAACCTATCAACGTTCTCAATTGAAGACTTGTCCAGAGAAAAATTAAGTTGGCCTTTTTTGCCCCATTCTCTGAACTATGTGATTATTTCATGATTTTTAAGTTTCCTATATTTTATTGCTTCCTCCCAGAAATTCCCTTAAGATTCATCCCATCTTTGTGGATTCTTGCCTCACTCTACATTCACCAATTCTGGCATTTCTGAGCATACAGTGGCCAACAGGTGTCTTGCAATACCACTCTTTACTAATGGGAGATGGTATATAATATGAACTCTTGTAGCCTGAGAAGTCCTTAAAGGGGGCTTCATATCATCAAATTAATATCTTATTTTATGAACTCTGTAAGGGCGAAGTTCTGAGAAAAGCAGTTTAATTACAAAGCATGCTTCAAGAGCTTGTGCAAATCTAAACGAATGTAATAAAGTCTTAGCGAAGACAGTCTACTTAGATTATTCATCTGAATCAATTATAAGTTCAGGAAGAAAGTGGCTGACTTCATCTGGAGCTGGATGTAGATGAAAACAAGGAGCCTTGATGGTCTGTAGGAAGGAGTAGCTTCTTTTAGCCGAACCATACACTGGACAATGGAAAGGGATCCCTGCAGGAATCCTACAATTTAGATTACTACAAATAGGGCTGGAAAAAGCGCTATCTCCAGGTGGCAAGGAATTACATATTCTAAAATGGAAAGATCAGAGCTAGAGGGGCATGACTGCTTTTGACGAAGATATCCTCCAAAGGATTTGGTCCATAAGAATTTCTTTATAGCAGGCCTTCAAGAGGTTGGGCTTTTATTTTATAAAAAATATTTATTTATTTATTTGGTTGCACTGGATCTCAGTTGCAGCATGCGGGCTCCTTAGTTGCAGCATGTGAACTCTTAGTTGCAGCATGCATGTGGGACCTAGTTCACTGACCAGGGATCGAACCCCAGCCTCCTGTATTGGGAGCACAGAGTCTTAACCACTGTGCCACCAGGGACGTCCCCAAGGTTGGGCTTTTAAAGTGATAAGAAGGGTCCTAATGGACATTTCCAGCTATACTCTGGTAGCAGATTATTTCTTTGTTTCTCACTCAAAACTGGAAGAACAAAATTTAGGACAATCTTGACAGATGCCTACAAGTGCACTTATGAGATAAAATTCAAGAGAAATAAATTTAAACCCTACGTTTAGATTCACCATCAGTTGCACTAGCAATGAATGAAGCTTAGTAATTCAGAGAAAAATATCTAGGTGATGGGAATGCCCTGGTGGTCCAGTGACTAGGGCTTGGTGCTTTCGTTGCTGTGGCCCAGGGTTCAATCCCTGGTCGGGAAACTAAGATCCCAGAAGCCGATGCGGTGCAGCCAAAAAAAAAAAAAAAAATCTAGATGATATTTGGCCATGCGGCTTTCCTTTATTTCTTAAACAAATATATTTTGAATACGTGGCCAAAAACTCTGCTAGCATTAGGAGTATATCCCTCATCCTCATGGGTGTTAAAGTTTTGATACGATAAAAAAATAAATGGAATCTTAGATGGTGCTGATTGAAAAATTTATTCAGGTAATTTAACGAGTATTTATTAAGCACCTACTGCATGCTGGGCCCTGTCTTGGAGAATAGGAGCACAAAGCTGAATGAGAGGGAAAACATTTGAACTATCATCTGATCAATTTCCTACAATTTCTGGAAATTTTCTACTGCCATATGACAGAAGTAGCAAAAATATCTTTGAAGTCTTTGATTTAAAAAGCGATGTAAAAGTTGCATGCCATAGCACGATGAAACAATATTTGTTTTAATATAAAAATAATGGTTTTCCTGGATTGGGGGGTCGGGTGGTAGCAGGCTGGAGGAATGGTAAGGAATGAGACAGAGGACTCTGCTTTAGTTCTTTTGTACTATTTGATATTTTTAAGTAATATGCCTTTGAAGATGAAAAATTCATTTAGAAATAAAAATAATAGTTTAAATGACTTCTAGAATATGTTATGCTTCTAAATAGGAAGAAAATATAAAAATGTGAATTCTTTCAAAACTATTATGTACTTTTAGTGAAATTATAATTGCAATATCATTTTTTTCAACTGGACAGAATTAACTTAACATTTATACAAAAGAATTAATGTCCAAGAATAGCTGAGAAAATTTGTGAAGAAAGAGCGAGGGAGATTACCTTCTCAACACTAAATGTTGTTTTAAAGTTATGTAATAAAAATGATATATTACACATGAACAAAGAAATAAATCAGAGGAATAAACTAGAAAGTCCTAAAACAGATCCAAGTGTATTTGGGAAACTTCGTAGATGACAAACTAGCATTTCAACTCAGAATGAATAAGGTGGTTTATTTGCTAAAACATGTTGGCATAACTGGCTATACATCTGGAAGGAAAACAGGTTAGATTCCCTGCCTCACCTCCCTCCTCTACAAACACACCACAGACAAACACACACTCACACACACACACACCCCTCCACGAATACCACACACCACATACATGCATACACCTCCGCCCCACACACATTTCATTTGAATTAAATATCTGAATATAAAAATTAACACAATAGAAAGCTAGAAGAAAATTCGGAGGACAGCTATCTGTATTTTATTTTATTTTATATTTTATTTTTTCCTTATTGCCTTTGTTGTTCTTTTTCTCACAGTGTTACCCCATATCACTCTCTTTCCTACAGCCATATGAAGGCTGGCAGCCCCTGGGATCTTTTCCCAAATAAATACTGATTAGTTACTGGGCTGTAAACTACCATTAATCTCACTTTTGTCCTGAGTGTGTTCGTTCATAGTTTGATATTTCTTTGATGATGCAGGAGTTGTATCAGGAATTTGCAGTGCCTTATACTTGCTCTCATGACTATCTGTTGTGGTGCATTAAGATGTACTTAAGCCCAGGTTAAAAATTTTAGGGACTTCCCTGGTGGTTCAGTGGTTAAGACTTCATATTCCAATGCAGGGAGTACAGGTTTGATACTTGGTTGGGGAGCTAAGATCCCGCGTGCCTCACAGCCCCCCAAAAAACCCTAAAGCATAAAACAGAAGCAATATTGTAAAAAAAATTCAATAAAGACTTTAAAAATGGTCCACATCAAAAAAAAGAAAACTTAAAAAAAATTTTTTTAAAAAGTGTCTTTCGGAAGAATGCTAGTGACAGCATCACTTCCTAATATTATTCTGTAGCTTTTAATATTTCCATTTCTGTTATATTTTTGCTTTTCCTTCCCCATCACATCATTACCATTTCATTTAGGCTAAGGCCCTATCTATCATCTATCTATCCATCTATTTCTGTTTATCATCTACCTATCATCCACTATCTATTCTATCAATCATCTATCATCTATTATATCTATCATCTATCTATATGTATCTATCTCTAACTCTATATCTATCTATCTGTCTACCTTCTGTTTATCTATTATCCATTATGTATTGTACCTATCACCTATATTACCTATCTATCTGACATCTGTCTGTCTATATCTAACTATGCCCAATCTACACTAGGCAATATTGGGGCATGTAATACACAACAGACATCTACCTAAGGATTTTTTTATTTTAATTTTTATTTTTTGTTGAAGTATAGTTGATTTACAATATTATGCTAGCTTCAGGTGTATAGCATAGTGATACAGTATTTTTTTTAACTGTCTATATTTTAGTGAGAGGAAGACATTCTTAAGCAAGACAGCAAACCTAGAAACTATAAAAGAAAAGATAAACTTCACTACAGAAAAGTTTCTAAGAGCCTCCACAATCAAAGGTAAAAGACATAGGACAGCTTGGTAAAAACATTTGCAACACACATAGGATCATGTCATTTATTTAAAGAGCGCCTATACATTGGTAGAAAAAAAGGATGCATTGTAAATCAACTATACTTCAATTTAAAAAAAGGATGAATAACCCAATAGAGTGAGCAAACAATGTGAATAAGCAAGTCACAGAAAAGGAAACTTTATTTAATGAATAGCTGAAAACAATAAACAGGCAAGGAGATTAAGGGAGCAAAATGTCATTTTCATCCACCAGAGTGGCAAAAATTCAAAAGGACAACAACATCCAGCCTGATGGTCACATAGGAATTGGGTTTTCCCAGACAGTGGGAGTTGCTACTGCCTTTTGGGGAAATCATCAGCCTGTATATATTAACATTAAGACGACACATTCTCTTTCACCCTACCATGTCAATTTAAGAATCTCTTATACCAATAAAGACACCAACATATTAGGATATATGCAGAAGTCTGTTTATTGCGGCACAGCTATATAGTGACAGATAAAGTTGGAATGGGAGAATGGCTGAATAAAATATGTAGCTACTGAAAAGATCTATCTATGCATTGACTTGGAGGGCTAGCCATAATATTTTATTAAGTTGAAAGAACATGTGGCAAAGCAACATATACAATCTGATTTTATATTTATTTTAAGGAGAAAAGAAAAAAGTTCCTTATACATTTATGTGTGTAATGTACGTTATGCATATATATTATATATACACACACTTTCCAAATATAAATGTAAATAGACATCCATTATTTTAGAAGCATGAGATTTAGAGAGGAACTGAAAAAAGACAGGAAGAGAAAAGAAAGAAAAAAAGAGAGAAGGAAGATGGATTACTCACTAAATATAAACTTTTCTCTCTAAATCTTTGAGTAAAACTAGAATCACTTGCTTCTGTGTCTTTGTGTACAGCCAGCACACCATAGCCTGCCTGGGCTGGGGTCAGTGTAAAACAGTTTGAGAAGCACAGTTTGTTAAAATGTAACATAGAAGTAAGCAGAGAGTGCCTTGGGGGTGGCCGGGAACTTCATATCAAATCACATGCAGTGGGAGTCTTGCTGGCTGCACCCTCAGCTGGCCAACCAAAGCTGGTGTCTTCCGTTTGTTCCTAAAACCAGGCTAGGGGACATTGACAGGATGGAATGCCCTAGGGGCAAGGACAAGCAGAGCGAGGGCCTGGTGACCTCACTCTATGAGAAGGAAGTACATTTAAGTTAAGATAGAATATTTGTTTTCAAATACTTAGAGGGCCGTCTTGCAGAGGACAGAGAAGTTGCAAGGAGACAGATTGCAACTCAGTGTAAAAAGCTAAGATTCCTTTGACCCCCAGTTTTCTATTCTATAAAATGAGAGTAATACCACACACTCTGGGACTTTCCTGGTGGCACAGTGGTTGAGGATCCGCCTGCCAGTGCAGGGGACAAGGGTTCAATCCCTGGTCTGGGAAGATCCCATGTGCCGTGGAGCAACTAAACCCATGTGCCACAACTACTGACCCTGCACTCTAGAGCCAGCGAGCCACAACTACTGAGCCCATGCGCCTAGGGCCCGTGCTCCACAACAACAGAAGCCACGGCAATGAGTAGCCCACGCACCACAACAAAGAGTGGCCCACCCCCGCTCACCACAACTAGAGAAAGCCAGTGTGCAGCAACAAAGACCCAGTGCAGCCAAGAAAAACAAAAAACCACACTCTCTAATGATGACATAGAGATGCAGTAAGGATCAGATGGGGCAAATTGTACGCCAAAATTCATTAACTGGAAAGCAGCAGTCCTCAACATTGGCTGTGCATTAAAATGACCTGGAGGCTTTAGGAAATCCTGCTGCAGTCTCGGGCTGCACCCAGATTACTTCAGTCATGACCTCTGGAGGTGGAATTTAGGTGTGGTTAATTTTTAAAGCTCCCAGGTAATTATATTGTACAGCTCCATTGAGAACCACTGACCTAAAATAATTATCTGTTGGATTCCAGGTGGCTGCGGAAAAAGTACATTTGATCAGAAGCAGATATGGGGGCCAATATTGAAAAATGCCCATTAGTCTAAATTGGAACTAAAGGTTAGCGTTGACCAATGCTGGAGTGAGATGCCGTTGGCCCTCAGTATCTGTAGATTCCAAATCTGTAAATTCGACCAACCAGGGATGGAAAAAAAAAAAATTCCAGAAAGTCTCAAAGAGCAAAGCTTGAATTTATTGAGATTCTGACAGCTATTTACATAGCATTTACATTATATTTACAAGTATTTACATATCATTACAGTGTATTACATATTATAAGCAATCTAGAGATGATTGCTTATATTATAAGCTGTAAGTATATGGATGTGAATAGATCATATGCAAATACGATGCCATTTTCTATATGGGACTTGAGCATCCTCGGATTTTGGTCAATAGCATGATTAACAGTGAAGATAGTTTAAGTAATATTTGTCTACTTATATGTCCATGATAAGCAACTCAGGAGAGATTAGCCTCAGGTCTTTTCCCAAAGAGATCCTATTTGGGAAGACAAAGGAAACACATCTAATGGAGTGAATGTTTCTGGGCTTTAGGGAAGCCCTGAAAAAGCAGTCAGGATGCCTCTGCATCAGCTGTAGCCTAAATTTATCTCACATGATTTTATTATCCATGATTTTTTATGAGCCTGTAATTGATGGAATACACACAAATAATAATTAGAGTCTGGAGAGTGAGTCTTAATTACAGGCCATGGGGTACTTACTGCTCTTGTTCATTTCTAGTCTGTTCCACTGCTATCAGTGGTGGTTAAGCTGCCACGTTGGTGGTGCAGAGCTGGACCATGGTGGTGGCGGTGGAGGTGGTAGGCAAGGCATAAAGAGATGAACAGATAAATGTGAAGCTCTTTACTTTCCTCCCTCCCCCTCCCTGATGGTCCCCCACTTCAAGAAAGAAATTCAAGCCCAAAACCCCAAACTCGGCCACCTAAATCCATGATGGGAGAAAAATGATTAAACAGCAACCTCTGCCAAAATGATTTTGAATTCTATATGAATCAGCCAAGTGACTCAGCAGCTAAATAAAAGCTCATCTCAAGTGTTTGGGCAAGGGAGCAGGTGGTCCTGCTCTGCCCTGTGGTCAGTCCTCAATACCTCACTGGTATTGGCAGCCTCGGGGTTCAAGAGAGGTCAGGTCCTGAAGCCCAAAGGATGGGGAAGAATCTTGCAAACAATGACAGAGCAGGCAGCAACAAGCCTGGGGAACCACTGGGAGAAGTGACTAGCTGCCTTCAAATATCTAAAGGGCTAGCAGTGGAAAGGTGGATTGGGTTTTCTCTGGGTGATTATAGGGGACAGAGCTGGGCTTGGGGCTGTCCCTTGCAGGAACCAGAGTCTGACTCAACAAACTCTACAGACAGCTGACTCTAAAGACAGTTTTATTAGACAATTGCTTGCATGGAGGTAGTGAACTCCCAGTTATTGAGGGCATTCAAACAGAGGCAGGATGACCACCTGATGGGAATGTGGCCATGGTCAGGAAGGGCACTTGAGAATCAAGTAGTAGAATCTAAAAAGCAGGTATAAATGAACTTATCTACAAAACGGAAATAGAGTTACAGATGTAGACAACAAACTCCTGGTTACTGGGGGGAAAGTGGGGGAGGGATAAATTGCGAGATTGGGATTGACATATACACACTACTATATATAAAATAAAGACCTAATAAGGACCTACTGTATAGCACAGGGAACTCTGCTCAATACACTGTCATGACCTATATGGAAAAAGAATCTTTAAAAGAGTGGATATATGTATATGTATAACTGATTTTCTTTGCTGTACACCTGAAACTAACACAACATTGTAAATCAACTAGACTCCAATTAAAAAAAAAAAGAATTAAGTATTGGGTGAGAGCTGTACAAATTGTCCTCTATGATCTACTTATACTATTTAAAATCCAGTGATGCATTTATGGAGCACTCTTTTCCTTAAAGTTTAATCTTCTGAGCCTTGTGTGTTTAGCAGCGAGCTGGAGTCATCAAGTAATCGTTCCCAGAGGACCGCAGTCATGGCTGCGAATCATGTTATTTTCTCCCCATCCCTTCTTCCTCTCCTCCCTTCCCCTCCTTCAGCTTACTAAGGCAGATCTCCTTGCCTTGTCCTCCAAAGTCCGATTTTTAAAAATATAATTATTACAGATTTGTGCCTCCTGTGCCGGATGCTGGGGGAGCCACAGAACAGAAAAGTTACAAGGAACACGCTCAGAAAGAATTCTTCTGGCCTTGGGCATTGATATGATGCTAAGGAGGAGGCAGTTTCCATAGCAAATGTAGCTGTGACTGATAATTCAATTTTCTAAGGGAGATAAAATGAAGCCTCGGGGAGAAATATTGTTCCCAATTCTCTCTGGATTTTTTTTTTCCCTGCTGAGCTGATGATCTTTTCACACTCACTTGGCATTACCTTGGGTTAAGTTAAAGGGGACCTCAGACATGACACATTCCAGATTCCTCATTGTTCAGAAGGAAGAAACTGAGAAACGAGGAGCTGGGGATGGGGCATAGGGCTTAAAGTTTTTGGTCCATCCAAGGTCACCCAGAGCCTGGGGACAGAGCTGAGACTGAGGTCAGAATTCCATGCACCCAGCTCTGGTCCCCTCCTCCCCAGTTTTTCACAGGCCTAGAAGTGCCCTCTGTGCTCTTTCCTGGAAAGGGTGTGGTCCTAGTTGCCCCTGGACCTTGGGGGACCAGGGACTGGGCCTTAAGCTCTAACTCAAAAGTTGTGAGCAGGAAAGCTCAGCCCATGGCCATACAGCTCTCCTCTGAGCCGTTCATCTTGCTGGTTTTCAGTCGGCTAGCAAACCAAGGTGCCTACCTGCCCTCCCCACCCATCTCCCCCAAACCAGCCTGAAAACCACCCTCCAGACCCTGGACCTTTCTCCTGGGGCTCAAACATCCTGGGGTTCAGAATGTGTGACCCTGTTTCTTCCCCAAGAAGTAGCTATGTCCGAGGGGCTTCTGGGTTGGTCCCCTCCCCACCAGGGGATGGTGTGCTGGGTCCCATTCCTCTGCCACATCAAAGCCCCCTGCCAAAGGGTGTCCTCTGGCAAGGTTCCTCCTGCGGAAAGAGGGAATTTGGGGTTGGTGAGGATCAGCGAGCCCCCTTGCAAAAAGGAGCAGCAGCATAATTTGGGTGGCCCCGTGCACAATGAAAATGCAGGGCCCCTTATTCAAAAACTCTTAAGAATTTCAAGACTTGGGCAGTAGCTCATCAAACCAAGTGTGGGGTGATAGGGGCCGTGTTCTCGAAGCCCACCCTGCTTGGCTCGGTCCAAAATGCATGGGAACAATTCTTGCTTAAAGTCCAGGAATCAAGGAGCCAGGGAGGCCTTCCAGTTCCCCAAATGGATGCTTTGTTCATCCCTAAAAACACATTTCTGTTTCCTCCTGGCCAGCAGGTCTGCCAAGGAACCACCAGGTCACTGTGGTGGTTTGGGAAGCCGGCATTTTGTACTTCCTGTGTTTTAGCAAGACATCCGTCTCCATCACACCCTCGTTATTTCTGATGCTGTTCTACTTAAATGGCGTCAGAGGAGTGGCGCACATCAAATATGAAAGATTAACTGGGCAGCGGAACTGTGAGGTTTTACCGGGGACTAGGCACAAGCCAGGGGCGCAGAGCATCCCTCCACCTCTGCGGAGGAGCCGGGCGCCAGCTGTGCATGCTAATTCAGGCTCTCCCCTCCTGAGGGCGCCGTACTCCAGCCCTGAGCCCCCGGGGAGCAGGGAGCGAGCAGCGGTGCGCGGCTGCACCCCAGGGTCTGTCTCCGCTGGAGCCTTTCGCGGTGCCCAGGCGCCCCCCGCCGGGTGCTGCACCGCACATCCCCCCGCCCCCCCTCCCGCGCCGGCTTCCAGAAAGCTCCCGGTGCTTTCTACGGCATTCTTTGCGCGTGAGTCATGCAGGTTTGCAGCCAGCCCCAAAGTGGGTGTATACGCAGCAGAACGCTATAAATACGGGCGCCTCACCACGCTCTGCACGCGGCGTCGGCAGGAGGAGCGCGCGGGCACCGCTGACCGGTGAGATGTCCCCACCTTTCCTGCCTCTGCGCAGAAGAGCCCCTCCAGGACCCGATGAGCGGGCCGGGGGTGGCAGCCAGGCGAGGAGAAGACGATCGCTAGTAGTTACAGGGCTGTCAGAGGGGCGCTTTAGATGGAGTCGGGGATCCAGGGAAGGGAGGTGGCCGGAGCCCCATCACCAGGCAGCCGAGCCGGGGACCGAATTGCTGGGGCGGCCCACAGGCCCCTAGGGATTCAGGAGGCCCTTTGCTCATTAGCTCCAACCACAATTCTGTGGGTAAACAGGATAGGAGTAATGATCCTCCTTTTGTAGAGATGTGGAAATTGACACCTGGAGGCTGATGCTGTTGCCAGAGGCCAAGCTAGTTAGAATGGCAGAGCTGGCCTGCACTTAGTCTTCCTGCAGTATCTTCCTCGGAAAGATACTGGTCTCCAGGGGTGGTTGTCAGCTTGTGTATGAGTCATCTTGTTTGTCCCCAAATTTTCTAGTTCTTTGGATAGTGTGTTTATAAGTAATGATGTTTTGATTTAAGTATATGTCGCAACCACTCAAATCCTACTCTTCCTGCTTCCTAATGCACCAGGGTACATCCGAGAAACATCACACAACCTCTGCCAGATTTCAGACATCTGATTCAGCTGTCTCATTTTATAGATCATAATCTGGAGAGGTTTAGGACTGTCTCCAAAGATAAACAGCAAATAGGTATCAGAATTGGGATTAGAACCCAAGCCTTGACCTGCCAGAATTTCTGGACCTAATGAAAAAAAGAAGCTGATCATTATTTTTTTTAAGAGCGAGGTTAGGAGTTTAAGAGTAAGTACCGATACTATAAAAGGATGCTCGCAAGAGTGTTCATTATAATAATAGTGGGAAATTGCAGACAATTTTAATGCCCAGCCTTGTAGGATGGCAAAATAAAATACATCAGAAAAAGGCCTATTACACAGCCACAAAAGTGTGCTTTTAGAGAATATTTGAAGACAGTGAATGTAAAGGATCCAAAGGTATGCAAATGCATAGAAAAGGGGAAATATACCACAGTGCTAATGTTTGCCTCTTGATGGTGTGAATTACAGGTGAATTATTTTCTCGTTTTTGTTTTTGGTTGAGATTTCTGCATTTGGGGAGGCAGTAGGAGAGGAGCGTGAGCTTTGGGCTTTAAACCCTGCAGCTTACTAGCTGCTTGACCATGTCCTCCCCATGGCGTCCTCTGGGGAAAGGAGGGCCTTGAAGTGGCTTGTTCAGTCAGAGCAGTTGGTAACCAGGCGCCCTGGCCAGGAGATGGGAGGGGAGGGGAGTCAGTGCAAAGGAAGGGCAGTTTGGCTGCACAGCGGCTGTTCTGGTACTGTCCTTGAACTAGTATCAGTAGCACCTATAAGGCTTATTAGGAAAGCAGTCTCTGAATCAGAATCGGAATTATAATAAGACTCCCGGGTAATTCCTAGGTATTTCAGAGGCACCGATCACTTCACTAAGTCAAAGCCTGCAGTCAGGGAGGGACCACAGGTGGCCTCTGTGTACCTGCCTCAGTTCCTCTGTACCTCTCCCAACATGCCACCCCCTCCCACTTCCCCGATAGATACTGCCAATGCCCATGATTGATTTCCTATGATTACATAAGATCCTTGTGTTTACAGAACACGTTCCCATCTCTGAGATCTACATTGTGTCCATTTCACATATGGAGAAACTGAGGTTCAGAGATTTAAGTGACTTGGCATCAAGGAAAGAACACTGGACTGGGGGTTGGGAGGGCCAGGTTCTCATTCTGGGGTTGCCACCTGCTTGCTGCAGACCTTGGGGAGCCCCATCCTGTCTCTGGGATTGGGCAGGAGATGGGTCTCTCTCCCAGCTCTGAGCTCGCTGGCTCCCGTGGTCCCCAGACTCCTGGTGGGAGATCCTGTACCGACCACTGGGTTTCCAGACTCCTCATCCAGTGCCCTTGCCTTTAGCTGCCCCGCCTCCCTTTTCCTCAGGACCCAATGCCCTGTCTTCTGGTCCCAACCTATTTCAGAGGCTTGTGTATGGATTTCTCAGAAGTCTTTGCTGTCGGGGGCCTCTGCTGGAGGGGTGTTTCTCACTGGCTTTCTCTTTCTGGCGTGACAAAGGCTCTGTCCCTGCTTGAGGCGTTTCAGGCCTCAGTGAGCAGCTAGGGCAGAGTCTGGCAGACCTGAAATAGTGCCCTGGCTCAGCTGCCCGCTCACCACCTCTGGGGAAGGCGCTGACCCACTCTCTTCTCCCACGCTGCTCGGGAACCACAGCCCGGCCGCCTTACTAATTATGTCTCAGGAGAGGCTTGCCTTAATAATGTTCTCCCGAGGGTCCAGGTGGGCCTGCTGAGCAGACGGCAGCTTCTGGAGGTGCATCATTTCAGGAAGGGGAGAGCCCTTTCCCATTCTGTTGTGGGAAGTGGATGAGATCAGTGGAGCGGTTGGGCAGGGGGTGGGGGGGAGGTGGGGTGCGTGGGGTGGGGTAGTGGGGGCGGGAGGTGCATGGGGAAGGGTTTCTGTGTTGCAACAACTTCAGCTTCTGGGAAAGGGTCCATTGTGTAAGACCAGCTGGTCTAGGGCTCAGGGCAGCCAGCCAGGTGGTGGTGGGAGGACCTTGGCAGACACCCTGCTGTGGGCTTAGAGGGACTGGCCCTGTGAAAGGGACCTCCTGCAGGGAGGGCCTCCCACAAGGACTTTTCCTGGGGAGACTCCTTGCCCTGTCCCCCTGCATTAATCCTTTGTCTTTGCCCCTCCCTCTCTACTCCGTGAAGACAGCTGTCCTCCCCACCTCGCTCTACTCCCATCCACGCATCCTGCCTCAAGTCTCACACTAGGGATGACAAATGGACTTATTTCCCTGTAGCGACCCAGAGGGTCTGAGGCTGTCACTGCCTCAGACCCTGGAAAAACAGTTTCAGGAGGTGTCAAGGCTTGGTGGGGGACAGTGCTGTGATTGATTGGTGATGCCTGCTGTAGACAGTATTGGTGATGCAGACAGCACCAGGCTGTCTGTGCTCTGGGCTTCAGTCTCCACTTTACAGGGGACAGGAGAGGCTGGATGAGTGACCTAAGAGAGGTGTCTTCAGGGTTTGTTTGATGTGAGGAGGTATCATCAGATAGATGCCCTTTCTGGATGCAGAAAGCACATGCGCCTTTTTCAGGCATAGTTAGCTATTGTGGGGGAGGAGGAGAAGGAAGAGAAGGAGAAGGAGAGGGAGGAGGAGATGGAAGATAAGGAGGAGAAGGAGGAGGGGGGAGGAGGAGAAGGAAGATAAGGAGGAGGAGGGGGAAGAGGGGGGAGGAGGAGAAGGAAGAGAAGGAGGAGGGGGAGGAGGAGATGGAAGATAAGGAGGAGGAGGAGGAGGTGGGGAGGAGGAGAAGGAAGAGAAGGAGGAGGAGGGGGAGGAGGAGGAGGAGAAGGAGGGCAGCTTGGACCTGAGCCCAGTGGCTCTGACTCGAGTTTCTTGTTTCTTCTGTACTAGGTTGCTGTCCTGTGGTTCCTCCCCATACCCACTTCCTCCACTTCCTTTTGAAGGTGCCCAGTGGCAAGTTTGATCCTTTCTTGTCACTTCCCCGGGATAAAAAGGCGGTGATGCCAGCTGAGGGGAGAGAGGAGGGCAAGGCCTCAGCAGGGCTCCTGGGAAGCTTGCAGGCAGCAGGCTGGGCCAGAAACCAGCAGGCTGTCTAGCTGTTACCATGACAGTTCCCTGTTCTCTACAAACAGAGACGTGCTAGGATTCCAGAACTGGGGAAGGAGGTGAGATGAAGACTCTGCTGCTGCTGGTGGGGCTGCTGCTGAGCTGGGAGGATGGCAGGGCAGTCTCGGACAAAGAGCTGCAGGGTAAGTGACCAGGCGTGCCCTCCTGGTGCTCTTTCCCTCTGTCAGGGCCCCAAGGGTTGGAGACCATCTTTGTCCCGTGCGTCAGGTCTGGTTTGCTCTGCCCAGACCCCTCTCTGAGCCCTCTCTCGCCGGCCTAGGCTCTTTGTGGTCAGGTCGGCTTCCAGGCAGTTTCAGGTGGACCCCAAGCCCTTTCTGGCTGCTGCATCTCGTCTGGCTGTTCCCCTTCCCATCTGCTCGGCCCGGCGTCCACACCTCCTCCGTGATGCTCCATGAAGCCTGGACCATTGGAGCCTTTGTGAATTTCCCCTTGAGTTTCCACAGCACTTACAACCTTTCCACCTAGAAAAGCGATGCTCTGCATTCAGGAAAGGGGAAATATCATTCACTACAAGAGCTTGTCATCCTTCAGAGCCTATCTGGTAGTTCCCCTCTTCTGCCAGGTCTTTCCTGAACCTGTCTTCCCTCTGCCCCACTCTTGTCCTGTGATGTGACCAACCCTCCAGGGTAGAGTTAACAACCCAAACGTTGAGGTCAGAGCTGGTGGGAGTCTGGCTCTGCCCTCCCCAGCTGTATAACCCTGGGTGAGTATCTTGATGTCACTGCTATTCTTTATCCTCTTTTGTGCAACGTGGTGAAGATGGCGTTAAGAGTACTAAATAAAATGCACAGGAAGTGTCCAGCTCAGTGCTGGCCCAGGATAAGCACAACAGAAGTGCTGGCTGTTGCTTTTGGTACTTCGGTGACATTGTCTCATTGTACTTGTCACACGGTGTGGTGTCTGATCACAGTCTCCTTGAGGGATGGTGCTGTTAAGTCACTTCTGTGTCCCTGTCACCTGACACCATGCATTGGAACAAAGAGGAAGAGCAGGTGTTTGCTTAAACTGCATTGCAGAAAAGACTTGTATCCAGAATAATACTATTTTATATTTTGATGTTTAAACAGTTATGCTTCCAGGATTTTTTTTTTCCCCTTGAAAATTTTCTTCTGCAGCTGGATAGGCTGCTTCCCCAGAGCCCCAGGGGCGGACTGGGCTGTCCCTCTGGGGCATGTCCGCATTGATGGTTTGTGTTTCTGAGCAGCTGGGTGTAATTGATTCTTGGGCCCTGGGTCTACAGTGAGCCCTGGGATGGAACCTGTGTCAGGGCAAAGCTGGGGCCCGAAGGCTGCCTGCCAGGGGGATCCCAGCCGTGGCAGCCCCTAGACCCACTGGCCTTTCTGAGCCTTCTAGCTGGTTCCAGTGTTACATCCCTAGCACCATCCCTTCCTCTTACCTCATATACCTCCCTGCCCTTTTCTTGCAGAAATGTCCACCGAGGGGAGTAAGTACGTTAATAAAGAAATCAAAAATGCCCTCAAGGAAGTGAAACAGATAAAGACCCAAATAGAACAAACCAACGAAGAGCGCAAATTGCTGCTTGGCTCCTTAGAGGAGGCCAAGAAGAAGAAAGAGGTAAGGAAGAGCCTGGTGACCCGTGCCTTGATCCTGTGTGCCGGAGGGAGGGAGTGGCCATCGCTCTTCCGAGTGTCCTGCCAGGTTACCATGGTGACCCGCAGTCCTTCCCTGGTTGTGTCAGCTGGTACTGGGGCTGTGGTTAACAAATAGGGAAGGTTTATTTGCTTTTGAAAGCTTCAAGGGGTGAGATCTTGGATCTGGTTTTGTTACAAGCCTGGCGCAGGGCCTGCTGCCCGGATTCACTTCAAAAGATTTTTCTAAACCGCAACTAGTGCAAGCTCCAAGGCAGGTTTTGGGTAGGGTCTGTCACTGTCACAGGTTAGGAGAGGGATGGCACCCTACCTTTGAGAAGCTTAACTAGTACGGGCAATACCTTTCGGGGTGCGGCAGCCACACACTGCGTTGCCCGAGTCTTTCTAGTGTTCCGGACTACATAGTAAAGAGACACCTAGGTCCAATGGTGAACATACAAAACTAAAACACTGTACTTCAATAAACAGCTTATTTAAAAAATCAGCAGTCTCCTTCAGGGTATCCTTAAATCCTGTTCCCATTGCCACCCTACCCCTGACGACAGAGATGCTCAGATGGGGCCCCTGCCACCTTCATGATCTCTAATGCATAGAGTAAAAGCAGAATGAAGACTCAGAGAAGTTCTGCAGTAAAGAAACATGTGTAACTTCATTTAACCCAAGTGTTTTCCAAATTGAATTGACCAGGGAATCCATTTATTTTTTCCCCCCGATAGCTTGTAACAATTCCATGGAAACCACTTAAGGAGACGTTGGTCTGGATGCAGCTGTAACTCTCTTTGAAACCTAATGCCCTTTCTTGGCATCAGTATTAGTTCTTGCCGTACAACGAGGAACCTCCTAGAGCCCACGTAGAAGGGGCACGTTTTGTTCTCGAATTTTTGCGCTTCTCATTGGAGTTTGCATTGGCATTTGCATCTCTTGGCATTTGGCAGTCTAGGTTCTGTGATAAAGCACATCAAGTTAGGAAAAGACTCCATGACTTCTTAGTTGAGGAATATGCAAACCGGAAAGAAAGGCGTTGATTGGCCCAGTAGGAGGTGTGGTGGCCTTCCCCATCTCGGAGCGGCGGGGCGGGGGGGGGGGGGGGGGGGGGCAGGGGACACGGGCTGGGGGGGCAGGGGACATGCTGCAGGAGAAGATCTCACATACCTCCTCCTGGTCAGATATTCATAGTGTAGTTTTGCTTTGGGGAATAGATGGTCTGCTTAATTCTTTGAAGAGTAGTACACTCATTTATCAAGATTTTAAAATAGAAAGGCAGAAGAGGAAAAGTTTTTCCATAACCCTTTTACCTAAGGACAAATCACTTAAGGTTTGATCTATTTCTTTCTACTCTTTCTCCTCTATACTTTTTGGACAGTGGCTATACTCAAACTCATGAATTTTTAACATAAAAATGCTTATTACAATATTTAAAATATATTACAAGCATCCCTTGTAATGCCGTCCTATCTACCTTTTGTAGGTACCACAGTTTCCTTAACTTGTCCCCTTAGTTTTGAGCATCTTGGTTGATTCCAGTATTTTTTTTTTTGCCATCCGTGAATATTGTAACAAGTATTTTCAGGCCTATAGATTTTTCCTTTATTGCAGGAATTCCTTGGGATGGATTCTTGTAGAATTACTAGGTCAAATGTCATGGGCATGTTTGAGAGTTTTGGTAGTAGTTGTGACTTTAATTTCGGAAGCTTACCTATTCCCGTGACATGCCAGGGACCATGGTTGCAAAAGAGAAATAAGATTCAGGGTAGCTTTGGAAGATGACATTTAAATTCCAGAAGTTGAGACTAGAAAGTGGGTATTAGTGAGAGGGAAGTCCTGGGGTAAAGACTGTAAGTTCAGTGGCAGAGAAAGGAGGTGTCCAGATGGGCTCTAGTGGCCGGAAAGGACAAGGGGATGTTTAAAGCCAGATGGGGAGGCACTTCCAGGAGGACAAATGTGGGAACGCGTGAGCCAGAGCAGGGATGGAAATAAGCACCCCTTGTGGCCAGGTTGGGCAAGGGCGAGGAGTGGGGTGGCACCACCGGGCCTGCTTGGGGAAGGGGAAGCTGTGGCGTCTGTGTCTAACCCAACCTGTGTCCTCCTGTAGGATGCCCTGAACGACACCAGGGATTCTGAAATAAAGCTGAAGGCGTCCCAGGGGGTGTGCAATGAGACCATGACGGCCCTCTGGGAGGAGTGTAAGCCCTGCCTGAAACAGACCTGCATGAAGTTCTATGCGCGCGTCTGCAGAAGCGGCTCGGGACTGGTTGGCCAACAGGTGACAAGGGGCCCCACTCCTTCAGCACAGCCTAGGCTCTGGTTGGGCAGTGAGAAGAACTGAATATGCTTCTTTGATTCTGCCCAATTCCAAGCGTGGGGGTTTCCCCATTGAGCATTTCTCCCACACCAGCTGAGTGTCCCGCAGTTCAACTCAGTTCTGACACTGTCTACCCGGAGACAGCGTCAGACCCCACAGGTTCAGGGCTCAGTCCCACAAGATGCCACCCCTCCCCCACCCCCAACTTCAGCCACCAATCACAAGTCCAGGTGGTTACCTGCGCTTCTGGCCAAGTGGCTGTAGGTTGGAAGGTGCCATGGCTGGGTTCAATTAATTTGCTGGAGAAACTCATAGAACTCGGAGAAACATTTTACCTACTAGGTTATTGGTTTGCTATAAAAGGATATAACTCAGGAACAGCCAGATGGAAGAGATGCACAGGGCGAGGGATGGGGAAAGGATGGGGAGCTTCCATGCCCTCTTCGAGTGCAACAGTCTCCTGCATCTCACTGGCATAGGTGTTCACCAACCCAGGAGCTCCCCAAGTCCATCCTTTTGGGTTTAAGGGAGGCATGATTACGTAGGTATGGTTGATTAAATCATTGGCCATTGGTGATTGATTGAACATCCAACCCCTCTCCCCTCCCTGGAAATCTGGGGGTGGGGCTGAAAGTTCCAAACCTCTAATCCTAGGGTTGACTCTCCTGGTGACCAGCTCCCATCTTTTGGTGCTTTCCAAAGGTCACCTCACTAACGTAAGACACCTTTATTGCTCTTATCACAGGAAATGCCAAGGACTTTAGGCCTCTTTGTCAAGAACCAGACCAAATATATATTTCTTATTATAAATCATGATATCACAGCTTCATTTCACACACCAGATGCAATTGATTAGTTCTGGCTACATTTGGGCCCAGAGCACTGTGATCAATTGGTAATGTCTGCTATGAGTGCAGTAATGCAGAGTCATGAAGAGCACCTATGCCAGGTATTTCCCATCTTAGAAGACTCATCCAGCAATTATTAGCTGCATAACGTAACAAATGGCTCCATGGTATGGCAGAGCCCTGTGTCCACTTAAACAGAAGGAATTAAGAATTTTTTTTTTTTTTTTGGTTGTGTTGGGTCTTTGTTCCTGCGCACAGGCTTTCTCTAGTTGTGGAGAGTAAGGGCTACTCTTTGTTGCCTTTGTTGTGGTGTGTAGGCTTCTCAGTGCAGTGGCTTCTCTTGTTGCAGAGCACAGGCTCTAGGCTAGTGGGCTTCAGTCATTGTGGCTCACGGGCTCTAGAGCACAGGTTCAGTAGTTGCGGTGCACAGGCTTCAGTAGTCGTGGCACGTGGGCTCATTATTTGTGGCTCACAGGCTCTAGAGCACAGGCTCAGTAGTTGTGGCGCACAGGCTTAGTTGCTCCGCAGCATGTGGGATCTTCCCAGACCAGGGATCAAACCTGTGTCCCCTGCATTGGCAGGCAGATTCTTAACCACTGCACCACCAGGGAAGTCCAGAAGGAATTCAGAATTTTTAGTATTCTAATATTGATCCGCCCTCCTCTGCAGGCTTTGCTCAGTTAGGATTCATGAATTTTGCCCTTCCCTGGAATCCTGTCAGTTGACCCTTGGCTGAAACAGGTGTGAGGATCATCGGTGGCCAAAGAGGACAGCAGACTGGTCTCATGTGACGGGCCTTGTGACTCTCTTGTCCTTGCAGGGCTTCCTAAACTCTTCCCTGTCGGGGTAGGTAGGATGGAAGGGCATTGGCCTGGACAGTTCAGAGGCAGGGAGCTAGTCCCAGCTGGGCCTTCTGCCACCTGCTGCAACTCTGAGTTGCCCCTGATGCAGCCAGGAGGGGCCGGACCTAGCCCATCTTGACAAGGGGGAGGTGCCCTGACTGTCCCCCGTCTCCTGTCGCAGCTCGAGGAGTTTCTGAACCAGAGCTCCCCCTTCTACTTGTGGATCAACGGTGACCGCATCGACTCCCTGCTGGAGAACGACCGACAGCAGAGCCACGTGATGGACGTCATGGAGGACAGCTTCACTCGGGCGTCCAGCATCATGGACGAGCTCTTCCAGGACCGGTTCTTTCCCCGCAAGTTCCAGGACACTCAGTACTACTCGCCCTTCGGCTCATTTCCGAGGGGATCGCTCTTCTTCAATCCCAAATCCCGCTTCGCCCGGAATGTCATGCCCTTCCCCATGTTGGAGCCCCTGAACGTCCACGACATGTTTCAGCCCTTCTTCGACATGATCCGCCAGGCCCAGCAGGCCATGGATGCCCACATGCATAGAACTCCCTACCGCTTCCCGATGCTGGAATTCCCAGGAGGTTAGAAGGACGGGATGGGAATCCACAGGTCATTGAGACGCTAGTCCTTTAGGTGCTCAGAACTGTGCCCGGGGATGGTGTGTGTCATCTGAATTCCCCCCCAGCAGCCTGGGGAGGGCGCTATCACCCCGGTTTGATGGGGACAAAACTATGACAGGGCAGTAAAGGAGCGTGTCCAAGGGTTCACAGCTGATAAAGTGGGAGCCGGTCCAATCTAGCCCTACGGGACTTGGAACCTGGATTCTTTTGAGCGTGCCAGTCTCCTTCCAGCAACTGGTGGGCATGACATGGACTGTTTCCTCCAGAGAACTAGATCCCTTTGTCTTGGGAACTCAGGTGGCTTTATGTGGACGCCATGCATATATTGGTGACAGATTGTATAAGCTCATGGTACAGTGAAGAAAGCTGTTCGTGGCTGTAACCTTAGGGTCTGGTAGAGAATGGGCACACAATGAATATCTTTTGAATGAATGAACTTCAGTGGGGACACAAAAACCCAAAACTTTGAGAAGTGATTTCCTCCTGTTGAATCAATAGACACTTGTTGGCCAATCCCATCTCCTAAATGCTACCGTTTGACCAGCACCGGGTTTGGCTCGAAATCGATTGGAAATACAGGAGCATGTTGAATTGAACGAGCAGTTACTGCATATCCATAATTGGGGGGCAGTGGGGGGTGCCTGCATTATCAGGACGTTCTAAGGTGGACCCTGTTCCTGCTTTCAAGGGGCTTGCTGCCTGGCCAGGGGAGAGAAGTGAGTCAGACAGAAGGAAGAGCAAAACAGGTTACGACACCGAAGAACAGCACGAACAGCGAGGGGAGTGTGGAGGCAGGAGGCGTGTCAGCAGGTGGGGGTGGGGGAGGGGGGCCGTAGCCAGCTCAGGGACCCCTGGGAGCCACCTCCTGGTCCTGCGGCAGGGAGCCCTGATCCGAGCCTGTGTCTGCAGGCAAACAGCCAGATTCTGCTTTGCCCGCAGAACCATCTCCAAGGGCCAGACAGTAGTGTGAAGGGCTCAGAGATCGGGGTGGCCCATCTCTGTGCGGCTTTGTGTGACTTTCCCTCCTGTGTCTCCAGGAAACAACAACGACCGCACTGTGTGCAAGGAAATCCGCCACAACTCCACGGGATGCCTGAGGATGAAGGACCAGTGTGAAAAGTGCCAGGAGATCTTGTCAGTGGGTGAGTCGGGGGGGGGGGGGGGGGGGGCGTGGTCTCCTGTGACTTCGGGTCACTGTGCCTCACTGGGGCTGCCTTAGGGGGTCAGAGGGATGGGAGTTCAAATGCCAGCTCTGCTGCCTTCCAGCGGGGTCTCTGGGGGAGGGGGGTCCTTTGCCCGGCTCTGCCTGGGTCCCCACCTGGGGTTGAGGGTTAAGATGTGGGGCTGTCTCTGATGTCAGGACATAGAATACCAAGTGCTTACCACATCATCCAGCTCACGGTTAACAGGCCGAGTGTGGGAGGGGCTGCTGTGCTTTTCTAAAAAGCTGTCATCCTTTGACTTGTCCCAGTTAGTCTGTTCCCAAGGGCCAAACCTAGTAGACATCCTCATGTTTTGCTGCAGACGATGAGAGTTTAGACAGTGTGGATTCTGTTAAACAGATCCTTACCATGTGTTTGTTACTAAACACTCTTCTAAACACTTTCCAGACATTTACTTTCTTCCCCAGAATAACCGGGGTGGCTACAGTTATCTTCCCTGTCTTACAGAGGAGGAAACTGAGTCAGGGAAGGTTCGGTGACCTGCCCAAGATTATATGACACCCCCTCCCTGGGGGTGTTTGCGATGTGTTCCCAACCAGTGCTGCTGTGTTCTCTCTCCTGAACACCCGGGTCTCTCCTAGTGGTACCTTAGCTTCCCAGCAACTTTACCTTTGGTCCCTGAGGCAAAGGAAATACCTCCCTTGCACTGTTTCCCTCTGTTTTATCAGGGGGACTAAATTCTTCCTCCTTGGAGATAACAGCTATAAAAGCAACAAAACGCTTCCTGGCCACAACAGTCTATGCTGAGAAAGAGTTAATTGTGTCCCTTGTACCGAGTGGATCAATCTGTGGCTTTGCTCTTTCTTAATACTTTTGGGTTTGCCCAGGCAGGCCTTTAGAGTCTAGTTAAATATTCCTAGTTTCATTTCTGTGATTTTAGAAGCCACTGCAAAAAAAATACAAATACGGTAAGAGGCTGAGCTGTGAAGAAGTGAGGTGAGAACACAACCAAGCCTCCTAGGTTTATCTCATAAAATATCATAATTAGAAGCGTGTAAATCACACAGCACCTCACTGTGAGGAAGTCATGTTAGGGCCATAAGAAGAGACCTGCAAATGCCCAGGCTCAGATTGGCATCCCTGGCACTGATCTTAACAGTCACTGATCACAACTTCCTGAAACAGTGGTTTTCTTCTCTACATTGAGGAAGACTTATGATCTCTTATCTAAGGTGCTTGCAACCATTTGAGTGTGTGCTGCCTGGGACCTCCAGGCTGGAACTTCGCAGTCTACTGGCATTTTGGACCAGGTCGTTCTTTGTGGTGGGGGGCCGCCCTGTGCACTGTGGGATGTTTAGCAACATCCCTGGCCTTTACCCGTTGGATGCCAGTAGCCTCCCACCCCCCACCCCAGGTGTGACACCAAAAATGTTTTCAGACCTTGTCAATATCCCTGGGGATAGCACCACCCCAGGTGAGAACCACTGCTTCTAGACTGCATCCAGGTTCTCAGTGACTGTCCTTATTTTCAATTATTCCCTGATAAGAAGCGTTAAGTTTAGTCATCATATATCTTTTTCAACCCAGCTTATTGTTAGTAATCCTATGTCTTGCCCCACCTGACATTTTATTTTACTTTAATAGAAATGATTACAGCCACATGGTGATGTGTACAGAGAGCTCCTCCTTTCCCCTGACTTGCTGGGGTTTGATGTGCTCCTTTGGGGATATTTTTCAAAAATCAGGGGAGAGAAAAACAGTAGTTTTTAAAGAGAGAGTGGGTCGTTTCCAGCTCTTACCCACCTGACAACCTGCAGTGGGGAGTTGGGGACCAAAAACAATGAACTCCCTGCTCTCTGGTGAACTTGGTGACCAGCCATGGTGGCAGCTGGGCTAGCCCGGCCCCCCAGCCCCAGGCTACTGTGCTTTGTGGCCTGAGGGCTCTGATTGGCTCTTCTGCCACCCAGGCTCTTGTGGCCAGAATTTCAAACTCTACAGCTACAGGCAAGCTTGCAGAATTTTCCAGAGCCACAGACTCAGAGTAGGGAGAGCTCACGTTTAGGAGTTAAAGCCCTGGGTTCAGCATCCTGGCCTCACAAATCGTTCATCCTATGACTTTAGGCAAGTGACTTACCTCCATGGTTCTCTGTTTCATTATTAGTAATATTTACATCAGAACACATCTGACTATTAGAGGTCACAGCTCTCCAAAGCACTTGGTGGTACCTGGTACACAGCAGGTACCACACAAATGGCAACTACAAGTAACATCCACTGTTTCTGGAAATGACTCATGGGGGGATGAGGGCAGTGAGAGGAGCTCCACGTGTGAGCACACGGAACACAGAGGTCCGTGCTTCCTGAGGTGTGGGCAGTGCCCTTCATTGCTGGTCTCCAAGGAGACAGGGTCTTGCTCCTAAAGAGAGATGAGTGATGTCACTAAGACAGTTTCGTTCAGCTGACACGGTCATCCAGAACAAGACTTTCTCGATGAAGGAAGCACATGCTGACTGACACTCGGAGCGAGCTCTCTGCTTTGTCTTGGGCTGACAGCAAACGCTTGGTGGACCGGCGCTTGGAGTAGCTCTGCCTTAGGTCCCGGCTGTGTGAACCAGTTGCCATTTGTTTTCATCCCTTTTTCGCTCTCCCTTCACATTTCTGTTGTTCGTTTTTGTTTTTCATCCCCGGGGCAGACTGTTCGGCCAACAACTCCTCTCAGATGCTGCTGCGCCAGCAGCTGAACATGTCCTTGCAGCTGGCAGAGAGGTTCAGCAAGCTGTACGACCAGCTGCTCCAGTCCTACCAGCAGAAGATGCTCAACACGTCCTCCCTGCTGAAGCAGCTGAACGAGCAGTTCAACTGGGTGTCCCAGCTGGCCAACCTCACGCAGGGTGATGACCAGTACTATCTCCAGGTCTCCACGGTGAGTCTGTCCTGGCCACACAGTGAAGCTGGGCTCAGGGTGCTGTCTGGAGGTCATGTGATCCTCCCCTGGGGGTGAAACAGGGTGAAGATGTTCAAGAGGGCACATCTGCTTTTCACTGAGCGTTTGTCATACGGCAGGAAACAGATTCAAGCACAGTGGTGCATGGAAACCTCATCACTCAGTGAGGCGGAATGGCATGACCCCATTTTACAGATGAGGAAACTTGAGAGGTTCAGCGGCTTACGCAAGGTCTCCTACCTGAGGGGTGATCACCTGGGCGTTTGTTTGAACCTGTCTGCCTGGCTGCAGAGCTTGTGCTGTTTCTGGGGAGCTGCCTTCCTGCCCTGTCCCATGTGGGATGGCTCATGAATTGGCCCAATGTTCTCCTCCCGTGATAAGAAGCTTCTCTCTAACTCTGGGAACCTTGACTTTTTCTTTCCCTGATTCCTCTTCTGCCATCGCGTGGCCAGTGGCTGCTCAAAGGAAACGTGGTGGCTTGGAAACCATGTTTTACACAGTGGGGCTTCCCCAGGCTGGTCCTTTGTGAATGACATTTACACCTACAAACGAGTGTCTCTGAATTAGGGTATTTCTGTTCATCGAATTGTACAGAAGCCCGAGGTTAGTAAAAAGCAAAGGGTTCAGAAAAAAAAAAAGAAAAGCGAAGGGGTCAACTGATCTGCAGTAAGCTTGACTCTAGCTGCCAGATGAGTCCGTGTTGACCATTGTTTCTGCCCCATCTTACCTTTTCTCCTTCTAGGTGAATTCCCACAGTTCTGACCCCAGCGTTCCCTCCGGCCTCACTAAGGTGGTTGTGAAGCTATTCGATTCCTTCCCCATCACTGTGACGGTCCCACAAGAAGTCTCCAATCCTAAGTTTATGGAGACCGTGGCAGAGAAAGCGCTACAACAATACCGCCAGAAGAGCCGGTGAGTGTGTGGGCCTCGCCTCTGGGCCCAACAGGTCCCTGGGGACTGAGAAAAGGGCAGAGGACCCGGCCTGGAAATCGCTGCTCCCAAAGCCAGAGCCCAGGCAGGAAGCCAGAAAATTACTGGGAATTTTCTTCTTCCTTTGGAGGATGTTCTTTCTGGTTGATAAGAATCAGAGCATTGGCTGCTGCCTCTCAGTGAATATCAGGCCTCACCTTCCCCTCCCTGCCTTCTTTTTCAGTGAGGAGTGAGATGTGAACGTTGCTCTTCCACGTATGGGGGTGTCTGCGTCCAGTCGCCGCTGAGATGAGCCACAGGCCCCCTCTAGAGAGCTCTGCACGTCACCAGCTGACCAGGCCCTGGGCTTGAGGCCCTCCTGACCCCACCCAGCTTCTCCTCCCTCTGGATTTGCACTCTAATGCCTGCGTTTGCTGATCACGGGAAGAACTTCCCCGCATGCCACTAACTCAATAAACCGCCTTGTAATCTGAATGCTCCGCTGTGTCCTCTTTATGCTGTTTTGTTGTTTTGTTTTGTTTTATGTCTCTCACACACCTTCATTTGGGTATGGGGGGAAAAGGAGAAAAGAAAGAGCAGTGGCTAAGATGGTATATTCTCATGTAGTTGAGAATAAAAGGAGTTGGACAATGAGGTTGACCCAGTTCAAGGATCTCTTGCTTTTAGGAAGAGAGATGTGTCTCTACAGCCAGCTAAAATACATTTCTGAAAAATGAATCTTTTCCACTCCATTATAAAGCAGATACATATTCTGATTTGGGGAGGGGGAGGGTGATATCCTGAAGGGACACATTGAAAATTAGGGTGCAGAAGGGGTAAAGATAAGGCATGCCAGTTATTTTAATACATAGTTGATATATTTCTTATGGAAAATGTAGTCCCCCCAGATCAAAATGAGCTAATTTCCTTTTAGTAGTAAGAGCTTAGAATCCCTGTGGTATCTTCTTGACTGTGGCATTGTTTGGCCACTGTCAGTCTCTGCAACCTTTACCTTATTCCCTCCAGCGCAGGAATTTCTCCTCTGTCTGGGTTTTTGCTGGCCTGCAGTACCCTGTGTTGCCAGCAGGTGGCACTGACTAATTGTGGTACTTGTCTCTATATTAAGAAGCCTTTCCAGTTATGAATCTTCTCTACAGAATTCTGTTCATCAAATACACTTCAAATGGAAATAAAAGCCATATGAATGCACCCCTGGTTTGTAACAAAGTCCACAGGTGAATTAAAAGCTTAAAATATTCTTAGTTTACCATTCCTTGTCTTTCCTTTCTAAGTTATAAGCACCCTTGCCACACAAACAACAAACTCTACAATTTAGCTTATGTCCACAGAAGCTAGTATTTTAGTACTGCTATCAAGGGAATGCAGAATAAAGTTAGTGTGAGTCACTTAAAGATATACATTAATTAGGGTTATGGGTTCAGAAGGCAATTACTAAAATGACCACAATTGTAAATTGTATATTACATTAATGTCACAGATTATGTTTCAAAAATTATTTTCTGTTTTCCATTATATTGCTGGATGGTGGCAGTCACTAGACCCAGTTGTTGCCTCTTTTGATGCAACCTCCTTTAAGCTTTCCTAGACCTGCCCCTTAAAAGTCAGAGCCTAAAGCTGACTCTGAGTTTCGCTGGGCCCCCTTTTCCCCATCCTATTCCCCTCTGCGCAGTGGCCTGGTTTGAGGGTCCTTGGATGTCCCTCATTCCTAACAGAAGTTCCAGCCTGAGGCCCTAGGAGGTCTGAGGCAGGAAAAGAGGCAGGAAATTCTGGCTGGAGGAGTGTGTGGATAATGAGCCCTTGATTTCCGGCTTCTAGGATCCTTGTGGCAGAGTGGGAGTGGAGCTTGATGTTCTGAGAAGATGGGGCTTGTCCTCCGCTTGGCAAGGGGGGATGGCACAAACCCTACTGCCAGGCTCTGTGTTGACACTTGACAGCCCTCTGTCAGAAAACTGTAATTAGATATCATTGTTGATGACTACCAGGTGAAATGACACCAGAGTTGTGCAGTGTGCAACCTGGGCAACTGTAATCAGGAGCCCTGAGCCAACCACAGTGCTCTAACCCCTGGGCCTACTGCTTTGTGTAATCCCACCGGGTCCCCACAATTACCCTCAGGACATGGGTTATTTCCCTGCACAGCACAAAGCTTCCAGGAGTAGCCTTCATTAGAGGAGTGCCCTGTGACTGGGAAGGCCTAGAGGAGAAAAGACCCCACCCCAGTTCCTTGTGGTCCACAGAGGCTGTAAAGAGAACCCCGGGTTGCGATCCTGCCCTGTCAAGTAATGGGGAATAGGGGAGCGGTGGGAGCCAGGAAGCCCCCCAGGAGTATGTGGAGCAGAGCTCGCCACCTAGTGGTAGGGGTGGGGGTGACAGGGGCCACTTGGCTCAGGTTTCCCTTTCCCAAAGGGCCTCCAGTTAGGCTCCTGGCATCATCTCCCCTGGGGTTACACAGTCACACAGGCAGAGTGACAAGGCTGGAGGAAGATGCTCACCATGTAAGAGAATCTTTGTCCCACCTGAGGGTGCTGAGGCTTGAATGCTGGCAGGGGTCTAGGGAGGACACAGGTGACAAGTTCAAGGCTGGCCCTAGGACACTGTCCACTTGTCTAGGAGGAGAGGAGACCACTTGGCAGTAGCAGCCCAGGTCAATAGACCAAGTAAGACCCCAGCCCACCTCAGAGGAGCTTGACCAGGAGAAAGGAGGAGGAGGGAGCCCAGCGCAGGGCCAGGCCCCTCCCTACTCTGCTCTGGGTTCTCAGACCAGGAGGAGGGCAGCCTGTGTGCCCCTCACCTCCTCCACCCCTCCTCTTCTGATGGGGGAGGGGAAGAGTGTTGCTTTGGATGGGAGGGTGACGTTCCAAAGTAAACTGATCGTTTTATTAACTGTGACCTTTTCAGGAAGGAGAAAACCCAATCCGATAGAGCTGTTAAGAGATGGGAACTGTGGTCAGAGTGCATCAAACTGTTTCATGTTTGTGTCTCCAAAGGAATAGAAACTCCACAGTAAACAGATTCCCTGTGTTACACCCACAGTTGAGCATGAGGTTCAGACAGGGAGTGGATTGGGGAGAGGAAACTGGGAGTGCGAGTGTAGACACAATAAGGACAATTTATTTGCAGTCATGCAGAATTGGGATCAAACCCAGGTCTGATTCCGGGGTCCATGGGGCCCTCGCTCCCAGGCTCCCATCTCCGTATCCTCTCCAGACCCATCATTTGCCCGGGGTTTTTCCTCTGTGACAGGATAACTTGGCAAACCCAGGAAGCATGAAATAGACCTAAAGACGACTTGAGAAGGACTTGGGTCTGCAGAATTTATTAATAGCACTGACGATTACCAAATCAGACGATATGGTAGCAGGTAAACGCCAGGCCACACATTTACAAGGCTGATAACGAACTCTCGTTTGCCTCCGACATATCTCAACCCCTTGATCAGAATCTTCCCAGAGGGTGACGTTGCTCAGGGTGGGGTGAGGGGCAGGCGATGGCAGTTTGTGCAGCGCCTCCTGCCCCACCCCCACCTCTCTGAGGCCTCTCTCACCAGTGGTCCACAGTGGCCTTCAGTCAGGTCACGTCCACTCCATGGCTGGGGAGGGGGTCTCAGGCCAGGAAAGGGAAAGGAGACAGGACAGCACCTGCCTCCAGCACCAAAGGAGTAACGATAGTGACCTTCGACTGGTACCAGACAGTCTCCAACAACCTCCTCTTGATCTCCAGACCCTTCAGTGCCCAATTCAATACAAACGAGCACCTGACCCAGCCTGACCGCCAAGCAGGCACATCCCGGCGGTGGGGGTGACAGGTGGACCGCTTACACCAGCCTCAGGTCCTTAAAGAGACTTTGCCCTCTTTGTGAAGGACTTCGTGTACGCACATAAAATCACAGAGATGCACTCACAGCATCAAAGAAGGTGTTCATTCCCCAAATTCAGGCCTGCGACCCCTCTCCAGCTCACCTGCCCAGAGTGCACAAGGTATCATTCTTTCTTTTTTTTAATTAAAAAAAAATTTTTTTTGGCTATGCCCCGTGGCATGTGGGATCTTAGTTCCCTGACCAGGGATAGAAACTGTACCCCCTTCAGTGTGTCTGGGCCTCTGTCGACCCTGCCACGTTGGGGAAGAAACCCAGGGTGAAAACTAAGATAAGCCAGGCTCGGGTATTTAGTGCAGCTTCACCCAGAGTGGCTTGTATTATTCCCCCTTAGTTCACAGGTTCCTCAAGGAAATATTCTTCACAGTTATTTTTTCATAGCTATTTTTCCAGCTTCCACTGCCCCATCCTTGGAATAGCTCCTGCTTTGGCGTCATTTGAGTGATTGGAGACCTACAGTTAAGATCTTCCTAGTAGCAGACACAGAGACATCCCTGCTAAATTTGAAACCTACTTTTGCAAAGAGAGCTCTTCCCTCTCGGCAGCGCTTCTCCTCCAGGGTGCCCCTCGGGGTTTGCTCCCTTCTCTGAGGCTTTCCTGGTGGCTTCAGAGTTTGGGACTAGCCAGCCTCACGCTTTTAGGTCCAAGGGGGAGGCTTTGTTCCTCTGTGCCTACACCTCGCAGGATCCGGCAGCTGCCGCCAGGGGGCACCATGAGTCCCTGTTCCTGGGCTGACAGTGGATGTTGACCTTGAGAGAAGGACCAGAGCTGTGCTCTGGCTCCCCTGATCCTGGGCTTCGCTGCCCCCGCCCCTTCAGTCAGCTGACCCACCCACCTCCCCTTATCTGTCCTCTGGGCCCAGCCCCTGCAGGTGGCCAAGTTGACTTGGCTGATTTGGGGTTATCCCCAGGCAGAGACACCTACAAGGGAAGTGAGGAGGTATCCGTCTTGGCTTTTAAATGTCCCACATCTTTGCATTTGGGGAGGCTTCCGGAGCGGTGATGCATCCTTCTGGGACCCTCAGCACTCACCTGGAGCCCTCCCTTCCTTGGCTGTGCACCTGTGCGGTGCGAGGGCCAGGAGGCCACCCTGAGGGGGGAAGCTGCCCACAGTTCACTCTCTCTGCTTGATGACATTTGCATGTTCCCTTTTGGCCCGTGACCACGCACCCCAAATTCAACTTTGAGAGCCACTTACGACCCAACAGCCCTGATGCTGTACTACGATCTAGCCTCACACTGGCCCAGGGGGACCCCCTTCCTCATCATTCCGGCCAATTTCTTAGCTGCTGCTGGCAGTCAGTGTTCACTGTTAGAAGTACAGGCTCTGAACCTCAGCACCCACAATTTCCTGAGTCCCCTGAGATGAAGAGAGTGTTTGCCACTGAGGCTCACGCTACGCGACGCTTGGACCTGAGGACAGTGCTGGGAGAGAGGGGAAGCCAGTTGGTGGAAACCTGGACCAGCAGTGGCCAGGTGGAGGTGAGGGAGGAGAGAAAAGGTGGATCTAGGTTAGTGATGCCTTCAGGAGCACAATTTATGACCTCAGCACACACTCGATATCAAAAGGATTCTGCAATGAGAATTTGGGGGAAAGGATAGTCTTTAGGCATCAAAAGATCTCAAATCAAACGAAGAGTAAATTATATTCATCAAAAGCCTGATCCAGAAAGGGGACCTGGGTTCTCTGGTAATTAGAAAATCTATTTCCAGAACATTCTTTTGCCTTAGCATTCCAGGAATTGAAGTTTTACTGAACCTCAGGGTTTTGGACTTAAGCCATTGCACTGTGTGTTCCTTAATGTTTGTACTTCTGTCCCTGGGGTAGATGTGAAGGACCATAAAAGCACACAGTAAACATGGCACTCCTTCCAAGAACAGAAATGTCATTTAAAATTTGGAAAATAAAACACTACTCAAAAATTTAAAACACAATTACATAATGGAATAGAATGCAAAATTCATAGATTTTAAAAATTAAATTTAGGACTTCCCTGGTGGCGCAGTGGTTAAGCACCCACCTGCCAATGCAGGGAACACAGGTTTGATCCCTGGTCCAGGAAGATCCCACATGCCACGGAGTAACTAAGCCCATGTGTCACAACTACTGAGCCCACGAGCCGCAAATACTGAAGTTCACACGCCTAGAGCCCCTGCTCTGCAACAAGAGAAGCCACCACAATGAGAAGCCCCGCATACCACAATGAAGAGTAGCCCCTGCTTGCCACAACTAGAGAAAACCCGTGCACAGTAATGAAGACCCAACACAGCCGAAAAAATAAAAAATAAAATGAAAAAAAAATTAAATTCAAGCTATTGAAAATATAGGCATGGAAGTACAAAAAGAAAGAAAGAAAGAAAAAAAATATAGGGCTTCAAGATGTACTTTGGTTGAAACATTTAAGGGCACTGCCTTTCCTAACTTGCTATGTGACATTGGACATCCTCACCTCTCTGAGCCTCTGTTTCCTCATCTGTAGGACATGGGAGTGACACGGACTCTGCCATTTCCCAAGCCTCGGGATTTAGCCTGCCACACTTTTCTGTGTATTCATGTCACCAATCCATCTCTTTCCTTATGTCAGGGTCGTCCAGAGAAACAGAACCAATGTATGTGTTTATGTTAGACTGATTTAAAAGAGTTGGCTCAAGCCTAAAATCTGTAGGGCAGCCCCACAGGCTGGAAATTCAGCCAGGAGCTCTGGAGATAGAATCTATTCTTCTCCCAGAAACCTCAGTTCTTGTTCTGAAGGCCTTTCAAATGGTTGCATGAGGCCCACGTACATTATCCAGCGTAATTTCCTTTACTTAAAGTCAACTCACTGTAGATGTTAAGTGCACCCACAAAATACCTTCAGAACCACACCTAGGTGAGTGTTCGATGACGCGATTCAGGCTGTAGTCCAGTAAGTTGACATGTAACTCCTGTCTACACCTGGTGGTGGTGAGCGGGGCTGGTTTCACGGGGGCTCGGCCTGTGCGGTGCTCAGAAGGCCCCCACGCTGGGTTCAATGCTCTGCTGTCACCCTCTTGACATTCTTTTTTTTTTTTTTAATTGAAGTATAGTCGCTGTCTTGAAATTCTTAATCGTTTTGCACTGGGCCCTGTGAATTACACAGCCGGCCCTGCTGAAGGAGCAGTTCTTGCCCTTGAGGCTGTAGACTTGGGTCCTGAGCCAGCCTCTTTGGGGAAGTTGAGTCCAAGTGGACTGGCCAGGTCTCTGTGGCCGTGCCATTTCCCTGACCCTTCATCACACACTTGCTGGTATTGCTATTTAATGTCCTGTGCACGTTAGTCCTGTCTCCCCGAATTAGAATATAAATTTCTTTGCTTTTATTGGGGTAAAAATATATATAACATAAAATGTACCATTTTAACCATTTTCAGTGTACAGTTCAGTGGCGTTAAGTACATTCACTTTATTGTGAAACCATCACCACCATCATCTCCAGAATTGTTCATCTTCCCCAGCTGAAACTCTGTACCAGTTAAACACTATTCCCCATTCTCCCTTCCTCCCAGCCCCCGGCACCCACGTTCTGTGACTCTGACTACTTTAGGTATCCCACATAATTGGAATTGTACAGCATTTGTCTTTTTGTCTTTTCACATAGCAGAATATTCTCAAGGTTCATTCACTGTAACATGTACGAGGGTGAGTCAAAAATTATCCGCACTCCGGCTATATTAAAACTTCTGTAAATTCTACAGCCAGAGTGTGGATAATTTTTGACTCACCCTTGTATCAAAGTTTCCTTCCTTCCTAAGGCTGAGTAATGTTCCATTGTATGTGTATCCACAACTGATTTATGCCATCATCTCTCAGTGGGCATTTGGGTTGCTTCTACTTTTTGGCAATTGTGAATAAAACTGCTGTGAACATGGGTGTGCGAATATCTGTTTTCTTTTCTTCTGCTTTCAGTTCTTCTGGGTATATGCTCAGAAGTGGAATTGCTGGATCATGTGGTAATTTTATGTTTAGTTTTTTGAGAAACTTCCATGCCATTTTCCATGGCAGGTACACCATTTTATTACATTTCCACCAGCTATACACAAGGATTCCAGTTTCTTCAAGTCCTCGACAAGGCAATACTTGTTATTTTCTGTCGTTGTTGTTTTGATAATAGTAATTCTAATGGGTGTAAAATGACACCTCATTGTGATTTTATTTTCATTTCCCTGATGGTTAGTGATGTGGAGCATCTTTTCATGTGCTTACTGACCATTTGTGTATCTTCTTCGAAGAAATGTGTATTCAAGTCCTTTGCCCATTTTTGACCTGTTGTTTGTTTTTGTGTTGTTGAATTGTAGGAGTTCTTTGCATATTCTGCCTTTTAATCTCTTATGAGTCATATGATTAGAATATAAATTTCTTGGTGCCAAGAACCTTTCTTAAGGTTCTTTTAATTCCCCCAAAACACTTGGCATCTGGTAAATATTCAACAAAAGCTTGGTGAAAGAAGAGCCACAAAATGCGGTAGGTCAGAGGCAACTTGAAACTACGTTTGCAAAAGGAGTATGAAGAGCATTTTCCAGGCAAGTCCAAGATCTGTTACCTCTGGAGGGAAGCCGGGGAATCGTGGAGTCTCCTGCTCTCAAAGGGTTACCTTGGAGATGAAGAGGAGGGAGCAGAGAGTGAATGAACTCTTGGCCTTTATTAAAAAGGAGGCAAGAAGAGTCTCACTCCCCAAATATTCCCTGGAATAGACACGCTGCAGGTTGGGCTATGGGAGGTCAGATGGACAGGTGGACCTCTGGAAGAGGTCAGTCTCAGGGCAGGGGGCATGCACCTGAGCATCTGAAAGACCCTCAAGAGTGAAAGAAAGCAGACCACAGCACATGCGACCTCTGTGCCCAAACACATGCCCGTGGGACCCCTCCCTGCAAGGGTGGGCGGGGGATCCCTGGAGCTCTGGACACCCAACCGGCAGGTGGAACCTGTGAGTAGCTGAATCCTGACTTCCAAGATATACAGAACGTTTGGGGGCTTCTCTGTCTCCTGGGAAACAGGATGTGGTGACTACAGGCTTGGGCTAAAAGGCTGGAGAGGTAAATGGGGCTTTGGTGCTCTTCCTTGTGCCGTAAGGATGGGGGGGGGGGCTGCCCAGATGCAGGCCCCTTGCTGTGGGTCAGAGCAGCTGTGGGTGCCGGGGCAGAGGGCCCGGGGGGAGAGGTCTGTTCCCCATCAGCTGGACACCGAGCCTTCAACCTCATGGGAAGTGGGCCTGGGGGATGGGAGGGGATGGGCTCGACTTGTTTTCTGTTTCTGCTTCAGTAGAACACCTTCTCCAGATACGCGTTCAGGAACATTCCTGTGGGGTCCAGCTTTTCTCGGATGGCACAGAACTTCGGAAAGGCAGGATACATTTTCTCAAAGTCCCTCCGGGTGCAGTTGTGGGCCTGAGGAAGCAACCAGATATAACAGGTCTCGTTCCCTGGAGCCGGCATCTCAGCTGGGCTGCAAACAGGCACCCGTGTCTGTGTGCCTGCATGTGTGACGCTCCTACCCCCCAAGGCACACACAGAGCACGAGCGTGACACGCACGTACTTACCGGCACCCCTGTGTGCACGCACACACATCACATGCCCACGCGTGCATGCAGGCCCATGCAGCTATAATGTAGAGACCCGCAGAGGAGGGAGGAGGGTTTTGGAGAGTAGGGAAGGAGGGTGTTAACAGGCAGCATTAAACTCCCATTCTCTCTGCCACCCGGCAGTGCGACAGTGGAGAGAGCTCTGGCCCCAGCTCTACTGCTAATAAGTAAGTAAGTCCCAGCACCTCTGACAGACCCCTCGTTTCCTGTCTGTTGAACGTACGCGCTGCCTTATCCTGCTTGTAGGGTTTCTATGAGAATTAAATAAAATGAAAGGTGAGGAATTTTTCTGAAAACTCTGAGAGCGTTACAATCACTGAGCTGTTGCAACACAAATGCAGAGGGGAGCTGGGTCTGGTTAGGGCAGTGGAGGCCCTCCTCCCTGGGACTTGCTTAGCCCACATTTCCCCACGTCTGAGCCTCGGGCAAGAAGGGCAACAGGGAAGAGAGGCGCCCTCTGGCGGAAGCCCCGGCTCACAGCAGCTGCCCGGCTGACATCTCGGTGAGGCTCCGCCTAGCGCATCCTACCTTGGCCCAGTGGGGCCTGCCCCCCACCTTCTTCATGATGGTCTCGTAGGCCAGCCAGTAGTCCAGGCGCGGCACGTCCTTGCCGTAAGGCCTGGGGAGGGGGCAGAAGGAGGTGAGGCCTTGTCCCTGCCCAGTCCCTCCCACAGTTACCAGGCGCCTTGCGCGTGCCGTGCCCAGCGCTCGGCTGTGCCCGCAGGACATGGATGGCGGTGACCCAGCACCTTGAGGGCTTTTGCGCAGAAGGATTTGAAAAAAGTTTACATCCTCTTGCATATTTTTTAATTGGCCACTGAAAGTTTTCATGATTTTAAATAATTTTAAAGATGTGTGTGTGTGTATTTATATATACGTATATATATATTTAGTTTAAAGATTTGAATTTTAAATTTAAATATTTTAAAATTTAAATTGAAAAAATTTAATGTAAAGATTATTTAAAAGATATATACACACGCAAATCTTTAAACTAAATAAATATATAAATATTTATATCAGAATCACCTCATTCGATGTATGGAAAGCATGGCCATATAACCTAGTTGGTCAGTCCTTGCTGTGAAGTCAGACTTACTGACAGAAAAAAAGTCTAAGTTAGAATTTGTAAAAACTCAAATGTTATGATGCAGCCCCATGACGACTTTCTCACTTCTGAATTTGCATTCACAGGTAGGAATAAGATAGACAGACAGATAGATGGATGAGGAGTGAGCCTGGCTGCAAGTCTGTCCTTACGGGAAATAAGCCACCTCCCCTACAATACGTGTTTCAGAAACTCTTTTTCCGGCTTCCGGACTCCCCTCCGCAACAGCGACTTCTTGAATTGTCCCTTGGGAGCACCTGAGTTTGGGAGTTTTTATGTGCTGCAGAAATACAGCCTAGTAAGATTCAGGCTGGAAGAGTGTATATTTGTCTTTTACAAAGTTAGAGAAGGGGGATGGGAAGGAAGGTAGACGTGTCTTAAGCAGGAAGTTTTAGAAAAGATGTGTTTCTTAAACTGTGCGTGTCCATAAGCCTCATACTGGAGACCACTGTGCAACTAACTAGGAAAAAATAATGCAGTCGTGAGCATAAGGTATCGGCACAAGGCCTGCTGGGGCTGGTTAAGATGGGCAAATGCATCCCGGTATGATTGTCTTTTCGGCTGAACTGAAACCTGGCCTCAGAATCCTTCTCAACACAGCGTTCCAGGCTCTTGGAATCATTGACTAGGGCAGGCACATGCGACAGCAGAAAGCTGTCATTCCTTCATGTTAACCTCACAAACGATAGCCGTGCATATTAACATTAACATTAATATTACATATTAATTAGTGACTGCATTAACACAACATAGGCTAAAAAGGGTAGCTGTTGGAACTCAAAGGAGAGAAAGATTATTTTCTGCTGCCAGGATTGGGGAAGCCTCCCTGGAGAAGGTGGCATCTGAACTGGCCTTGAAAGCTGGGGAAGGAGAGGGGTCCCTTTGAAGCAGAGGGACCCGTTTCCCCTCCTCCCCCGGCCACCCCCTCCACGGGCCGGTTACCTGTACATGATGATGTTCATGTAGCAGCTGTCCCTCTGGAAGCAGGGGCTCAGCAAGATGTCATCCCCCCGAGCGAAGCGCACCTCCACGGGGTAGTGGGCCACCACCTTGGGGTGCGCCTCCAGCATGGCCTTCAGCTCCAGCAGGGCCTCCTTGGTCTTCTCTCTGCACTCAGCCCGGGGCGGACAGAACCCAGACCTCAGGAAGGGGCCTCCCGAGCTCCCCCGAGGCTCTGCACAGTCTCCCAGCCAAGAGGGCGCCGGGGCTGCCGGTCCCCAGGAGGCCCCTTCCTCAAGGCTGCTCTCAAAGTCCTCCCCATGGACGTGGAGACCTACCTAATGCTCCTGGCCCCACCCCAGGGCCCCCGCACCACCAGGGGCTCCCCTCACGTCTCTGGCCACGGCTGTCTCGTGTCCCAGCTTCCTCTTCTTCAGACAGAGTCAAGTCACTCTGATTCCAAGATTTCTACTTTTTCTAATAGTCTTGCCCCGAGAATCTGGGGGCCCCAGCCCCTAAACATGGTAACAGAGACACCCCTTAAGCCCTGGGCACCATCCCCCCCTTCTCCTGAAAAGGGACAAAGATGGCAATTCAGAGAGACAGCTGCAGGGAGCTGGGCTACAGACCTAGCCTCGGTCCTGTAGGGTTCCCTCTCAATGCAGAGGATGGGCCCCCAGCCTGTCAGGTGGGCTCTGCCAGTCGAGGGACCAAAGGTAAGGGACGGTCTTTCAGAAAAAGAAGATGCCGGCCAGGAAGCCCTATGCTTCAAGCCCAAGCCGGCTGTTACCCCACCTCATGGCTGGAGAGGAGTCAACGGGGAGAGCAGAGGGGATCCCCTGGCTGGTTTCCCCAAGAGGCAAAATGGTACAAGGGAACGGGATGTGGATTCAGGGCCTCCGCTTTGCCCCCCACTAATAACGGGTAGGACTGGGAGCCTGGCTGGCAGTGTACGTGCTAGGGCTGTGGGAGGACCCAAGGGGATCTCTTTGCTGCTGATCTGCCCGCAGGCTAGCCCGCACAGCCCCTACCTGGGGATGGCCCAGTCCTGGACGTGCTGCTTGAAACGGCACTCATAGGTGAAGATCTTGTGGCTGACGTTGCAGTTTTCCTTCTTCCCATTGAACAGGAGCCAGAAGAAAAAGCGATTGATCCAGCCCACGAGGCTCGGAAGGAAGGTGCTGGGTGGGGTGGGCAGGGCAGAGCGGCACGTGACCATTGTATTATCTGGTGGTGAGTGAGTGCCGGCTGTGTTCTGGGCACTGGGCCGAGTCCTTTACAAACCAGGGCTTCATTGTCTATATACTCTGCCATGTATGCCTGGAAATGCCTCCAGGGAATGTGAATATCGCCCTCCACCACTCTCTCCATGACTGCAGGGTGATCCAGTTATGGATTTCAGCCCACATTGTATCCTTCTCTTCCCCTTTAATGACTAGGTTATTTTCAGAGTTTGGGTTTGATGAGAAGCCCAAATTGTGATTAAAAAAAAAAAAAACACGTAACATAAAATTTACCATCTTAACCATTGTTTAAGTGTACAGTTCAGTATGTTAAGAATATTCACATTGCTGTATGGTGCATCTCCAGAATCTTGCAGAACTGAAACTCTGTCCCCACTAAACAACTGCTCCCCATTGCGCCCTGCCTCCAGCCCCTGGCAACCCCCATTCTTTTTCCTGTCTCTATGAATTCGACTACTCTGGGTGCCTCATGTAAGTGGAATCACACAATATTTGTCCTTTTATGTCTGGCTTATTTCACTTAGTATAACATTTTCAAGATTCATTCACAGTGTAGCACGAGTCAGGATTTCCTCCCTTTTTAAGGCTGTATAGTATTCCATTGTGTGGATATACTCCATTTTGCTTATCCAGTCATCCATTGGATACCTGGGTTGCTTCCACCTTTGGCTGATGTAAATAATGTGGCTGCGAACACAAGCGTGCAAATATCTTTGAAACTGTGCTTTCAATTTTTTCTGACATATACTCAGAAGTGGATTTTCTGGTCAAATGGAAATTCTATTTTTAACTTTTTGAGGAACCTCCATACTGTTTTCCATAGTGGCTGCACCATTTTATACTCCCACCAACAGTGCACAAGTGTCCCATTTCTCCACATCCTCGCCAAAACCTATCATTTTCAGTGTTTTACCATCACACACACACCATAACAAACGTCTTTGTACTTATATCCTTACCAGATTGTTGGGGCAAAGGGCAGGCAGAGTTTTAACTTTAGCAGGTAGCTGCCAGTTTAATTTACATAAGGACTGTAGTAACTTGCCCTCCTTGCACACCTGGCCATCCTGGGAGGGCTTGATTGTTGTAAGTAGCCAATGGGGGCCAGTGTCATAGGATGGGGGCTGGGCGTGTGGATTCTTGTCTTTGGAAATGAGCTACCCAAGGAGTTGCAAAGGAGGACTCTGCGTTTCTTGGGCCATGAAGGAGCTGTTATCTGGCTTTTTGCTCTGGGAAACTCACTCACCAAGTCACATTCTTCTGAATCTATACTTAACACACAGATAGATTAAAGTTTACTTTTTTGTCTTTAAAAAAGAAGTAAATTTTCACTGTAGATGTGTTGGAAAGCCAAGAAAACAAAATTAGCCTTCTTCTTGCTTCTCCTTCTCCTGCAGGTTTGGGGGGGCAAGGAAGGGTACACGCTGCAGGGGTGGGAGGAGGAAGGGTATACCCTGAAAAGGTGGGTGGGGGGAGGAAGGGGTGGGGTGGGGAAAGGAAGGGTACACAGTGCAGGGTGGGGAGGAGGAAGGGTACATGCTGCATGGGATGTGGTGTTGGGGGAGGACACTGTCTCTCTCAAGGCAGATGCTCTCTGGTGTTTCAGGCCAGCCTGGCCATGGTGGGCTCCACTGGCCCCAGGGCCCCAGGCTGTTCTCAGCACAGGAGCTGCGCTTGACCCTGCCCTGGCTCACCCTCCAGGGATCTGTTCCCGAGAGAGCCTGTCTCTCCATGCTGGTCAGCCAGGGCCAACTCCATCATCCCTACAGTTGACTGCTACTGAATACCTCAAGGACAGGGAGCAAACTCTTCATTAGCATTTATTACACAAACGCTATGCGCCCCCTCTAGGCGCCGGGCGTTGTCTGGGGCTCTGAGGATTGAGAGTGACAGGACCGACAGCGTCCTTGCCCTCACGGGGGTACACTGACTCTGATCAAAATGCAGTCATTAAGTCACCAGGTACCTAATCCACGATGTAGTTTTCATTCCTACCTCCTTGGGCACAGAGCTCAGCGGGTGGCCCAGAGCTGCAGGGATGAGACCGGCTGGACGCAATTTCCAGAAGACACGAAAAGGCGGAGGGCGGGGCTGGGGGGTGCGGCACAGGGGCTGGGGTTAGAGGCCCTGGAGCTCCCTTGGAGCGTCTGCCCCAGCTGGGTTGTGGCAACTGTGATTTAGAGCCCAATTTATTTAGATGCTCTCTGGGCTCAGACTCCCCACACCCAGGCACATAAAGCTGCCAGGCTGCTGTGATGGAAGGGAGAGAAGCCTGGCTGGGCATTTTCCGCTCTCATCCCTGATCCATAATCTGATGGAGCAGCGGGCTCCAGGCTGGGCTCACTGTCTTTAACAAGACACCAAAGTCCCCAAGATGAAAGACTAGATGGCTACACTTAGCAATAAAATTGAATACATCTACACACCGTAAAACACCATAAAAGTGACAGATAAGACACCAACAGGGAGAAGATGATGCAACACACATAACCAGCAAAGGACGGGTGCTCAAAATACACGTAAATAGAACTGTACAAAACACTAAGGGAAAAAGAACCCGATTTTTTAAAAAAGCAAAATACATACATGGGCACTTCATAGAAGAGAAATCTGAAGGATCGATAAACTGAAAAGCTGGGCAACCTTATTAATAACCAGGGAAATAAGAATTAAAAACCATAATGAGATACCATTTAACACATATCACACAAAAAGGTAAAAGCCTGACAGTTCCAACTGAGTCCAGCTTACGGAGCACAGAGAATCTTACAGTGCTTGGCAGTTAACTTGGTATTACTACTTAGTAGAACAGTTTGATCTGATAAAACTAAACATGCTTGTACTTGGCTACCCAGGAATTCTACTCGTGCTTATATACTCAAGACATCCGGAGCAATATTCCAGAATGCTCACAGCAACGTTGTTTGTAATGAACAAAAAATTTCCTGGAAACAACTCAAATATCCATCAACAAGAGTGTGGATAAATACCTTGTGGTAAATGCATACGGTGAAAAATGAATAATTACAGCTATCTGAATCAACATGGAAAAATATCACTATCAAAGCCGAATCACCAGTTCATTATTTTCAGGATTCAGAAAACTACAGTATCAATAAAAGCAAGAGGACGGTAAGCATACAGTTCGATGTGGTGGTTTACGTTTTGGGGGAGATACTGTGACCTGGGACTTCCACCAAGAGGGCTCCAATTGTACTAGTGTTGTCTTGTTTCCTGAGCTGGTAGCACCTGTGTGGGTGCTCATTACAGCGAGTCCCCTACATCTGAACGAGTTCCATTCCGCGAGCACGTTCGTGAACCCGATTTGTTCCTAAGTCCAAAAAAGTTAGCCGAGGTACCCAACTAACACAATCAGCTATATACGGCTGCTTTTATCCTTGCTTCCGGACATCCTGAGCTTGAAACAAAGATACTGTACTACTACTCCATACAGTCCTGTACAGTACACAAAGCACAACCACTTGTAGAAGATGCACGCACGTGACAGTGTATGCCAGACACGTGAACAAACGTACGTGACTGGACATGAGAACCCACGGTCACATCATTGAAAGTTCACAACTTGAAGGTTTGTGTGTAGGGGACTTACTATATATTATTCTTTATACTTTAAATATGTGTTGCCTATATTATTGACATGTATGAAATATTTCAAAAATTTTTATCTGATGCTATTCCGTGTCTTGGCTGGATAGAGAATCACCACTCAAGGGCCCATAAAACCTGCCCCATCACTCATAGTTAGATGCCTGGTGGCAGACATGGGGACCGAGCCTGAGCACAGACTTTAGGCTGTGAAGGAGGTAAGAAACAGGACAGTATGAAGCTTCACATCACCTGTGAGCCAGGGAGAGGGGCGTGGGCATTGGTACTTTTTAAAAAGCTCCCCAGGGTTGAAAACCCCTGCTCTGGACCCAGGAGACAGAACTAGTTTGCACACCTAAAGGAAAGATGTCGTTCTGCTGATGGACCACATCCCCAACAGTATATGGCAGGTTCCGGGAAAAGATACGCTTGGATTCCTACCTGATCCAGAGCAGAAACTCCAGTAAATAGAATCCAATGGCGTAGTCCCAAAACCAGTTGGCTGAAGAGGAGGGAGGCTGGGAAGCAGAATTTGTGGTCAGTTTGGGGCCAGGGCTGAGTGTCCCCTTAGAGGGAGATGGGTCCCAGGAGAGGCTGTGTGTGCCGTGGGGGAGGGGTGGCCCATCTGCCAGGATGATTGAAATCCTCACTTCTTGGTGGCACCCCTGATTCCCATGCCTCATCCCCCTCTGTTTCCTGCTTACGTGTATGTTTACATATTTATGTATTTTGCACAAGACAAAGATGTGCCTCTGTCCCTCCTCTTCAGAGCCCATGAGCCGGGTGTCCAGTGATCGCCCGTTGTGAACCCTCCGCCAGCCCCTTACACACAGGCGGTGTCCTGGCCTTCGCCTGACTTGTCCCATCAACCTCATCCTACGTGGGGGCTTTGTTTTCTTCTGCTGAGAAGCAGCCTGCTTGCTAAGGACACGGGGGAGACAAAACCATGGGTTTCTTCACCTGTGTGAATGGGGGTAAGAAAGATGGAGGGAAGGAGGGATGCATTAGCTGGCTTCTGAGGTCTACCCCAGCTGCCTAGGACTTGTTATCCTATCTTGTCCTGCCCATACCTCTGTCCTCTGCACCCCTCCCCCACATCTAGGCTGTCCCTTGATCTCACCCCTATGCATCCCTCCCTGTGGACACATGGACCCATACTGGGCCCTCCTTCCTTCTCCCTTCCACCCTCCAGCCTTTTGAGCTTCTCTCCTCAGGCTCAGGGATGCTCACCCTTGCTTTTCCTCTCACCTCTCACTGACCATCGGGATGACAGCAGGTGTCAGGTGCCCTGAGAGCTGGGGGGTGGGGCGTGTGCGGATGGTGGACTGTGTGTGAGGATGGGGAAGATGACTGCGGCTACCTTGTTGGTGTGGTCCTGGTAGATGACGCTGACATTCTCGCTGTGCGGGAACCAGAGGAAGCGGAAATATTCCGATTTCTTCAGGTGGCTGTCCAAGTTGTCAAGAACCTGTCCACGGCAGGAGGAAGGAGCAGAGACTGTGTTGGTTACAGGGTGATGGTGGGGATGCTGGAAGTCAGGGCCCACCATCAAAAGAAAATACCAAAAATTGTCCTAATGTTGCCAAATGGCATGGAATGTGTCTTATAAGATGCTGGACATTAAAATGGTCCACTTACAGGCTGACTTCCTTGAGTAACTTAGAGCATAAAAATGAGTCCTCATTTGTCCTGGCTTGAAATATTACTAGTTATATAAGTTTGGGTAAGTGCCCCAGTTTCCTCATCAGGAAAATGGGGTTAATAACAGTATCTATGTCAGGATTGTTATGAAGATTAAATGCACTCATGCTTAGAAAGTGCTTAAAATGGTGTCACGAGCATGGTAAGTCCTGTACAGGTATAGGCTGCTGCTGCTATTGTTACTCGTATACTGTCCTTGTCGCCATCATCGTTGCCATCATCTCTTATGCCCTCCATGCCTGACATGTCAAGCATCCTCAATCACATGGACAGGAGAGCCCTGCTCTAATAGGGCTCATCATTTGCACACACGGAGATAACATCGCAGAGCAAATCATGTCTCCCTGACACCCATCAAGTGGAGACAGGACAAGTTCTGAGCCGAAGCAGAGGCAGACTTGGGGTTTGAAAGCAGCTGGGAGCTAGGGGGGGAGCACTGGTCTCGGAGGAAGTTCTGGATCCAAGTCCTGGCTCTGCAGCTTGCCAGCTGCACGCCCTTGCAGGAACCATGTCCCCTGAGCCTTGGTTTTCCCACCAACAACACGTGGGCACTTGCGCAGATGACATGAGATAATCTATGCTGAAGCTCCTGAGTCGAGTGCCTGGCAGGTGGCAAGTGTGCAGTGGAGAGTTTCGGTTCTGAATGTGAGCAATGCTGGCACACGTCTAGGGCCCCGGCCTCACCCCCCACCCCTCCCCGAGTTCTTAGCTGTGACCCTCAGGAAGCCCTCTGAGGCCTCTGGTCAGCATCTTTTCATCTGCAGAACCAAGACCACAATAGATTTCCCTCCTTCCTTCCAACACTGTTGTGAGGACCAAGGGAGATGATGGATGTGAAAGCAGCTTATAAGCTGTAAACACAACATGTGATTTCTGCATCTGACCAGGAAGGGAGGGGAAGCCAAGATGAAGCACTGAGGTGAGCCCACCTAAAACTTCAGTTTGGAGCATCTGGGAGCAGTGGAATTTTAGAATTCCGGATCCTTCTCATCACGTCGGGGAGGACCCCTGACTTGTTAACCCATGCTTGATGGGGCCCAGCGGATACAGGAATGGGTGGACCATTGTTGCCTTTCAGTGACCTGGCTGCCGTCCTAAACCTCCCCCGCCCCACACTGGCCCGAGGCTGTCTGGGACCCGGTTGCATCTCTGCACGTGTCTCTCTAGCCTTCCCTATCACCCGCTCCTGCCGCCGCCGTGACTTAGCTGCCTTCTTAGCTCTCACCAGCCCTTTTGCACTAGCCTCATAATTTGCTCCATTTTTCATCTTTCCAGACAACATCTACAGGGACGCATACCAAGACATAGCTCAAAAATCCCCAGTGGCACTCCATTTCCTATGGAATCAAGCCCAAACAACTTAGCTCAGCACTAAGAAGCCTCCTTCTACAGACACTGTCCAGTACCTTCCCACTGGCCACAAGGGACCACGGAGCACCCGGCAAGTGTGGGATCTGAATTGAGATGCGCTGTAATTTAAATGCTCAATTTAACCCTCCCCCAAAGCCGTCTCCTCCCATTCTGAGTGGTTTCTATTTATGTCACATCCAACCCAGAAGTATATTACAGGGACTGAAGCATACATCTATCTCTGAAATTCACCAAGTGTCTCCTATAGGTCAGTGACCATTTCATGCATATTTGGTTTCTCCCTGTGGGCAGAGATCAGCAAAAATTTTCTGTAAAGGGCCAGACAGTAAATATTTTAGGCTTTACCGTCTCTGTTGCAATTACACAGCACTGCCATGGTAGCGTGAAAGCAGCCACAGAGGCTACATTAACAAGAAGCGTGGCTGTGTGCCAATAAAACTTTATTTACAAAAGCAGGCAGTGAGCCAGCTCTTCTCTGTGGTCATGGTTTCCCACTCCCTTGCCCTAGAGCTGCAGGCATAGTGCCTTGGACACAGGAAACGCCATGATTCCTTATTTGAAGAGGACGGCCTTTTCTGCTGGGCTCTAGGCCTGGGAAACATTCGGGAAGAAACCCCAGGGTCCCGTCACAATCACTTCCGTGCTGACTGGGTGATGGACCCATGGCCCATCATTTCTGGGCAGAGCTGATTTTCTCCTCGGAGAGCCAGGAACACAGTCTAGGGCTTGGCCTGGAGGATGGGGCTGGGACACAAGAGAGCAGAAAAATCCCCCATTTCCTCGTGTCCCAGCATCCAGAATCTTAGCATCCGTTGCCCAGAATCTTAGCAGTAAATGTAATGGCTCCCCTTTCTCAGCTCTGGTGCCTGAGAGATGCATGTCTAGATTTCCAACCCCAACGGAATCACATCACATTTTTGTGCCTCTCTCCTGGCATCTGTCGTTTCTTTTCCTCCCTGCATTAGAGGGACAAGGCATATCTTTTGCCCCCGCACCTAACTCTAAGCCCCTGCAGGCATGCACCATGCGTGCTCCGGCTCTGTACCCTCTGTGGTCCCTAATTTTGCAGCAAGTGGTGGCTGAAGGATGGAGCCGCCCCAGGCCCCATCCGATTGTGAGCTTGACTCTCTCCCTTCAGGGCCTACAAACAATCCTATTTGGAAGAGGAGGCTTCCTGGAATCATGAGCTCCTTGGTCTGACTTGTGGTTCCTGGGAGCACCATCAAAGGGATTCGGGCCCCAGAGGAATGTCTTCCTTGGCATGTTATTGGCATGAAGGGTTCTAGAGGATTCAGTCCCCCAAAATTAGTACCCCTATTGAGTTGGTTCTTGGGAACTGGTTACCAGGCTCAAGGGCAGAAGCCAAGGGCTCCGTGTCCCTTGGCTGGGGGTTACCCAGTCCTCAGCGGACGGCCACCCAAGAGAGTGGCAGGCATCATTTGCGATGCTGCTGACATGGCTGGTGTGTCCCTGGGACCAATCCTGCTTCCCGGGGCGTTGGGAGGGGCGGTGATGCAGGCAGCCAGCTGTACTCCTCACATCTCTTTATGGTTTGCGTGGCATAAGGGGCAAAAGGTTGACCCCAATTTCTGAAATCCTCACGTCTTCTCTCTGGCTGTGGTTTCATATCAATTAGACTGCAAAATGCTGAGCCTTTGCCATAAAAAACCATGCTGCCCTCTTCTTGGCCCCGCTGCCCAGAAGCACTGATTCCAAACTCTCCTTTCCCTTCCTATGGCTTTGAATAGCCTCGGAAACCCTGTTGAGATGCAGTCAAGAGCATCAGTCATAGGAAGCGCGGAACTGCATCTGAGATGCACCACACACAGCACGCATGGGAGGAGACGAGGAACATCCTAGAAAGGGATGGATTTTTCATACATTCTTGACCAACTGACCTTGAGTTATCTGGTATCGAGGTCTGTATTTTGTGGACCCTGGGGAGGTAAAAAGACCTCAGATAACATCCCTGCTCTCCAGAAACTGACCACCAAGCAGGAAGGAGGAGGGAAAAAAATGTTAAGAGGTTCATGAGCAAATTAGGGCAACCAGCATGCGTGGCCTGGAGAGTGCAGTATAGATTCAGGTTCTAGAATCTACCCACAGAGCAGGTCTCAGTAGGTAGCATTCTCTTCAAATAAAGCCAGAGAGAGGATAGATTAAGGGTCCCTCTCTCGGAGGCTATAAAGGGCAGAGGACTCAAGTGCCGTGGTTCCTTGAGTCCCAACAGCAATCCCGTGGGGATGGTTGTGGTCTTATCCCCATTGGTGAGGAATCTGAGCTGGAGGTGGGGGGACTGAGGACTTGTGCAAAGTCTCAGCGAGTCAGTGGAGAGGGTGAGCTTCAAACCCAGTGGTCTGACTCTGAGAAGTGCCCCTGGCTCTGCACGGCACCCTCATGGTGGCTTTCCTGGGGATCTTCCAGAATTCACATTGGAAGCCCCAAGACAGGTATTCTATAAACACATGCTGGATGAGAGGAAGGGAATAGGAAAGGAAAGGAAAGGAAAGAGGAAAGGAAAGGAATACAGGGAAAGGAAAATGGCCGAGAAGCTGAATCTTCAAACCCGACTTTACAAGCCGGAAGCCATTGTCATACTCGTTTGTCCTGGCTACCTGACCTCTCCTCCAATGCTCCTCCCATGGCTCATAACCAGCCCACCTGCAGGCCTTGGCCATCAGGGATCCTACCCTTGTCTAGAGGGGACATGAGGCTGGGGGGCTGCGTGCATCTCAGAGCAGCTGCTACTTAGAGACAAACGCGCGGGGCAGAACGGTTTGCAGCCCCAGGGCAGGTGGGACAGCTTCCTAGACACCTGAATGGCAAGAAACCCAGAGCCAATATCAATGTATGAACCCTGGAAGGTTTACTGTCTTCCTATTGGTTCTTAGGAACCTGTGTGCTCCTGGAAATGAGGTCCCATTATTTTCCCTTTTGGATTAGAAGGGAAACATCCAGGCATCTCAAGAGTGAGGAGAAGCTGCTCTAGTGATGGTTTTCTGATTGATGTTCATTCCTTTACTGGCTTATTTCCTCTGAGGGGAGCAGCCTGGGTCTTGGATCCCACCTCCATCTTATTCTTCCTCCCAAGCATTCCCAGCCCCTTGAAGAGGCCCTTTGAAGGCTGCTCTGAGTGGAGAGGGCAAAAGCAGAATTGAAGGTAGGGCCATTGACTGTACATGTCCCTGGGAGTAAATCATAGGGCTGTAAATGCCACCCACCCTCTGTGCAGTCCTTGTCTGCGGCCGGTGCCTGGGGGGCAGGGAAGGCCGTCCGTGGGTGTGATGGAGGCTGATGGTGGGCCCGACCCTGCTGGGTCTGCAGCTCAGCTCGGGGCAGAATAGCAGCAGGAACCGCTCAGGGGGAAGGGAAAGAGGCCAAAGAGGAGCTGCCGACTCACAGAAGAGGGGGAGGAGCAGGATCTGGCCCCAGGAGTCCTCGCGGGATGGGCCGGGGTCACAGGGGGATGGCGGAGGCCTTCCCCCCAGGGTTTGTGCCCCTCCTTGGGGATAAGGCCCAAGAACATCACCAGATGCTCCAGCGGAGAGAAAGAATAATGCAGGAGGACCCCCCGTCTCCAGGGTGGGGCAACAGGGTGGGGGCAGAGCTTTGTACCCGAGTGCTACACTGGTTTACAGAACGTCACTGCTGGAAAAGACCTCTGGGTTCATTTAGTCTGACCCTACTTTTAAAAGACAAAGAAACTGGGGCTCCAAAAGTTTGAAGGACTTGGTCAAGGTCACACAGAGTGAGCTGCACAGTCAGGCTTGGGGGCCCTGCCTACTTCCCCAGAGCCCTTATAATATACTTGTTGAGCATTTATTGTTCTGTGTGTGTGTGTGTGTGTGTGTGTGTGTGTGTGTTGGGGTGGAGGGACAGCCTGAGATAACACTCTACAGGGACCAGGAATTGGCTCTGATCAATCTTAGCCAATCTCTACCAGGTCAAAGGAGGAGCAGGAAGAGGATGGGCCAGGTATCAGGAGACGGTCCATCCACTCAGTTCTAATGCCCTAGGAGGAGCCCGGGGGCCAGTCCTACTGGCAAAAAGGAAGCAATCTCTCTCTGGGTCAAAGTATTCAGCTTCAAAATGAACAAGTTCTGACCTAAGTGAGAGGCAGGAAAACAGATTCAACAACTAAGCGCGTTACAACCCCTTTCTGGTTGAAGGTGGTCTCTGCCCAGCTCCCTTCTTTGCCTGAGATGCCCACTCACCCCTTAACCTGCCCGCTGCCCCACTGAGACCAAGCTCACCGAGGTCGTCAGGTGTCCTCCTGATGACCAGACCCTGGGGTTGATCCCTGATTCCCCACATCATTGGACTCTGTTGATGGCTTTGCCCGCGACACTGAGCACTAAGGCTCCCTTCTCTCCTCATCCCAACCTTCTCTCTGTTGGTGATCACATCCACTCTCACGGTCAGTCGCCTATGTTCTGCTTCGGGCTGAATTGCGTCCACCCAAAATTCATACATCAAAGTCCTCATCCTCAGAATGTGACTATATTTGAAGCTAGGGCCTGCTTGGAGTGAACAAGAGGCTAGATCGACCCGTTCATACTGGTCTGGGGATTGTGGCTAGTCGAGGCAGGCCCGAGGTGGCCCCAAAGAGCTGAGTCTGGGGTGGCTCCAGGCAGTTGTGTGGACTAGCTCCACCCTCATGGGTCTCCCTGGCTTAGCCACGCTTTGTCACTGCCAAATGAGGCCATGAAATGTCCTTGTAATACTTTCTTGGGCCAAAGCATCAGGCAGTTCATTTGCCAATACTGGTCCATGCAGGCTCAGCATTGATACTCTAGGGATCCACGCTGCATCCTCTACAGCATCCCCAGAATCACTTTCTCAGCCACCAACTGGGTGTTCTGGGGATAAAGTTCCACAAACCACCATACCTCTGAGTAAAGAGCTTTCTTGGATTTAAATCCTTTGCCTCGAGGTTTAACGCATTAGAAATTCCAATGGTAAGGATTTTTAGACCAGATTCTAGAAAACAATATTTTTCATTTGTCACTGACTAGGCACCATGGGGAGCGTATTTTAACACTGAACTAGATACTTTACAGGTGCTGCCTGATTTAATCCTCAGATTCACTCCTTTAAGGTAGACATGGTTTACTCTGCTTTTAGATGAGGAAACTGAGGCTCAGCAAGGTTATATTGCTGGTTCAAGGTCACAGCTTGGATGTGGTACTGCCAGCATTCAAGGCTAGATCAATTTGATCCCAAATCATATCATAACCATATGGGGCCAGTAGTGCTCACACCACTGCCAACTCCATCTGTACAGAGGGTCTACTCATATTGAATGGTGAGGTGACTATGAAGGAACTCAAACGCCAAGGAGCTTGCAACCATAGATTTGAGTCCTATAGCTTAGTGATCACCAGGGATAGATCCATGCTTGCCAGGCATTTCAGGCCTGTTGCATGCTACCCATCCATGCATCCAGTCATCCATCTCATTCACACATCCATCCTCCAATCATCCATCCATCCACCCATCCATCCATCCATCCATCATCCATCATCTATCCATGTATCCATTCAGCTATCCATTCATCCATCCATCCATCCATCATCCATCCATCCATCCATTATCCATCCACCCATCCATCCAGTCATCCATCTGTCCATCTCTCCATCATCCATCCATTCATCCACTCAGTCATCCAGCCAGCCAGCCAGCCAGCCAGCCAGCCAGCCAGCCAGCCAGCCAGCCAGCCAGCAAGCTAACCAACATGGGTTTTCATTCATTCAAAAAACACTGCTATCAATCAGAAGCCATCCTTTCTGTCCCCTGTCATCCAGTTCCTCTGAGCTCCCCTGACCTGCTCACAAAGCGATACTGCCACAGAATTCTGGGGCCCAGGAAGGGCTGGTGAGGTCAGCCCACTGCCCCATTCAGGGGGCCTGCAGAGCCACGGGGGCTCTCAGTGGAGCATAACTTATTAATGACCTGTATTTATTTCCTGAGGCTGAGCGGCAGCGAAGGAGAGATAGTACCTCTTTCAAGGTTGAGGGGAAGGTTGTCTCCTGCAAGTAGAACTGGGGCACGCACTGCAGGGTGATGGTGAGGATGACTCCAAGGCAGCCCAGGTGCACCCGCGCAGCCTGGAACACCTCCGCATTGCTGGACTCCGAGCACTGGAGAACGGTCCCGTCGGCCGTCAGCAGGGTCAGCGCCACCACCTGGCAGTGGGAGAAGAGCCACACTTCAGAACCCCTAGACTCTGGGTGACGCCCTCACTTCCCCGTTTGTCCTTGGAAGTGAGGCCAGGTATCTCCTGTTTCCAAGAAGACCACCATCATCTGGCCACAGGGGGCTTTCCCAGCTGGATCTCCAGTCACAGCCCGAGGAAGCCTCAGTCTTAGGGAGGGAGGAAGGGGAAATGGGGAGAGGGAGGCAGTGTCTGGGTGGTATCAGCCCTCAGCAGGGTGGGGGGCCCATCCATCACATGCAGTTCCATGGGACCCCAGGGCTTGTCCTCCCACCACGGCCTTGCTTATTCTGCGGACCTCACAGTCAGGATGCAGCGAGCTTGTCCTCTGCCCAGAAGAGGGCTAAGATGAGACAGGCTCCAAAGAGCTGTGAGGCCCTGGGTGGAAGCAGCTCGTGAAGGCAAAGGGAGGATGTACGAGCATCCAGGGGAGACCTGGCCCTGCTGTCCCAACACACAGCCCAGGCAACAGTGTCCCCTGCGGGCTCTCTCTGCCTGCAGCCTTCCTGGGTACCATCTCAGCCAAGTCGAGTCCATCTTCTCATTCGGGAACCTCTCACTTGCCTCAGGAACTAGATTCCCCTACTTGGCCATGCTCACGGGGGAATCTCTGGTCTCTGCAAGGAGTGGGTTGCCCCGTTGGAGACAAGTGATTAATGTCAGTTTCCTTGCCCTTGGCCCCCATTTCCGGAGGAATCCTCTTTCATCGCCTGTTGGAGTACTTCTCCACACTCTGCTCCCTGCTCATTTAGGTGGAAATTGCTTTTGACATGTGCAGTTGGCAGCTGGGTGCTCAGGGTGAGAGAACAGATAAAGCTGAACTGATTCCGATTAACAGCGACCAAGACCAAAGAGGAGAAATTGGCAGAAATGGGGCACGGTGGCCCTCTGTGGGAGCGAGGGCATCAGAATGATTTTTAGAAAAACCAGACTTTGCCTGAGATCCAGGGCAGAGCATGAGAGCTGGCCAGTGAAACACTGCAGCAGGGTCCAGTGGCAACAAAGGTGGGCACTGATGCACCAGCTGTGTGACCTTGGGCATGTGATTTAACTTCTCTGTTCCCTCATCTGTGAAATGAGGCTCAGAGAGAGTGTGGGAAGCACCCAGCTAAGTGCCTGGGGTGCCGTGGATATTAAAGATGCCGGTGCCCTGCCCTTGCTCCTCGCCATCTCCATAAGGTGCAAAATTAAACAGAGGAGCCCGTCCCACTCAGCTGGGCTTCCTAAGGGAAGCGGCCAGTAAATCTTATTAGCGTTTTGATTTATGACTGCTCAGAATTCTTTTCCATACTCTGCCGACCATTTTGTAGAAACGGAGGCAACCAGCTTGACTTCATCTCTGGACAGTAGTAGACTAGGACCCTGGCCAACTCTTGGGGTGGGGGGGGTTCGGTTTATTGCCCTTCATCCCCAGTTACCACTGGGCTTTTTGGGGCTGTGAATCCCACTGTGAGGGGGTGATAACAGGTCTACAGAGGGCTGTCAGTACATGGGAATCGGGTCCCACACAACCTACCACACTTTGCTGCGGGGTCGAGTGCCCTCCCCCTTCCCCAGTTCACTGCATCCCCTCAGGATACCCCTCCCCTGACTGGTGATTCTCTGAGGCTTTTGTGTTTGAAAGAGGGAGGAGGAGAAGGACGGGGTCGCCGATGTGAGTGCACAGGCTGATGAGAAAGCCAAGTGCAGGGTTAAGGAACAGTGGCTCTGGAGCGGCTCCCCTCGGTGTGTGAGAAAACAAGGTGACTCCTTGGAAAGTGCTGTTGGCCTTATTCTTTCCACCCAGCGCGGCTCTGGCCTGGAGCACGCGGGACCAGCTCCCAGAAGCTGCAGGCAGACAGCGCTTGCTGGGACGTCTGTCTCCCTCAGAGCAGAGTGGCCGTGCTCCTGGCTGGTTGACTGGGGGACACATAAGTCATCAGTGTGGTGGCAGCCCCTCAATGCTGAAATTTCTTTGACAGCGCAAAGCGTGAGCTCTGAAAAGGGCCGTGTCCGATGTACAAAACCCATCGCAAACATGCACTGAGCACTAAGTGTGTACACACGTCTAAGCACCCGCACATACCGCTGTTGTGACCATGCCCATTCTCCAGGGGAGCAAACTGAGGCAGCCAGAGGTAGAGCCCTTCCCCCATCCCCCAGCTCACACAGACAATAGCAGTAATGCTGGGATGCAAAAGCCAAGCCCCAGCATTTAGCTGTGATGCTCTGGTGGCCAGAGGCCACTCCCCCCAGAGTGTAGATGCAGTTCTGCAGGGGAAACATGTCCAGAATGAGGGTCTCTCTCTCCTGAAGGTGAGTGGCCAGCCTCCGCAGGTACATCCCCCCAGCCTGCTTCACAGAGCCATAGCCTGGCCGGTTAGAAGCCCCTGCTAATACTGAAAGTTAAAGGAGTTTGCCCTCCAAGGGGGGACTCCTGACGCAGGGGTGACAAACTGTCAGCCAGCCCCGCAGTCATTTACACGCGCTGTCTCATTGACCGTACCCCCCCACCCCCGGGTTGAATATTCTCCCCAGGTGAGAGCTGAAAACAGGGATGTTCAGGTGAATTAAACAACCTGCGCACCTGTACACACTCAGTGTATGTCAGATGCAGGTTTTGGGCCCAACTCTGAGTCCCAAACCTGTGCCCTAAACTAGGTCCCCGTGAAGTTTAAGAAACACATTTTGGTGGTCAGGTGTGCATCCCAGGCCCACATGTGCTGGGCTCCTTCCTGGTTCCTCCCTGACTTGCTAACTTGGAAAGGCCCCTCACCCTTCCTGGTTCCCAGCTCAGAGCTTTCAATGGGATGGGAACCTTTGCTCTGCTTGCCCTCTTCCCCAGGGTGACCAGGAGGCTCCTGAGAGGCGGGGCTGCGTCAATGTGCAGGAGGGCACCTCCGTCACTTGTGTCTGCTGGGGATGGATGAGGTTTAGGGGAGATGATGTTTCTGGAGGCCCCAGCTGATTCTCTATCAGAGGGGAGACCCAGGTGGGTTCGAGGCCCCTGCAGAGCTGCGCTGACACCTCCCTGGAGTCCCTGCTTATCCAGGAGCCACAGTGCAAAGGGTGAAAGGGGCTCCGTCCCATCCTCTCCTCTCCCTGGCAGCCAGCAGTGAAGCAGGTGGACTCACCTGCGTGGCCAGGATGCCATGCTTGATCCCCGTATTGTGTGTTCCAGATCCCATGACACCGGCTGCAGTCACATCTGACACGGCTCCCAGGCTGGAGGGAGGGGGAGGGACATGGGGACCAGTTAGGCTTCCTGGAAAAATGCCCCCCAGGGTTGCAGTGTAAGACCCCTCAGAGCAGAATAGTTGATCCATCTCTTGCCTGAGACTCTCGTCCCTAATTTAGCACAAGTTGGCTCGCCTGACTCAAGCCAGCCCTTGTCTGTGAGCCACGTAGCCCATCAGATGAGCTGGTGAGGGGCGCAACTCAGCTCTGTGGGGAGGCCTACCTGCCTGCCTGCCTTGGGCTTTCTGCAACCTAGAACATCCCTCTCCTCCGACCTCCATCCACCAACGATCTTCACCAAACACAGGCCAAAGGCCCCTGCTAAGAGCACTCCAGACCCAGCCTACTGAGGCCTGCAGAGTCCCCACATCAGAATCTCACACAGAGCCGTCCCACAATGGTAGGAGGAAGTGGGAGAAGGAGACCAGGTCACCCCTGATCAAAAACCTCCAGGGTCCCCCAGGGCCTCCAGGATCAAGCCCATGTCCCTCAGCCCAGCATTCCAGTCCCTGGAGTGAATAATAAGAAGATGCTGTGTGCCCGAGGACCAGATTCCTAAAGAGGAACAGGACCCCTCCACCGGCGTGGGCTCTGAGGGCAGGAATTAGAAAGATGTGCCCAGATCTCAGGGTCCAGGAAAGATCTTACTTCTCAAGAGCTTTCTCTGAAACATCCCAGCTCCAGCTGAAAGGAGAAAGGAGCCAGCATTTACAGAAGGCCACTGGGAGCCAAGGAGATTGGCCTTTCACACGCTACATGACAGCTTCACAGGAGCCCAGATACCTTGGTTCACACTCGAGAAATGGGTCCAGCTGGGAAGGCAGGGGTCTGACCTGACCAGGCCCTCAGTGCAGACCCAGGGCCCCTGAGGCAGGCAGGCCCCGGCTCCCGAGACACAGGCTGACAATGATCAGAAAGAGGATGAAAGAAACTGAAGCCTCGTCCTTCCTCTGCCCTCACCCTTGCGCCTTTCTCGTCTCTTTGTCTACATTAGTTGGGTGACTTGGTGATATCGCCCCTTGTGAAAATACCAGAATGCTGGAGAAGACCACAGAAAGCCTGCCGCAGGGAAATGCCCAGCATGTGGAAAGGCAGACACGTGAAGCTGTTCATCACAGCGTCGTGAACGATAGCGGAGAACCGAGGACCCAACGTGCCCGTGAGCAGGGAGGAGATGGTTCACCCATCCACGAAGGTAAGTTTTCCCTTCTCCATGAAGCTCACAGAGACTAAAGAGCAACACAGAAATGGGCTTGGGACCACATTAAAAGAAATAGCTGACCAAGTGTCCATTGACAGATAAATGGATAAGGAAGATGTGGTATATATATACAATGGAATATTACTCAGCCATAAAATAGGGATGAAATAATGCCATTTGCAGCAACATGGATGGACCTAGGGCTTATCACACTAAGTGAAGTCAAAGACAAATATCATATGATATCACTTATACGTGGAATTTAAAATATGACACAAATGAACTTATTTACAAACCAGAAATGGACTCACAGACATAGAGAACAAACTTATGGGTACCAAAGGGGAAAGGGGGGAGGGATAAATCAGGAGTTTGTGATTAACAGATACACACTACTATGTATACAACAGATAAACAACAGGGACCTATTGTACAGCACGCGGAACTGTATGCAACATCTTATGATAACCTATAATGGAAAAGAATCTGAAAAAGAATATATATAAAACTGAATCATTTTGCTGTACACCAGAAACTAACACAACATTGCAAACCAACTATACTTCAATACAAATAAATAAATAAAAGAAATAAGTGGGATAAACGTGAGGCCCTCAGGGCAGAGGACCTAGGAAGGAAGGCTTAGGCTTTGGCCCCCGAGAGGATGGAGAGAACAATCAAAGGAGAAAGGTCACTTCCAGAGTCTGTGGAGAAAGACAGAGCCAGGAAATGAAGGCGAATGGACACACTGAGCACTTGCTACGTGGGGCACCTTTGACTCACCCAAGCCACTGAGTGCCCCTATTTTACAGACCCATCTTCTAGATGAGAACTCTGAGGCCCAGATGGGTCAAGGAACTTGACGGACAGCTGGTACAAGATAGAAGCAGGATTGGCACCCAGGCTGCCTGCTTCTGGAGCTGGGGTCTTCACCACGCGGCTGTTCCCCCTCTTAGGAATGATACCTGTGTTCTGCCCTCTCTGGCTCACCACCCACTAAGCACTACAGAGCTTTCCAGCTGCATGACTTGGATAAGCCCTTTTGCCTCAGACCTCACTTTCTTCATCCATAAATAGGGGTTCGATTCCTTCTTCCCAGGATGATGTTTTGATGAGAGGACGTCAAGCCCCCAGCATGCCACCTGACACAGCTCTGTGCTTCTCCCCATGCCTTCAGCCACAGCTACTCCTGAGGTCCCCAAGGCATCCTTGGAGCTGCAGACCCAGGCGGCCCCTGGGATACACAGGATGGGACATCCAAACCCCCTTTGAGGGGGCAGATGAGCCCCACGTCGGCAGCTCCTTGAGGAGGACTGGGTCCCCAGGGAGGACAGGGATACATCATGAAAAGAGATGCTCCAGGGCCCAGAAACTAAAGCCTGTAATTAACAGAACACATCCCTCCTGTAATCACTGGTCACAGAGATGTGTCCCACTGTCTGCATATAAACCTCTGCACACCTCCCTGCCCTATTTTCCCTCTCCTGGGCTTTTGCTCATGCTGTCCCCTCTGCCTGAATTCCTTTTCTCCTCTCTTTCTTCCGGTTCACACCTGGTCATCTTTTAGGCTTCAATCCCCTCCCACGTTCCCCTGCCTGCCAAGGCTGAACCTGGGCCCCTCAAGACCCCCACGGTGCCCTGAACCCTTCTCTGACATTGAACCTACTGCTCTGTAGCATGTTTGTCACTTCGCGGGACTATCTGCCCCCTTGCTGGGAGCTCCTTGTGAGTGGGTCTGGGTCTTATTCATCCTGGCCTTTTCTGGGCCTGAATGAAGCCTGCACAAGGTAGATACTCCATAAATGTTTGAGTTGCCATGACCCTCGGAGAGGCAGAAATAGAATGGTTTTCAGAGTGAAAAGGTGTAGTGATGCCTCAGGGCCTGCAATAAGAGAGCTGAGTGAATGGACCACCCCCACTTGAAGACCAACCACAGACTTCTATGGCTGCAATTTCCAGCTATGAAGAGATTGCTACCCCAATATCCAAAATATTTCCGTCACTTGTTTCTAATGGTTGAAACCCCACAGTTAGACATTCACTCCTTTGGCTGCATTCAGCCAAATTCACTCCTATTTCAATGAACACTCCTGATATTAAACTTGAGCACTCACTGATACCACGTTTAGAAGGAGAGACAGGTGAAACCAAATATAGGTATACCAGGAAGCCCTGTGTCTCAATCAGCATGCTCTTCTGTTCCTCTGAGTGCTGATTTTGCATATCCTTCTGTTTGGGTCCATAGAGTTTGGTTGCAAGTTATAAGAAAGAAAATGCATGGTTTTTCCACTTCTGTACAAGACCGTTTTTTAATGCCGGCCTATTTCTTCCTATTCTCACACGATAGGCCCTGAACCCTCGGGGGATGGGAAGACGGGTACTCTGTGGGGGAGGAACAGGGGTCCAGAGACACAGGTACATCCTGAGAAGTGCTCCTCTCTGACTCCTGCCAGATCCTTGAGCTTCCGTCCAAGGCCAGGGCAGGGAGCAGCCGCCATCACTGGCCCACCCAAGAATGGGGGAGGTGGCTCTTACTTGGACAAGGCCAGGCCATGCTTGTCCAGCTGCGGATGCAGGTCAGCCAGGAGGATGCCGGCCTCCACAGTCACCTGCTTTTTCTCCATGTCCACCTGCAAGAGACCAGCACAGGCTGGGATGAACTAGGTCATCACCCAGCCCTCGCTCTGCAGCCTTGCAGGGCTGTGCGTACAAGCATCTCTGTCCCAGCCCGTGGTCAGCCCAAGCCTCCTCCCGCTGCAGGCAGCCCAAAGGGGGTGCAGGCAGAGCCCTAGAGTGCTGGGGCTTTCGGATTATTCTGTGTAACCCTTATTTTCACAGGGGAAAGAAATAAAGAGCAGGGAAGAGAAGAGATTTGCCCAAGGTCACTGCAGGACTGGGAGTAGTGCTCAGGTCTCCTAAGCCACGTGCGAGAACAGTGCTATATCCTGAGACCCACCCCCCATCCCCTCCCCACCCCCATCCCCCACCCCATGGCTGCCCTGGGTGGGGAGGAGGATCAGTCTCTCTCCATGTCACAGCAAGGAGACTGAAGTTCAGGGAATTTAAGTCACTTGCCCAAGGTCACACAAACATGGGCGGCAGAACTGAGATGAGAATTCCATCTGTGTGACTCAGCACACATTCCTCTGACCCTGAACCCAGAGCCCAGCAAAATCAATTACTGGAGTGCATTCCTCACTAATTAGCAATCAGAGTTCATTTCTGCCATGACTGATGTTTTGACCGGAACATTTTCTACGGGGTGGAGACCGTCAGCCTGAGCAAATCAGGAAATAAACATTAGAAAGAAACCCAGAACCTCTGCTAGCAGGGCTGGAGAGGAGGGCACCTGGCAAAAATTACAGCTCAGAGGAGCTGGCCCCTTCAGGTGAGAACAGGAGCCTGCCTAATGGGCGACACACCTGCCTGTACTCTCACTCCCAGGCAGGCACCTTGCGGGGGGGCCGGGGGTGGGGGGGGTGCCTAAATTCATGGCTGAACTGAACAGACAGTATCCCATCTCAGGGCTGGAGTCAGACTCCTTAACCTGCACCAGCTCTGCTGATGATCAGCTGTGTGACCTTAGGCAAGTCACTCTCCCTCTCTGATCTTCAGTTTCCCCATACATCAACCAAGTTAAGTGCAAATCCTTTCAGCTTTGTCATTGTGAGTCCATCTCTGGGGGCCTGACTTGCCTTTCTTGTTCTAGAGAAGTGGAGAGGAGGCTCCAGCCAGAAGGGAGAGCGGACATCCTCTCTGTGGCCACAAGGGGGCGCGCAGACCAGCCCAGAGGCCTGAGCAAGCCCAGGGAGGGCCCTGGGGAGGGGTGATCACTGTGGACCGGGAATTGGGTGGTCACTTTGGGACTCAGGGGTGGGGAGGGGATGAGGCCTGAGGGCAAAGGCCAAGGAGCCTCCGCCCGGAGTCTGGGATGGAGGCGGTGGCTGCCCCCGGGGCTCGGAGTACCTTGAGGATGCGGTTCATCTTGCCCATGTGGATCATGAAGCCATCCGTGCAGGCGATGTCCGAGGGGGAGTGGCCGCCGCCCACCACCTTCACCCGCTTGTTCTGCTGCCTGGCCAGGGCCAGCACCTGCCGAGGCAATACCTGCATCAGCCCCGGCCTGGGCCTCTCGCCTCGAGGCAGCCGGGCCACCCAGGTTCTGTCTGGCTGGAGGCCGCTGTGCAGGCCACTCCGGGGAAAAGGCCAGAGAGTAGGGCCGGGAAGCCAGCGGGGCGGAGAACCAAGGAAGCACCCCTAAGTGGGGCTCCCGGGCATGCTCCCCGCGGCTGCTGGCAAACCTGACCACGTTCTTCTCCGGAACAAAACCTTTCAAGGGCAGCTGTGGCCTTCACAAGAAGGCCCATCTCCTTGTGTTGGTCCCCATGGGCCTCCGCTGCCTCCCAGGATGGGATGAAGGCTCCCAGGGCAGGGGCAGTGGCTTAATTTGACTCTGTAGCCCCATGTCTACCTTGGACCTGGCAGGAATAGGCCATCTCTGGAGATCTTGAATGAATAAAGAAATGAAAGCATGGTGTCACTTAAACGCATCCATTCCCTTTCACCCTTGTGTCTGGGCACGGAACACCAGTCTCACGATTTATATACCTCGAGGCGTTGCAGGGTAAAGGAAGACTGGGAAATTCTCCATAGCGCTTGTCTTCCCTGCCCACCCGCACCCATGAAGCACGTTCAAGGCTGTGGGTCCCACTGAACGTCAGTACAATGCAGACATGTGTGTAACACCATCTCCCTGGCACTCCCTTGACTACACAACTATTTTTATTCCCCCCACCCCACCCCACCCTACCAGCCCTCCAGGGAAACATGGGCCTGCAGTAGCCTCCTCCTGTTTGTAATCCACAACCGCGAAGGCCACTGTGGCTAGGAACTGCCTTTGTATGCAGGACGTCAGCACCCCTCCACGCTCTCCCCTCAGCTCCGAATGAAGTTTCCTCGGCATTCAAGGCCCTTGGATCCATTCAAAACCACTCTGCCTCCCAGCCTTCCTCTTCTGCCCTTCCCTGCCCCGACGCACCCTCCCGCACCCTCCCGCAGCCACGTCTAATGACTCTCCAGGTTCCTCCTCCCCTCCCCTCCCCTCCCCTCCCCTCACACTGCCCTTCCCCAGTTCCCTGTTGAGCTTCTTTGCATCCTCCAGGGCCCGGCTCAATGACCACTTTCCCTCATTCTCCTGCAGGAGAAGTTGGGGGTTTTGAATCCTGGTTTGAATCCTGACTCTGACACTTACTAATAAAGGAAAATTACAAAGCCTCTCTGAGCCTCAGTTTGCTGATCTGTAAAATGGGGATAATAACTAGTGCCTCACAGGGGGTTGTGGGGATGGATGAGATGACAGATATGAAACAGGTGGTGCTGATCACTTAGCAGTGACCGTGTCATTCCTACCGTTTTCTTCTGTCTGCCCTCACACACACCCGTGCACAGACTCACACCCATGCACACACAAGCAGAGTGAATTTCTCCCCTCACTGTGCTCTGCTAGTGCTAGTGAAACGTTTGCATGCTCTGGGGTTAGTCGTATGCAACCTGTCTTGGGGGAAGCCTTTTAAGGGCAGGAAGTTGCGTATTGTCCATTCATTCACTCACTCATTCATTCATTCATTCCACAAATATTCAATAAATGCTTCCTGTGTTCCTGGCATGGGGCTGGTGCTGAGGATAAAATGGAAAACAGGACAAGTGTGGTCTTACAGCCTCATGAGGGAGAGAGACAAAAGCATGCAAATGTTCACATCAATGAAATAACTGCAGGTTTTGAATATGCAAAGAAAGAAATAAGCAAGAGCTGAGATGCAGAAGATAGGGACATACTCAGATAAGATGGTCTGGGAAGCCTCTGAGGAGCTGATTTACCCTGCAACCTAAAGGATGAAAAGGAGTCGGTCCCGTGAAAAGTGAAGGGACAGGCATCCCAGGCAGCGGGAACAGCAAGGGCTAAGGCACAGAGGTAGGAACAAGCTTGGTTTGTCCTGTGATCAAAAGGAAGAACCATGTGTTGGGGAGGTAGTGAGCCAGGGAGAGAGGGGCCTTAGGGAGGCCAGAGAGACAGGCCCAGAGGATGCATGGCCTTGGAGTCAGGAGTTGGGGTTTTATTCCACAAACAATGAAAGCCTCTGAAGGGCAAGGAAGTAGCCCAATTCAACTTACATTTTGAGAAAATTACTTTTGCTGATTGTGAAAAGTGCATTTGAGGGAGGTAAGAATTGAAGCCAGCAGATCAGGGGTGAGGCCATCACAGGCCACAGCAGGTGAGGAAGTGATGGTGGCCTGGGCTTAGTGACAACGGTGCCGGAGAGAGGGAAGTGGGTTCTAGAAACTTCCACAGCAGGACTTGCTGAAGTCAGATAAGGGTAAAGAAGGGACAGTGACCTACTTCCTGGCTTCTAGTTTGAGCAACCATGTGGTTGGTACAGAGTTAGGGAAGACTACACTAGGACAGGTTGAAAGCAAACAAACATCAAAAACATCATTTGGGGCATCTAAGCTTGTGATGCCTTTGATGAAAGGAGTCATAGGTGAATCTGAAGTTCAGAGAAGAGACCTGAACCAGAAATAAAAATCTGGCAGTGGACACCACAAGTGGTCACGCCACCGCAGAGTTCAGCTGGAGCTGACCTCATGGAGCTGTCCCCCTACCAGCAATTCTGGGGTGAGGATGAGAGTCTTAGCTGAGAAGTCCATTTCCCTGCCTCCTCTCTGGGGCTGGCCCGGTCCACAGGGCCCAGATGGAGCTGGAGGTCCAGTAGCTGGACCACCGGGTGCTGTGCTGAGGTGGACACTCACCTCTCTGATCTCCTCCACGGACGTGGGCTGATAGTACATCTCCGGGCAACATCCATAGGTCCTTGCCCAGTTTTGGAATTTGACTCCTTTATACCCATGGACCTGTGATAGGAAAAACGCCGGGTCACCACCCGTACGTGATCTAGGGCTGTCCCAGCACTGTAGAGATGGGGGACTGGGGCCATGGCGCTGAGCCACTGGGAAGCTCAAACACACAGTGGAAGCTCTAAAGCCGTGCGGCCACGTGGGGGCTTCCCGCAATGATCTCCCTTGATCCCCACGGTCAGGGCAGCAGATCACGCAGAAAACTCAGCCACTTTTAGGAGAAGGGGGCCAGATGAGGTCAGGGGTGCAGCCCGAGAAAGCAGGATTGGGGCTCCTGCCCCCTCTCCGAGGGGCCCAGTAGAAGGTATACTGGGCTGAGTCGGATGATCAGGGAAAGGGCTGTGTGAGCTGGCCTGTGGCCCAAGAAGGAATGGAACTGGCTTTCAGCTTTCCCACCAGACTTCTCTTGCAGGAAGGGGCACGTCTGGGAGACACCATGGCAGCCTTTCCTGGCCTGGAGACCACAGCAGAAAAAAAGACCCCCGTTTGTGGGACCCCGCCCCGCCGTTGTGTGCCAGGCACTGTTCTGCGGTTCTCCCCATGTCATATCTCTCCACATGTCATACCTTATTTAGGCCTTACAATTACTCCCTGAAATAGGTAGTGTTACTCTCGTTTTCAGGAGCAGAAACGGAGGCCCAGAGAGGTAGAGTAACGTCCCCCAAGCTCACACAGCAACCAAGGAAAAACAAAGGAGTCCAACCCAGGCCCTCCTCTTTCTTCCCTTCCCCAGCACCCCAGTGACTCCCCAGAGCCTCGAGTCCAATTCAAGAGCTTCCCCATGGCCTCCCCTTGGCCCCAGACCCGCTCTAGTTTTGCCCTCCCGAGCCGGGTTCACGGTCTGAGCCCCGACACAGACCGGCGGGGCGGACCGGCCAGCCACGCAGCCCTACCATGGCTCCGGCGGTGACCGGTCCGTGGCCTTGGCGGACTCTGGCTTCCCCCGGGAACGGAGCACCTGTGACGGCAGGATGGTGGAGGCAAGGCAGAGGGCTGGAAGCAGCAGCGCGGTGACAGGAGCCGCGGACGCACAGGGCCGACGCTGCGGCAGCCGCACGCAGAGGGGCTTGGGGCCCCGGCCGAGGCGGATAAACAGCGTGATGGCAGGCTCCACCCAGACAAACAGCAGCTCGGCCTGCCCCCTGCCCCAGGGCCCCTCTCAGGCAGGGTGGAAAGGCAGCCTTTACAAGGCGGCTGTTCTGCTGAAAGCTGTTGAGCTCTGACCCCAGGGATAGGCATTCTGGAGCCGAAGGACCCCTGGCCTTGAAACTGCATCCTTAATGCCATAGGTCAGGGGAGGCTGTGGCGTGGGAGCCCGTGTGTGAGTTCATTTGTCAGAGCTGGGGCAGGAATACACCAGGCTGCCCACCGCTATAGGGAGACAGAACGCGATGCTGGGGGCGGTAGCACAGGGGCGGGGTGAGGAGGGGAGGGGGGACGAGGGGGGGGAGTTTCGGACAAATGACACTCAGCCCAGGCAGAACCTTCTAGCCGAGGTCTCCCTTCTCCAGGCCTTAAGGCAGACAGACCTGGGTTCCTCTTCCATGCTTTGCTGGTTGACCTCTGTGAACCTCAGTTTTCTCTGCAATAAACTGGGGGCACTTTTGCCTAATTCTCTGGGCGGACATCAAAGTTAGAGCAGATGTCTGACAAACACTGGGACGTGATATCGGAGCTTGAAATGGTATCAAGCTCTTGCATCTGCCCCCAGCTTTGAGCTTTCGGTGGCAGTTTCCCTGGGACGTTCCTGTCCACGTCACCACCCCTTGGCTCAGTGCCTGGCACTGCTCCAGCCTCTGAGGCACGTGTGTGCAATGAACAGATCCATCAATCCCTGAGCATCTTGGCGTCTGATCTCTCCAAGGCACGAGCTGGAGTCTAGTGGGAGGCGTGAGCAACAGCTCTGGGGTTTGGGAGGCGAGGCCAAGCTGTAGGAGGGGAGCTTGGGGTCAGATACGCCCAGAAGTTCTGGAAGGGGGCTGGGGATCAGAGTCACACCTGTGTCCCCCAAACCAGGGTCTCCTGCAGCTGCCAGGTGCATATGTGTGTGTGTGCGTGACCACACCCCCCCCCAACTGCAAAGGTATGTGCTGGGGGGGGGGAGTGGCGGCCACCTGCTCCCACAGGAAGAGCCCGGCTAGCGGAGAGGCCACTGTTTATGACCACGTGGCCGCAGCTCAGCAGCAGAGAGCAAAGTCCCAGGGACAGGTGAGGAATCTGCGGAGCCCAGGGCCACAGAACAGAGTCGGGACAAGGGCTGGAACCCGTTACCGGCTGAACCGTGTCGCCCCCCACCACGTTCCTAGGTTGACGCCTTAACCCCCAGGACCTCAGAAGGTGACTCTCTTTGGAGATAGGGTTTTTGGAGGGAATTAAGTTAAAATGAGGTCCATTAGAATGAGCCCTGATCCAATACAGCTGTGTCTGGGCGAGAGTTGACGAGGACCCAGACACAGAGGAAAGGCCAAGGGAAGACACAGGGAGAAGACAGGCGTCTGCAAACGACGGCGAGAGGCCGCAGGAGAAGCCCAGCCCGCCGACGGCTTGGTCTTGGACTTCCAGCCTCCGCAGCTGTGACACCACGAATGTCCACCGTGGAAGCCACTCCGTCTGCGGTTCTTTGGTGCGGCTGCCCGAGCACGGTGTCTGCAAGCCCCCACGCGGGGGTCTCCACGGAGGCCTTTGGGAGGGAGAAGAGCACTGTTTCCCTTGGGCCGCCCCTGGCAGAGGTCAGGGCTGGGGGCACTCCAGTGCACCTCCCCACAGACTCCCTGCCCGGGAGAGGCAGGGCGTGGTCGGGGCGCAGCGGGGAGGCCCAGGGCTGAGGGAGGAGAAAGCGCCTCTCCGGTTGGCTACTGCCCCTCCTCCGAGTCGGAAGGTTATCCAGGGGCTGTGGCCACCAGGTGATGTGGGGTAAGCGTCACGCCAGGAAGGCAAAGAGGCCCGTGGCAAGGAGGGGAGGGGACGGCCTGATGTGACCCCCAATAAATAACTTGTTTCCCATTCGTCCTCGAGCCCTGTCCCCACAACTTCAGGCCAAGTGTATCCTGTGCCCACCCACAAATGTCCCTTTTCAACGACCGTGGAAGCCAGGTTTTCTCCTTTGGGTGAATGCATTCGGAGGCAGGACATTCCAGAAGCTGGGTACGACGGGTGTGGGTGGGCCTGGACTGAGCCCCCAAACTGCCTGGGGGCTCCCTTCCCTCCTCTACTCAGATTTCCTGGAGCCTGGAGTCACCCAGCAGCCTTGCTCTCTTCACCCCATGCTACTGCCCCTGCATGGGATGCTTCCCCCCTCACCCCCGAGCCGGTCACGTCACTTTCATAAATCCCCTTTATTGAAAAAAATAAAATGACATGAAACGAAATATAGAGATCAGCAAAAATGGTGTCTATCCGTTAATTCACGCTGCGTTGCCACCGTCTCGTGGTTGAGGTTGATGATGTATTGCTCATTCCTGCTCGTCTGAAGGACTCAGCTTGTTCTGTACTTGCTGAGTCTTAACTTTTTCAAACATTCGTTGGCAAGGGAGATTAATGTTACCATCTTGATGGCCACTGAAGCTTTTTTTTTGAATCTTTTCCCCTACTGTGCTTATTAATCAGTGAAAATGAGCCCTTAATATACAATTTGTACATGGTAACAACACATTTCTTTGAAACACTGTGAACATTTGGAAGAGTGTTTAATGATTTCTGATGGGCAGATATTACTTCCTTGTCCTACTCAGCCATCTCATTCTCTTTAAAAAGGCTGATGTAAGGCATAAAGTTCACTCAACACGTGACAAAACTGGACAACACTGTCTAAAGTCTCCCCTGACTCTGAGGGTTCTTTTCCATCTCAATCCAGGGTAATTGATAGAGACAGTGACCAAATAATCCACCTCCTCAATCTATTCCAGCGGCAACAAAGACCACCGTTTGGGGCTTTCTCTGGATTTTTCTTACCTTGATTTGCATAAACGAATAATTGTTTTTGTCTTTCAAATTCTGACACAAGCCAAATAGTCACACAAGCTCCCCAATGCTGATACGTTCTGTCCATCCTTCTTGACACTAACTTTATGGAAAACTGTGATGAACCACATACAAAACAGAGGTTAGGTCGTAACTTAGGACCTTTTAAAAATGGAAGTAAATTTTTACTTGATTGAAAAGTGAGCTTATGACCTGCAGAATGGGAGAAAATATTTGCAAATCATATATCTTATAAGGGATTAATATCCAGAATATATAAAGAACTCCTACAACTCAATAACCAAAACCCAAACCTAATTTTAAAATGGGCAAAGAATAGACATTTCTCCAAAGAAGATACACAAAGGTTGAATAGCACGTGAAAAGATGCTCCTCACTTAGTATTAGCGAAATGCAAATCAAACACGAGATGCCACTTCCAACCAATGAGGATGGCTATTATCCAAAACTCAGAAAATAACAAGTGATGATATGGAGAAACGGAAACCCTTTGCACTGCTGATGGGAATGTAAAATGGTTCAGGCAGTGTGGGAAACAGTATGGTGGAGAGAATGAACACGTGATCCAGCAATCCCACCTCTGGATACGTACCCAGAAGAACTGAAAGCAGAGGCTTTAAGAGATATTTGCACACCCAAGTGTCAACCGATGCATAAACAAAATGTAGGCTATACATATGATGGAATATTATTCAGCCTTAAAAAGGAAGGAAATTCTGACACAGGCCACAACATGGACAAGCCTTGAGGATTGCAGGGGCTCAGAATGAGCCTCCCCAGAACGTGTTATTTTTGCACGAGGAGCTAAAGGCAGTAGAGACCCTGTGGGTTCAAGAGAAACTACTGCTCCTCCCTCAACTACCTATAGGAATTTAACTTGGGGATTTTTCTCAGAAAAGTTATTACTGGAGATTAATTTCATCTGAGTGGCACCATCTACATGGCAGGGCCAACACCTAAGTACCCAACCACTGCTCTTCTTCTTATCATCCCATGAATGACCTTCCTGTCTTAGAAGCCCCAGGCTCCTACCCCATTCCTTAGCTCAGGGTGGTATGTATACCTCATTTTACCGTTCTGTCTCTGACCCTCTCATGTAGGGTTCCTGTATGTGCAAAATTAAATTTGATCTTTCCTGTTAATCTCTCTCATGTCAATTTAATTCTGAGACCAGCCAGAAGAACGTAGAAGGGTAGAGGAAAGTTTTCTTCCTCCCTGACATGATCTTATACTAAGTGAAATAAGCCAGTTACAAAAAGACAAATACGGTATGAATCCACTTATATGAAGTAGCTAGAGTAGCCAAATTCATAGAGACAGGAAGTAGAATGGGGGTTGCCAGGAACTGGGAGGTGGGAGAGAAAAGGGAGTTAGTGTTTAATGGGGACAGGGTTGTTTGGGAAGATGAAAAGGTTTTGGAGATGGATGGTGGTGATCGTTACACAGCAATGTGAATGTACTTAATGCTACTGAACTGTACACTGAAAAATGGTTAAAATGGTAAATTTTATGTTATGTAAATTTTACCACAATTAAAAAAAATGAATTTACAGGAATAGACATCACTGGTATTCTCTCAAGAGCAGGTGCCAGCCCCAAAACCCTAGAAATATGGAAATATGTATGGAAATAAGACAAAACATATTTAGGTAAAGTGTCAAAATGACTCTACCCATACCTTATAAACATGAAAGCTGTAAAAACCTTCAGTATCTTTAATACTTCGATTGTGTTATTAAAATAATTATTGCAGGACTTCCCTGGTGGTGCAGTGGTTAAGAATCCACTTGCCAATGCAGGGGACACGGGTGCGATCCTTGGTCCAGGAAGATCCCACATGCCGCGGAGCAGCTGAGCCCATGTGCCACAACTGCTGAAGCCTGTGTGCCTAGAGCCCGTGTTCTGCAACAAGAGAAGCCATTGCACTGAGAAGCCTGCACACTGCAATGAAGAGTAGCCCCCAATGGCCACAACTAGAGAAAATCTGCACACAGCAATGAAGACCCAACCCAGCCAAAAATAAAATAAAACTTAAAAAAGGAAAAAAAATTATTGCATTTGTTTTATGAAGCAGAAACTCAGTGATGTACCGTTGTGGTTTATCCAATGGATCCTAGGAAAGATGTGTGGATGTCTGGAACCTGGATATCTTCTCCTTCTGAATTTAGTGCTACAAGTCCACATGCCAACAGTCTTAATAAGAGATCCACCAAGGCTTGGGACAGTGAAAACACTCATGCGACTGGCATCCATCTCACCCAGCAGGACATCAAAATCAAGAATTTGAAGCTAATTCATTTCCCAATACAAAACACCAGGCATGCGCTGGGCTAGGATCAAGGATGAATCACCTAGACAGGCAGCCTCCAATCCCGAGAACCTGACAGTCTGGCAGAAGAGACAATGAACAACTGGGTGCAGCAGCCAACCGTGGGGAGAAACTTCCACAATTGCTAAGAAAGTATCTTCTCATTTGTGGACAGATGGATTCCTGTGAATAGTGAGGCATGAGATTTCCCAACCAGTTCTTGTTGCCAAAACCTTTGAGCGTCTGACCCACATATTTTAACCATTGTTTAGTTTTAATTTGTGCTCATGTTAATGTCAGTGTGAACAGTGGGCCTTAGAGTCACTTCCAGGCCTAAAACCATGGGTTCATTATCCCCCAAGAGAGAGGAAAATAGCTTTTTGTCACATGTTCTAAACAGATGCACTTTTAGAAGACATTTCTCCTGGAAACCTTGGACACTGCTAGTTGACAGTCACTGAGTGTGAGGACCGAACCTGTGAGTGATCCCGGCTCCCTGCGGGGAGCTCCGGGACCCCACTGCTATGTGGGTGGGGTCTGCCATGCCTATTTTAAAGAGCCGTTTCCCTCCACGGAGGTAAATACACTTGTTATTTATGTCCTTGGTAGTCTGGAATAAAAATAACATTTTAAAATCAAATCAATTTGAACATGAAACAACTTGTACTTAACATGGCATCTGAAAAGTATTTTCGGAAACGACCCAAAGACCTTTTCCAGTGAAGCGTTTTTTTTTTATGACCCTCAATCTCGTATGACTGGTGATGTTTGTGCTGCAATGCTACAAACTTGATTCGTCCGGCCCTTATTTGCTAAGAGTAGAATTTCTGAACATTCTGAATGGTTTACAGAGATTACTGGGCGGAAATGGAGACAGGCTGAGTAGGTTTGCCTACTTGTGCTTTTTCTGATGAGAGATGTTCTAAGTTTCTTCTCTCCTTTCCTCCAACCAATCCTGTACAAATAAGCGTGGATATACTCAGTTAGTGAAATAATGTTATCAGGCTTCTGTAGCCCTTCCTCTGGGGCACACATTTGCTTTTTAAACGAGCCTTTTAATTCTCAGATCCAAAAGGGAGGAGGTGGTGGAAGGGGAAACTGGAAGTTTAAATCCCTCAGAAGCTTCATCCTGGGATAAACTGGAAATCTTACAGCTAATACTTCGGTAGCATTTCCTCTGTGCCAGGTGCCGTTCTAGATGCCTAGATTATATTCACTCGTTTAATACTCATGAGCACCTATGAGTTTGGTGCAATTAATGTCCTTTTTTAATAGAGGAAACTGAGGCACATGAAACCCTTTCTTGAGGCCACTCTGTGGTCAGTGACCGAACAGGGGTTTGATCTGGGTAGTCTGACTTCACATTTAGAAAAGAGAAGAGCTATTGGTAGAAGGAGCTCAGCCTGCAGAACCAGACAGCATATGTCTAAATCTAGGCTCTGCCCCACACTAGCCAAGTGACCTTGGGCAAGTTATTTGAACCTCAGTTTTCCCATCTGTTAAATGGGAAGGATAAGAGGTGGTTTGTGTAGGGCTCTAGGCACACAGAGGTACTAAGAAGGATAGCTGCTAACACTTCTAACCTGCCCCATGCTTTCTGCACACATCTCAACACACATATGCTTTTTTGCCTGGTTAATTTATATTCATCATAATTCATCATAATTCAGAATTCAGCCTGGAGACAACCACCTCACGCACAAGCTTGCCCTGCAGAAAGAGCAGCGAGGGAGGTGAGCATAGGTTGGTGAGCACACCATGCCAGGGGAGCCAGGGGAGCAGGGAAGACAGGGTGCACAGCGACGTGTGGCTGGCGGCCACTCTATCTGACAGCACAGATCATTTCCATCATGTCAGAAGGCTCCACTGAAATATAAACTGGTGAAACCACTATGGAAACAGTATGGAAGTTCCCCCCAAAACTAAAAACAGAGTTGCCATCTGATCCAATAATCCCTCTCCTGGGCATGTATCCAGAGAAAACTATAGTTTGAAGAGATACATGCACCCCAACGTATGCTGCAGTACTATTTACAACAGCCAGGACATGGAAGCAACCTAAGTGTCCATCAACAGATGGATAAAGAAGATGTGGTATATCTATACAATGGACTATTACTCAGCTGTAAAAAAAGAATGAAATAATGCCATTTGCAACAACATGGATGGACTCAGAGATTATCACATTAAGTGAAGTAAGTCAGAGAGACAAACACCATATGAAATCACTTACGTATGTGGAATCTAACCTATGATATAAATGAACTTAGTTACAAAACAGAAACAGGCTCCTAGACACAGAGAACAGACTTTGGTTGCCAAGGGGGAGGGAAGGAGAGAGGAGGGTAAGAGTGGAAGTTTGGGATTAGCAGATGCAAATTATTATTATATATAGAATGGATAAACAACAAGGTCCTACTGTATAGCACAGGGAACTATATTTAATATCCTGGGATAAAGTATAATGGAAAAGAATATGAAAAAGAATGTATGTATGTGTATAATGTCACTTTGCTGTGCAGCAGATATTAACACAACCTTGTAAATCAACTATATTTCAATAAAATAAATTAAAAAAAAAAAAAAAAAAGAAAGTTCCACCAGACAGCGCTGTTCCAGATCATGCAGAGACTTACAGACTCAGGAGCAGAAGGAATCGTGTTCACTCAAACACAATACTTTCTTAGAACAATTACTCTGCCTTCCTCCCAAGAAAACAAACAGCAGTATCACAGTTGTCTTTGCTTTATTGAATAAAGGAGTTCCCATCTCAGCCAAAATGCTTCTAAATTACTGATTTTACATCATTAAAATTAATCACATGATTTTTCCTGTATCTAAAATTATGTCAAATTTGACTCATTTAAAGAAAATCACGCTTTGCTGCAAACTCCTTCGAAATAACGCTGCTGGTTATGAGAGATGTGGGGCAGGCCCCATCTGGGTACCAGAGCAGCATCCCAGCAGGTGAAGCAGTCGGAGCGCCTGCTGGTGGCTGACACAAGTCATACCCTAAAGCTTCGAGACCACTGGCGGGTCCCTGGCGTCAGTCTCCAGCCACTCAGTGAGGATCTGATTCAACTCGGTGGGCCTGGGAAGGGAACAGAAGGCAATTCGCATCTGTCTGGACTCACTCGCCTTACTCATGCAAAGGCAGAGGTGGCAAGGCAAGGGGCTTACTGGAGGTGAACCGGGAGGCCTGACGTCCCCCACCCAGGGACCCCCATCTCCTTACTTCTCCATCTGTGTCCAGTGTCCACAATCCTTTATGTGTCCCCTTTTCAGGTGGGGGATCTGGAAGAAAATCCCACCCAGAGAGGTAAATGGCAAAAGGCAGTTCTCTGCTCCCCATGGGACACTCCCTTGAAAACCCCGAATGATTTAGGAAAGGAATGACCACTGATCAAGCTCCTACTATGTGCTAGGTGCTCCACATGCACTGCCTTATTTAACATTGACCATGATCCTGTGGGTAATACGAAGGCTCAGAGAGCTTAGGTAACTGGCCCAAGGCCACACAGAGAGTGGCTAGGCTAAGATTCAAATTCAGGCTAAGCCACGCTCATCACAACAGACTGCCTCCCTTCAGAACCATTAGGACTTGGCCGTTCGCCGCCTGGAAAATGCTGGGTGGAGCTTAGCTCTTGCCCTGCAGCCATGACCGTGTCCCCTTCCCAGGCCCGCCTCCCTCCTCCCTGGTGGTCTGCGTGCAGGGCTGTTTGGCTTCCCTTCTGGCACCTGAACTGTCAAAGTGGGTCACAGGCCTTCCTTGACTGGTTCCACAACCCACACAGGGCATCCTTGGCTACGTCCCTCAAAACACACTCTCTCTGCTGCACCGGATGATGCTAAAAAAGCCGCGGCCAAGTGCAGGCAGACGCTCTCAGCATCCAGCCAGGATACATGAGCAGTCACGGTGACCCACTTGCAAGCCTCCCAATCCCTACCAACCTCCACGCTCACGGCAGAGAGTGCTTCCAAACCACAGGTTTGATACCCATCACTCCCCTTCAATGGCTCCCACGCCCATAGGTCCACGCAGCTCAGCCTGGTCCAGTGGGCTCAGGATAACCTCTCAGCCCCATTGGGGTCCTGCCATCCTCTGAGCTCTCTCATCCATCCTTACCTCTCAAAACCCCTTCTCCTCTCCCATTCTCCCTCTGCCGGGCAAAACTTAGAGGTCCCTCAAGGCCAGCGGCAGTGGTCAGCACCTCTGCGAAGCCCGCACTGCCAGCCCTGCCCTCGTCCTCCCAAGCCTCCTGCATATGGGCTTAACTGCTGGATGTGAGCTCCTGTGGGGCGGGGTCTACACCTTATTCATCTTTACCTCCCTGGTGTCTAGCACTGTCCCAACTCATCTCGGTGCACAGGAAAAGCCCATGGAAGGAAAGAATGAGTGAGTGATGAGAGACTGCATCAGGGCAGGGTAAACGAAGCAGCAGTCTTTTTTGTTTTGTTTTGTTTTGGCCACACCACATGGCATATGGGACCTGAGCTCCCCAACCAGGGCTCGAACCCACGCCCTCTGCAATGGAAGCACAGAGTCTTAACCACTGGACCACCAGAGAAGTCCAGGAAGCAGCAGTCTTAATTGCTGCTCCCGAAAGGCAACAGTGACGCTGCTGAGGACAAGCCCTTGTCAAACGAAGGGTTCCACCGAACATCCCACCCTGTGTCCTCTGGGACACCCGTGCCCTCCTCCAAGAAGCCCCAGTGACCCCGAGCAGGACCGTTCCCTTACCCAGTCCTCCATATGCCTGGACATCTCAGGAACGAGCACGAAGTCCTTCTCTGCGGTGACCATCAGGGCTGGAATCAGGATCTGGGAGGGGTAACAGGAAGTGGAAGCCGCCTCTGCGCTGGGTTCCCCTCACCCAGGCAAGGAGATGTTATTTTCATGCCGTGTGGCTTCCTCCACTATTACATCCCACCCCCCGCCCCAAAGACCCCTAACAGCACCACTGTGGCCTGGCTTTGTTTCCACCATATGTTTTGCATGAAGGAGGCACCATTATTACTGAAGATCTATAGTGATGGTGTGAGAGATTAGAAAAGTGTATCTTGGTCTCTGCCCCTACTTCCCAGCAGAGAGCCCCTGAAACCCTTGTAAAATCCTAAGTTATAAGAGCATTCGGAGCATCTTTTCTTTGAATGAGGTGACGCTGGCTGGACTCCTGGATGGGGGCTGGTCACCAGAAAGACAAAGTCCTTGGGATATCCGGCCCCTCCCCCTCCCCCATGCCTGGAAGGGCAGAGGGATGAGGGGCTGGAAATGGAGTTAATAATTGATGGCGCCTACGTGAGGGAGTCTGCATAAACATCCACCAGTCCCAGTAACATAGAGTTCGGAGAGCGTCCAGGTGGGTGAAATCCACACCGAAAGGTTAACACACCCCAACCCCACAGGGACAGAGGCTCCTGTGCTTGGGACCCTCCCAGACCTCGACCTGTGTATATTCCCTTCATCTGGTGGTTCATCTGTGTCCTTTATCAAATCCTTTAACAAACTAGTAAACATAAGTAACGGTTTCCCAGAGTTCTGTGAGCCACTCTAGCAAATTAACAGACCCAAGGAGGGGGTCCTGGGAACCTCCAGTTTATAGCCAATCAGTTGGAAGCACAGGTAACAACCTGGACTTGGGGTTGGCACTTGAAGTGGGGAGCAGTCTTGTGGGACTGAGCCCTTAACCTGTGGGCCCTGATGCCGTCTCCAGGTAGACGGTGCCAGGATTGAGTTAAATTGTAGGCCACCCAGGTGGGGTTGCAGACAACTGCTTGGTGGTGTGGAAAAACCTCCACACATTTGTTGATAAGAAACGTCAGAAAGAAAGTGTTTTGCGTGAAAGTAAAGGAGACATAGGAGGAAAACACTGGGTTTTTCTCATACGGACGGATTCAGCCATGTAGTGACCATACAGGTTCTGTGTGTATAAGTACGAGCACGTGTGTGGTCCACTCTGTGTGACTGATATCTGTGGAACTAAACGGATGGCACCAGGAAGGAGGAAAGATGCCCTTGGATAGAGACCAATATTCCTTTTCTTTGAAGTGAACGGATGCTTCACAAGGGCAACCAGAGTGTGACTGGGCCAGCCACACTGCGACCAGTGTGACATTACAGGCAGCAAAGTGACCTCACTTTTGTCTACTGATGAACGGGGCACTGCAAGGTCTAGAGAACCTCCCTTTGCTCTCTTTGTCCTCATGCTACCCTTACAATTTCCAAACAGTGTTCACTGCCCCGGCTAAGGCATCTGCACTATTTTTTACCTGCAGTGCAGAACCATGTGCTTCTTACTGCTCTCCCTTCTACAAGGGGTGAAGACCCAGGGGTGGTTTTGTGGCTGAAACTGAGGCTGCTCTGGGGCTGTGTGTGGAGACGGTAGCATGTTCCACGTCAAAATGTAAAGTGGTGGTGGAGGTGTGGGAGGAAGTGGGAGAGGAGGAGGATCTGAAAGGAAACCGCAGAAGAGGGGGTCCCCAACCTTACCACCATCGGGGTTCACCTCCCCAAGACCTCTTCCTCATCCCTCATGCTTTGAGAGAATCTGCCAATCAAACTGCGGTTTTGTCATTTTTGTCCATCATAGATTAGAGTGATGACAGGCTAAAGAGCATTAATTAAACCATTAATTAAACCACATACTAGGCACTGTTCTAACTCAACATTTTATGTGAATCCACCCACTTTATCCTTACACAGCTCCTGAGGTAGACACCATCCTTGTCATTTCCATATTAGCAGCCATGGAGAACAGAGTGGTTAAGCGCCTTGCCCAAGGTCACACAGGGATTACATCCCAGGTCAACTCTTTACCCAACCTGCGCTTAACCACTACTTCTACGCTCTACTGCCTCAAGACCTAACCCTGTGAGGTCAGGACCTTACTTGTGTTATTTGCCTGGTACCCCCAAAGTCTAGCTTCGTTCCTAGCATATAGAGGGTGTTCATTTGTGACTGAATCAAAGAGATGGCCAGGGCTACCAAGTGAGTTGAGGAAGTGAAAATGCAATTTCTCTTAGGTTTTTAATGTTTTGAATGTAAACCAGGGATCCTATTACTCCCTTTGCAGACCTGGGAATTGGAAACCTGTCTTCTGCTTGACAAACAAGGAAACAGACTCGGACTGACTCAGTTGAGGTGATGTGGTCAAAGTGACACAGCCAGAGGTTAAAGCCTTGTCTCTCTGGGGGCACATAACGCTCCTTCTGTGAACTGGCGGCTTCATGCTTGTGACCTCTAGGAGTTACCCTGGACCACTTGCACCCTGAGCTGGGGCACCGCCAAGAAGTCCAGATCACCGCTGCACCCATCTGGCAGACCTTGCTCCCCCTCTGCCACTCCAAGAGAAGCAGTAGCAAAAGAGGTCCTAAGAGGAAACCCTGCAGTGGAGGCACCTCCAAAAGCAGCCGGCCAGTCTGACCACTCCCGGCTCTGACCCAGCGGCATATCAGTTGGGTCCGTGGGTGCCTGGAGGGTGGCTCAGGGGGAAGAGAACAACACGGAACTCACCTTCCTTCCCGAGGCTTTGCAGCCCCACTGCCAGTTCCTTTCCATGTTTCGGTACCAGTTTAAGGGCCCCCTGGGAGGGGCAGATCAGGGAATAAAAAGAGGAAAGCTTTTAGTAGGTGCTGTGCTACAACCAGCTCATCACAGAGCCAGTCCTCCCAGGAAGAGCAAAGGTTCCTCAAGGGGCAAGGGAACAGAGCCCAGGATTCACACCCTGGTACCCCGCATGCTTGTTGGGCTTTACGGAGCACGCTCTGGTGCAGGTACAGCACTGGGCTGAGGGCTGATGTTTTCCAAAGTGGGTATCGAGGGACACACAGAAGCCAGCCCTACAGGACTCTCCACGTTCTCCCAGGACTGTCTTGGAAGAGGATGGGGAGCTTGGCTTAGTGCCCTCACCAGCCAGGGCCACTGCCCAGCCCCAGGGAACCCACAGAAAAGGGACACTGGAAAGTGCTTCCTCCTAATGTGATACGGGGAAGTGATGCCGAGGTGTAGGATAGGTAGGGCAGCCCCAGGGCTGTACCTGGAACACCCTCCCAGTCCTCAGCACAGTAGGGGTTGGTGCTATCCGGCCCTTGAGGCTTCTCCAGTGAAAAGGAGAGCCTGGAAAGACCTTAGACAAGCCACATGCCATTTGGGGACTTCCAATTTTCTCTCCTGTACAGGAGGGGCCAGAACAGATTGCCTCTACGCTCTCTTTCAGAGAACATCTGTCCCCCAGTCTGAGCCTCTTAAATTGTCACCCACTTTGGGAAGAAAAGGGGGGAAGCTTAGGGAAGAGGTGCAGTTGTGATACGGGAGACACTGGGGCCTAAAGGCCACCACAGGTGTTCATGCCAAGGCCACCACACTGTGAACCTGCAGGCTGGGCTGACAGAGGTGGTGCTGCTGTTGGGCTTCTTCCGCGCCCCTGGGTCTGAGGGAAGGATGGGGGCATGAAGAGAGAGGCACAGGGGCAGGAGGAGGATGGAAACACTGTGACCCACAGTGCCCTTGAAGGATTCACGAGCTTCAAAGATTTGCAATATCCAAATATTTGAAGGGACATGCAGGGAACGAGCTGTTAGAGGGATTCTCAGTGATTCCAGGGCAGGGCCTTGAACTACAGCATAAAAACAGACCTGAGAAAAAGCAATGAAGTCTGGCAGAGACTACAACAAGGGCAAACCCAAGAACGTGCAGAGTGAAAGGAACCAGGCACGAAGGACCACACAGTCTAGGATTCCATTTGTGGGAAACATCTGCGACAGGCAGGTCCAGGGGAACAGAGGGCACACTGGTGAGTGCCCAGGACTGGGGGCCGCGGGGAAGTGGGGTGACTGTGAAAGGGAACAGAGCTGCTTTTTGGGAGGTGGAAACACTCTAAAATGGACAGTGGTGATGACGCCATAGCTCCGTAAAATGACAAAAAACCATTGAATTGTACACTCTCAGAGGATGAATTCTATGGTATGTGAGTTAGAGCTCAGTAAAGCTGGTGTGTGTGTGTGTGTGTGTATGTGTGTGTATGAGGGGCCTATAACCACCTCCTGACACCAAATACGTATGCAGTTTTTGAGGTTATGTGGGTTTTGTGTTTTTCTGAAGTAAGAACTCAGAGTTGTCATCTGGTCCTCACAGAGGTCACGACTAAAACAAGGCTAAAAATGTCTGCTCTGAAGGGGCCCCTAAGCATAAGGGAGAACAAGCTGAACTCTCCAAAGCAGAGCAGGCTGAGCATCATCACATAGTGAGCCTCCCGACACTGGAGGCATTCAAGCAGAGGCTGACCAAGCATTCACAGGGACTGGGCTGGAGGGGTATTGGGTCTCACCCTGCACTGTGAGAGCAAAAGAGCCTCTGTCTGCCCACCTTCTCTCTCCTGTGTTTGGGTGCTGTTCTCTTTACCTGAAACCAGACTTCCTGAACTGCTGCACATAGAATTGGATGTCCTCCTCGGTGACCATCTTGCTGAGGCTGGGCTCCTCTGGGGTTTTCACAAAGAGTCCTCCTGCAAAAAGCCACTTGTTTCCTCTCCCACCCCCCGAGTCAGATGTCTGAGTTCCAACATCTTGGCACCTCTAACACCCTCTACCACCTCTCCTTATTTTATTACTGTTCTCTGCCTCCCCAAGAGACTGGAGCTCCCTAAGGCAATAACTCTGCCTCGTGCATTTGGATACCTGCCCCTGCCTCACAACAAGTGCGTGCTCAAAACATTTGAGGGATGAAGAAATGAACAAGTGACCACGTGAATGAGTAAAGGGGTAGAGGGAAGGAAGGAAGGGTCTTCCTGACCAGTGAGAGGAGTATGGTCTTTAGGCTCAGAGGAGTTTAACCCCAGCCTGGCCACTTTAGATAAATTCTGTAACTCTTCTGAGTCCCATTTTCCTCATCTGTAGAATAGAGATAATAGTGAGAGTTTTAGGGATGTCATGAGAATTATAAATAATGTCTCTAAAGTGGGCTAGTCCAGTGTCTGATGCGCACAGTATGTGCTCAAACAAATGATAGTGATCATTATTATTCATAAAAACACAAGGCAATGATGGTAAAGTCACAGGCTTGGGGCCAAACAAGGTTCTATGGGAACAGTGCTGGATCTAGGAACCAAGCAGGTGAGCGCCAGTCTGCTCCCGGCTCTGGCTCCTCACTTAGATCCAAACTGGGAGGGAGAACAGGGGCTGTCTTCAAGGGATGGAACTGAGCCTGGTGGAGGGGAGGTCAGGGCACTATGACAGAACCCCTGGCTGGGGGTTTAGCCTGATTCCTGCTCTGCCTGTACCAGGTGACCCTGCAGAGGTCAGTTTCTATCCTGGGTCTCTGTCCTAATCAGCAGAGGGTTGGACTGCCCTAGCAAGCTCTGAGAGTCCTCCAAGCTCTTACTGTTTAAGATCTTGAATCCAAAACTCCACAGGGGAAAGGAAGCCAAGGCTGTGCGGTCAGCCCAGGGTTAGGGTGAGTGTGATTCACCAGCGGGGATCTATGTTAAGGAAATCATAATTCAGGGCTGGCAGGTGGCTGCTTCTGCCCACAGCTGGCAGATGAAGAAACACGCATTTAACATTCAGTTAGTTCCTGTCGTGGCCCTGCTGTCTCCCTTCCCTCCTGAGAATGGCTCTTACCCATTTCACAGACTCTGTTCACGGCGAGAAAAGTCTGGAGGGAGAGAAGTCAGAAATAATGTCATGGGTCAAGCAAAGGAAATACGTAGGAACAGGGCATCTAAAAACCCTACAAGTGCCAGCAGACTATCCAAACATGCTAAACACCCAAGAGAGCTAGGTGGGTCCCGAGTGGTCAGAGCAGAGGCATCTCGCAACCAAGCTCCAAGGCCAGAACTGCTCCTGGGTCCTTGCGGGTCTTGGGAATGTAAGGACTTGGGTGTTATCAACCAACGGGAACAAGCGATGAGACCTTAGGTCTATGGCAGATGGGAAGGTAAAAATGAGATCCTCCCTGCTCCTCCACAGTGAATCCAGTCAGTCTAGGGTCCTCAGTTAAAGGGTGGGCTAGAAAAAAACCCACCCACCATGACAGAGAGATGTCAAAGGAGTTGGTTCATTCAGTTTAGTACCAAGAAGAAACCCAAAAAAGCTTCCCTAGGAATTCATAGCTACAAGCCTGCCTTCACACATGTTTGGGTTTGAATCCTGACTGGGAGATCTGAAAACCCCCACTAAGTGAAGTAAACAACAACAGTGAAAGTGAGCTTGGGCTGGTAATGCTGCCAGGGGTCTTGGCAGGAGAAGAAAATGCTGAACCACCCAGGAGGGCCATTTCCTCCATCTCAACTGAAGCAGACTGGAGCAGATTAAGTGTTGCTGAAGATGAGCTTGCAAACCAAAATTACAGAGCTCTTTCCCTCCCCCTCTCCCCTCCCCCTCCACATACACACCAAGGCCCCACTGCAAGAGACAATAAACACAGCAAACAGTAAAACAAGACCCTCCAAGGATACCAAATAAAAGAATTGCACAGAAAAAGAATGAAAAATGAGTATGCTTAAAATGATTAAAGACAAAAAAAAAAAGATTAAAGACAAAAGAAGGAACTGAACAACAAGAACAGAACAAGACTCTATTGAAAGAGATTGGAATGCTTTGAAAAAGAACCAAATACAATTTTCAAAAATTAAAAAAAAACAAAACAAACCTGCTCATTGAAATTAAAAAGAAAACCTCAACAATGGGTTTGCTGCAGATCAGACACAACTAAAAGACAAATAATACAGGGACTTCCCTGGTGGCGCAGTGGTTAAGAATCCACCTGCAAATGCAGGGGACACATGTTCGATCCCTGGGCCAGGAAGATCCCACATGCCGTGGAGCCACTGAGCCTGTGCACCACAACTACTGAAGCCCATGCGCCTAGAGCCTGTGCTCCACAACAAGAGAAGCCACTGCAGTGGGAAGCCAGTGCACCGCAATGAAGAATAGACCCCACTTGCCACAACTAGAGAAAACCCATGTACAGCAACGAAGACCCAATGCAGCCAAAAATAAAAAAGATAAATAAAATAATAAATCTTAAAGACAAATAATACACCAGAAGGTAGACCTGAGACCAGTTTCTTACCAGCAATAACAGAAGCTTCTAGAAGAAAATAATTATCAACCTAGAATGCTATACTCAGATAAACTGTTCTTTGGGATTGAAAGCAAAATAAAGATATTTTCTGGCCAAAAAATTATGAGTTTACTGCTAACAGACTCCTACTGAGAAAACTACAAAAAAAAAAAGGTACTTTAGAAAGAAAGAAACTGAACTCAATATAAAAGAGTGAGGTGCCATAAGTGGTCAACAAAGAAACTTGCAAAAATCAGGACATGTAAGCAGGCACTGACCAGATAAAGCAACAGCAACAGCGACTCAACACGTAGACAGGAGGGTGGGGTTACCACGTTAAAGCATTCTAGGTGGCTGTTCAAGAAAAGGGTTAGAAACATCAATTAATTCTGCACATGAAAATGGTAATTGTAATAACAGCAGAATTTCTAAATTGTCACCATTATAATCCTTCTTTGATCTAGGTTTCAAGGCCCTACTGATGCATGGCGATGAGGACGGGACCTTTCCCCATTAATGAAGGGAACAGTGGAGTGCACACCCCAACTGCCCTGGCTACAGACGTGAAAGAAAAGAAGACAAGCTGCTCACTCCCAGACCCTGACACCCCCCCACCCCCCGGTCCTCCCAGGGAAGCCATGCTGGGACCTGCACCCAGGCAGCTCCCCCTTCAAGCTTACCCCTACTCCACCCCCCATGCACCTCACCTCATCACTTGATCTGAAGAAGCTTTTGAAAGTCCGATTCAGGTTCTGTTCCAGTTCAGCCTCAGCCACTCCCTAAAACAACCAAGAAAGCAAAATGAAGGACTGGGCAGAGATCCTGGAAACTGATCTGATCTAAAGCAAGAAGCCCCCAATCTCTGTCCCATCCAGCCCAAGTTTCATTACAAGTGCATGCATTTGAATGTTCATACTGAAACACGTGTTTTTTATAAAAAGGGTTTGAATTAAATACAAGATGTTCCCAGTGGTCCCCTCCACCTCGCCCTGCACCTGGGAGGTGGGTTAATGGCTGTTGCTTTTTTTTCTTTTCTGTTTTTCTAAATTCCTACAATGAGAATGTACAGTAAGTTCCTTACATACAAACGAGTTCCGTTCCGAGAACATGTTTGTAAGTCCCATTTGTTCGCGAGCCCAACAAAGTTTGCCTAGGTATCCAACTAACACAATCAGTTATATAATACTGTACTGTAATAGGTTTATAATACTTTTCACACAAATAATACATTAAAAAAACACAAAAAATAACGAAAACATTTTTAATCTTACAGTATAGTACCTTGAAAAGTACAGTAGTACCAGCTACATCACTGTTGCTTTTACACTTGCTTCCGGACATCCTGGGCTTGAAATAAAGATACTGTACTACTGTACTCTATACAGTACTGTACAGTAAAGTACACAAAAGCACAACCACTTGTAGAGGATGCACGCATGTCACAATGTATGCCAGACACGTGAAGTAACTTACAGGATTGGACATGCGAATGCATGTTTGCATCTTTGAAAGCTTGCGACTTCAAGGTTTGTATGTAGGGAATTACTGTATTACTTACAATAATCCCTTTAAGAGAACAGGGGAGGGCTGGTGAAGTAATGAAGAGTTTGGGGGACTGAAGGGTGTTGAGGGAAAGAGGAGGGTTCTGAGGATGCCCAGAAGCCAAAGGTGGTTCCATTCACATGTCTCATGTTGCTGCGGTAACTTCAAAACCAACTCCTTTGATTTGGACCTAAGTTGTCTCCCCAAAGACAGGGCGGCCAGGTTTCTTTGGCTAAGTTGCTGAGACACATCGTTTGTGCTCCCAGGTCTTCCTGCCTCACGGGAGCTCACACTGGTACATTTAACTGTTTACTCCACACCTGGTTCTTTAGCCATTTCCAGGCCTCTGGCTTGTGCACCACTGAACGGTTCTGACTTGAACCTGCTTCATCACTAAGAGGACTAACATACAAAATAGCAGTCCTGAGGGTAGGGTGAGGGCTGGAGGTGGCCCGAAGTAAAGTGCCGGGGGAACTGTTACTTCTTGGGGGCTGGGGAAGAGATTCTTGCTGGAAACTCAGGGTCGGAATTCCTCCTCTCCCTGCCCCCTTCCTTCTTACCCAAACCCCCCATCCAGGAGCATTTCCAGACGCTAAGAATGGGGGGGCAAGTGGCAAGGCGCTTCAAAACCCATCAGTGGATCCTAATCTACTGGCTGGGGTCTGCTGGGCATAAAAGGACATTTTTTATTCAATCTTTCTTTCATCCTTTTTAAAAACTTTTTAAAATCTTTCCTTGAAAATAATTTATTAGTTATCTATTTTATACATATTAGCATATATATGTCAAGCCCAATCTCCCAATTCATTCCCCCCCATCCAATCTTCCTTTTCTGTTAATTGAAAGCCCTTGGATCTGAAAGCTGTTACAGAAACAGTGTAAAGAGTGACAGTTACCTGTCCCTGTGGCAGGGACACACCACCGGGGCAACTGCTCAGAAATAATAAAGATCCTCCCCAACACAGTCCTTGAGGTGACCAGTGTTCTGGGGAGAAATGGTGTAAGAGTAAGGCAGTGTCTGGTGGTCCGTTCAGGCTGCTATAACATAGCCTAGATTGGGCTGGCTTATAAACTCAGACATTTATTTCCCACGGTCTGTAGGCTGGGAAGTCCAAGATCAAGGTGTTGGCAGATTGAGTGTGGTGAGAGCTTATTTCCTGGCTCACAGATGGTCATCTTCTCACTGTGTCCTCACAGGGAGGAAGGGGCAAGAGAGCTCTCTGGAGTTTCTTCTAAAGGGCACTAATCCCATTCATGAGGGCTCCACCCTCAAGAAATCATCTCCCCTCCTAATACCCTCATATCAGGGGTAGGATTTCACCACACGAATTTGGGGGGGACACAAACACTCAGTCTAGAGCAGAGTGCCAGCCTACTCTTTTCTCCTCCTTTCTAGCTGCTCACCTGAACCAGCTAAACTGTATTGCAAGATGTTTTCAGAATGGGCGCTCTACTTTCTCAGCCCCTGGTTTAACCTGTTGTAACTTCCACCAAGAACACCTACTTCCTTCAGTGTGGCCTTCAAGAAGCCTTCAATGCTGTGGCCAACACTGCGTTCTCCATGAAGCCCCTCCTTGCCCAACACAATAAAATAGCTCTGCTCTTCCTGGATCCCACAGAGCCTTTCATGTGCTCTCCGTGAACCACCCTAAGAGAGCAGGTAAGCCTCCACTCATCTTCCCGAGGGCATCTGTGACTGGTCCTGGAGGGACTAGAGGCTAAAGGTATGTTTATTCCTTTCTTCTGAGTAATGTTTCCAGAGAGGAGGGTTCAGTAAGCCAGGTCTGCAAAGTGTTCTGATGGCCCTCAGACCCTGCACTTTAAGAGGTCCCGCTACCCTGCACTCATTTGTTCTGCACATTGCATGTCATGAGAGCTCTGGATCTACGAGACAGCAGCACTGCAGGCAAGGAAACATTTATCATCAAGCCGTGCTGGATCTGCGGCTTGAGATTTTCTGATGAAAGCAATGTTGGCATGTTAATTACAATCCCCTCCCATATGCAAGATTCTATTAGGACAGAGAATCAATCATGGCCTTCAGTTATATGATGAATGTTGAGGCAAGAAATAGCCATAGAAGGCAGTACATTTTAAGTGCTCAATAAACACCCTGCATGCTGCCACAGGTCATCATTCTTATTTATTGAGAGCAGTCCCCATCTCAGAAACAGCTGCCGTTCATGAGCTCACGATGCGTCTCAGTGTGTGGAGGAATCTTCATGAGTCCACAGGTCTGGACATGCTGCAGAGCTCAAACAGTACTTAAAAGAGCAAATGAATGTCAAAAGGGTCAATAAAAAATCAAAGGGAGCCCAAAGGTAAATAAGTCTGTACACCCATGTGAATGCATATCAGATCAACAGGGCTGAAGAGGACAAAGGTGAGGGCCAGAACAGGGAGAAGATAAAAGCGTTTGTACTTGGGTTGTGTGCCCTGCTGATACCTGTTGGACTCTCTGTAATTCATAAAAGGCGATACCCTATTTTTAAGTCCCACAGACCAATGACAAGCCTTCCATCAGTCCAGCTGGATGGGGCTCCTCCCTTTGTGCTCCTGATCCTAGGAATTAAAGGATGAACTTTGGAATCCAACAAACAAGGTTCCAAGCCCCACTACTACTACTTATTAACTGGGCAACTTAATTTTCCAGAGCCTCAGCTTCCTCATCTGTAAAATGGGAGTTTTGTAAGGATGATATAGCACTTCTGTTCTTTCCAAGATGTAGAATAGGCCTGCTGCAAAAGGTGCACTTCATTGGGTCTACTGTTTCACTGTTAAAACAGTGGAGACTGCCACTTAAATTAAATAACAGCTCAGCGTGAACTCGGGCAGCATCCGGCTCTCCACAGTTCATAGCATGAGATGCTTCTCTGAGGGAAGACAGAGCATCCCTTTGATCAGTGGGTTGGGGCCAGCAACTCCTCTGCCTAATCTGTCTACCTTGATAACATGTACTTGAATTCCTCTGACACTCTGGGGCAGAGTTCTCTCAAAATAGGCCAGAAAACACGGCTGGGGTGGCTGTCCCCAGGATTAAAGATGCCAGTGGATAAAGTCATCTTAAATCTGGGCAAAAACAGAAAACTGTTTATTCCTCTGCAGTTTGGCCAGATAGACAAAAGGAACCAAATTAGACCTCAGAGAGGCTGGGTGAAGCCATTTTCCCTGTGTGGACTCTTTTGTTCTTCACAACAGCTCTGAGTTGGAAAGTCATCTCATGGATGAAGAGCCTCAGATAGACATGTGACCTCGTTCCAAGCCAGGAGGAGTAGAAACAGCCAAGCTGGAAACAAGAGCTCTGGACTTCAAAGCCCTCAGCATTTGGTTCTTTTCACTCGAACAGAATACTACCCATTTGAGAAAACAAAAATAAAATGCCAAGAGTTTCTTCCACGGAAAGCACACAAACTAAAACCGTGATAGCTAAAGACTGGTGAATAAGGTAGCACATGGTGACAGTTGCTTTTAAAATGCATGATTCAGCTATGAAAAACAAAATGATGTCCGTCAACAGAGGATTGGGTATACGTAAACCATGTCCATCTGTGTTATGAAGCACCAAGCAGCCATTAAAAAGAATGAGGTAAATCTATATGTACTGACAGGAAAATCTATCCAAGATCTAGTAAATGAAAAAGCAGCAATGATTGCATTTATATTAATATTAATATATTAACATATTCCATTTATATTAAGTATATTACTTAAATATACTTAAGTACATACTATTCATAGCAGCTAGTTCTACAGGAGTGAAGGGGGAATGTGACTTTTTATTTTACACAACTCAGTATTTTTTTTAAGGTAGTAAGCATGAATTACCTAAAAAATAAGTGATGTAACAAACCACCAGCTGTCTCTGTAGCTGAAGGAGTTACTGTGCTCTAGGGATTAAGGAAGACTCAACACTGTGAGGGAAAAGAAGAAAATGATCTGTGGGTGTCAATGTGCTTTCCACCTCAAAACCACCTCTCAGCTACCACCTGTAATTTCCTTTCCACACAGTTTCTATCCCCTAGTTTCTCAGCTGGTTAAATACTTAAAAGTGAGTTTTGGTGCTTGAAATCTGCCGATAGCTACGGTGGGAGAGGGCAGGGTTAATAGGATACACTAGACGTGTGCTGATTTGGGGGGCAAAGATGTCCCCAGGCTAAGCAAGGTCATTAAGAATCTTAAAATTTAAAATATGGAACAGGTCATGCTGAAATTGTCTAGCTGATTCTATTTGTCTTCGCTGCCCAGAGCTGCCTCCTCCTCCCTTTCTTACTACACAAATACAAAGGCCATTATCTCTTCTCTGAGAAGAAAAACACGGCTTTGGATTTGAGTTTCCACCAGACTTGGCAAATTCACAAGACAGGACAGAAATTGTTGCCTAAGAGTTCAAAGAGCTCAAGGAGCTGGATCTTAACCTGGAGTTTGTCTAAGCTGCACTCTGAGATGCTCAGCAAACTTGAGCAAGAGGTGGAATGGCTGGGGGTAGGAGTCTGGACCCCTGAGTGCTCAGGGACACTGCCTCCAGACTGGAGTAAGGTGGGGATGACAGGGGTGTGGGGGTAGGGTAGGAGAAGTAGTGGGAAAGGAGGGCTCCCAGTGCCCACCCCTGAATCAAAGAGTTGCTCTGTGTTATGTCTTATTATTTTTTAAGAACTTTTATTGAGATATAATTGACATACAATAAATTGCATATATTTAGAGTGTACAACTTGATATTTTTTTTTCTTACTAGTAATGTATATATGGCAATCCCAATCTCCCAATTCACCCCACCCCAACCACCCCCCATTTTCCCCGCTTGGTGTGCATATGTTTGTTCTCTACATCTGTGTCTCTATCTCTGCCTTGCAAACTGGTTGACCTGTACCATTTTTCTAGATTCCACATATATGCACTACTATATGATATTTGTTTTTCTCTTTCTGATTTACTTCACTCTGTATGACAGTCTCTAAGTCCATCCATGTCTCTACAAATGTCCCAGTTTTGTTCCTTTTTACAGCTAAGTAATATTCCACTGTACATATGTACCACATCTTCTTTATCCATTCATATGTTGATGGACATTTAGGTTGCTTCCATGTCCTGGCTATTGTAAATAGTGCTGCAATGAACATTGGGGTGCATGTGTCTTTTTGAATTATGGTGTTCTCTGGGTATATGCCCAGCAGTGGGATTGCTGGGTCATATGATAGTTCTATTTTTAGTTTTGCAAGGAACCTCCATACTGTTTTCTATAGTGGCTGTATCAATTTACATTCCCACCAACAGTGCAAGAAGGTTCCCTTTTCTCCACACCCTCTCCAGCATTCATTGTAGATTTTCTGATGATGCCCATTCTGACCAGTGTGAGGTGATACCTCATTGTAGTTTTGATTTGCATTTCTCTAATAATGAGTGATGTTGAGCAGCTTTTCATGTGCCTCTTGGCCATCCGTATGTCTTCTTTGGAGAAATGCCTATTTATATCTTCTGCCCATTTTTTAATTGGGTTGTTTGTTCTTTTGATACTGAGCTGCATGAACTGTTTATGTATTTTGGAGATTAATCCTTTATCTGTTGATTTGTTTGCAAATATATTCTCCCATTCTGAGGGTTGTCTTTTCATCTTGTTTATAGTTTCATTTGCTCTGCAAAAGCTTTTAAGTTTCATTAGGTCCCACTTGTTTATTTTTGTTTTTATTTCCATTATTCTAGGAGGTGGGTCAAAAAAGATCTTGCTGTGATTTATGTCAAAGAGTGTTCTTCCTATGTTTTCCTCTAGGAGTTTTACAGTGTCTGGCCTTACATTTAGGTCTTTATCCATTTTGAGTTTATTTTTGTGTATGGTGTTAAGGAGTGTTCTAACTTCATTATTTTACACGTAGCTGTCCAGTTTTCCCAGCACCACTATGCTATGTCTTATTTATTGGCCTGAAATCAGCTGAAGTTTAAAGCTATTACCCATGTGAAAACCATCCAACTATACCATCATTTTTCGGATGAGGAAACTGAGGGCCATAGATAGGAAGAGACTTGGCCAGTCCGTTTCCTCACCAAGTAGGGAGCAGACAGGCTGATGGGATTCTCCCAGCCCTCCGCCATGGTTTGTCCTTAAGACCCAGCTTTCTCCTGACCAGCCCCAGTTGCTGGATTCACCCAACCCGGTTCCCTGGAGCCTTTCAGTGGCCAGATGACCAATTTGAATATCAAATATTTCCCTGCCAAGAGGCTTTGTTCTTAAGAACAAAACCATCCACAAACGGCTACCACAGAACAATAAAGGTACTGATTTTTCCACAAAGATTGTAACAACCTTTGAAAAGAAAATCCTTGCTCTACTAGGGCTGTAATTAGTAAGCATCTTTCTCCTGAGGTCACTCCTTCCATCAAGACCTTGAGCTTATCTTGGTTTGCTTCTCCCCTCTCCGCTCTGACGCACAGGGCACACAAAAAAGTCCAAATTCCCTCCAAGTGTGGCTTAAGAAGAGGCGTGTGGGCTTTGAAGTCAAACAAGGCGAGGTCAACATCCTGACCCCGTCACATACATGGTCTCAGGCTAGTGAGTGAGGCTCCCAGAGCCTCGCTTGCTCAGCTGAAAAGACGGGAGAGAATGCCACATGCTGCTGCAAACAGAACCACCCGGCCCAACAGGCACCCAAAAAGCAGTCATTGCAACCCAAGTGTCCATCAAGAGAAGAATGGATGAACTAAATACACACACAATGGGATATTATTTAGCCTTAAAAAAAAAAAAAGAAAAAAAGAAAGGAAATTGACACATGCTCTAACCTGGATGAATCTGAGGACATCCTGCTGAGTGAAATAAGCCAGACACAAAATGACAAATAAGGTAGATTCTACTTATATGAGGTTCCTAGGGGAGTCAAATTCATAGAGACAGAAAGTAGAAGGGGGGTTGCCAGGGGCTGAGGGAGGGGAGGAGGATGGGGGAGTTAGTGTTTAATGAATAGAGTTTCAGCTCTGCAGGATGAAAAGGGTTCTAGAGATGGGTGGGGTGATGATTGTACAGCAATGTGAATGTACTGAATGCCACTGAACTTGTACACTTAGAAATGGTTAAGATGGTAAGTTTTGTGTTACGTGTATTTTACCGTAATTTTAAAAATAATAAACAAAAATAATTTTTAATGAGCTGAATTCTGTTGATAAATATCCTAAATGTAGTTTGATCAAAAATAATACATAGTGAAACTATTACTTCCCTTTTTCTATTTCCTATAACTAATACAACCTGAAAAAATAGAAAGCAGTAATTCTCCAAGTATAGTCTGGAGACCCTTAGGGACCCCTTAGGCCCTTTCAGGGAACCCATGACAAAAATTTTCATAACAATACTAACATGTTATATATCCTCTTTTGTCTCATAAACAAGTGTATAGTGGAGTTTTTCAGAGACTCCAATAACGCGATATCCCAACAGACTGAATGAAGAAGCAGACAGGAGGATCCATCTGTCTCTATTAAGCCAGGCATAAAAGAGGTTTGAAAAATGTAAAGCAACACTATAATTTTTACTAAATCTTTAAGCAAAATAAAGATTTTTTTAAAAAAATAAAAAGATATTATTTACATCAACATGGGCACATAATCTTTTTTTTTAACGAATTAATAGTTTTAAATTTCAATATCTAGTATGGTAAATACCAATAGCTATAATCCACATGAGCTACAGCTCTTTGAGGTCCCTAATGATTCGTAAGTGTGCAGAGCGGGCCTCAGATCAGAGAACCTGAGAATCACTGCGATAAAGGGAACACTAGCAAGACAGTCAGTGCCCTGCTCGAGTCCCTCCAGCAACACTTGACTGAAGCCTGCTGCCCAGAGGTCTCTAATTCACTGAGAAGGACAGCTGTCCGACCATCACTACCTGGGAAATGGCTGGATTACCCCGCTCCTGGGGCTGTGGTCGTGGTTCTCAAGGTGTGGCTCTAGGACCGGCAGCAAGAACATCACAAAGAAATGTGAATCCTTTGGCCCCAACAAAACCTACTGAATCTGAACCCTGGGGGTGGTATCCAGGGATCTGTGTCTAACTAGCCTTCCAGGTGATTCTGAAGCACGCTGACATTGGAGGATCGCTGGGCTAGAGAATCACAGAAACTGCCTGAGAGTCACTGAGACCATGTCAGAGCTGGGAGGTTACGTGCGCGGGAATCACCCGGAGGACCTGGTTAAAATGCATATTCTCCTGGGGCAGATCGCAAAGGGGGCGGGTGAGTCTGCATTTCTAGCAAACTCTCAGGTGACACCGATGCTGCTGCCTGCCCCGCAGCCCCCGCCCCCTGCACCTCCCCTGAAACCCCAGAGCCACCCAGTTCAGCAGCTCTTAGCCTTTATTGAACTGTTAAGGTTGTGATGAAAGTTAAGGACTCTTCCTGGAAAAATATGTGCACATATTAAATTCTGGGGGCAATTTCCAGATGTTACAGACCTTCTGAAGCTCACCTAAACAATCACTGACTCTTTTGTTAGGCTCTCTTTCTCATCTCCCTGACATTTATCCCTGAGTTAAGGGATTTCATGTGCATCTTCAGTCATCTGTCCCCTCAGCCTGGCAGCCCCTTCTCTCTCAGATCCCCCCACCCAAATCCTACTCCTTCCTGGGTCCAGTTCCAATGCTCTCTCCTCTGCTAAAAATTAACTGCATTTTCTTGTGGGCTCCCAGAGTAAGCCGGACCTCCATCACAGTCCTTGTTGCTGCCTTATTCCCCAGGTATCTGTTACCTGTCTGTCTCCCCAAGAATTGTTTAAGCCCTCAGAGGTTGTCACTCATCTCTAGATGTCCCCTGAAACCAGCACACAGCAGATGAACCAATTCTTTGCAAGTGACACTAGTCAAAACATTTCTGACATTTAAGCAGATTTGTCATGCTCCAGCCCTCCCCCACATTATGGGCCACCCCTGTTTTGCAGCAGATAAGAATCTTCTTACAAATGTCCAATTCAAAAGGATAAGAAAGAGAAAATGGAAAAACGAGGTGGAAGAGAAAGAAGTGGGTGCAGAACCCCAAGCCTCCCTCTCCCTTTGGATGTTCCATGTGGGGACCCCCAGCAGTGGGGGCCAGAGTGTCAAGGGCCTATCGTAACCTATCCACAGGGCCTGGGGGCTGGGCTAGGGGAGAAGGCAGACAGGTGAGAAGTACCTTTGACACATGACAGCATGACAGCAGAGCCCCGTGGGGCGGGGTCCTCTGGGCACACAGAGGGCAGAGGAAGGGGGTTGGGTTTTGGGGGGAGGGGACCAAGCAGAGCCAGAGATTGAGAGAGGGTCAGATAAAAGATGAGAGGGACCCAAACACCAGCTTCACAGTTTTGTGTGGGGCTGTTTCCTTCCTATTTCCTAAAGGCTGAGGAAGCTGGCACTCAAGAACCTAGAATCGGCCCTTCGTTTCTCTCCCACCACCAGATGCCTCTCCAGTCTGAGATGCTCTTGAGTGATGCAAACACTTGGCAAAGGGTGACAGGCAGTGCATCACTCCTTGGTCTGGGATGCCAACTTCTAGTCCAGCTGAAAGATTTAGATGGGGGCCACCTATGATGCAGCGTTAAACCTACCATGATGCTCTACTAATTCTGACATCGACTACAAACTCGGGGCTGCTTTCCAGGCCTTGCACAAGGACACCTTCTCCTTCCTGTCCCACGAGCCTGAGTCTCATCCCAAATAGGTCAGTTTCCCACAGTCCCTACCGTTTACCCTCATGGTCTCCCATCTGTTACGAGCTGAATTGTGTCTCCCCCAAATTCCTATGAAGTCCGAACCCCTAGTACCTCAGAATGTGACTATATCTGGAGATAAGGTCTTTAAAGAGGTAATTAGAGGTAATTAGGGTGGCCCTGATTCAATGGGACTGCAGTTCTTATAAGCAGAGGAAATTTGGACAGAGACACACACACACAAAGGAAACTCATGGAAAGACAGCAAGAAGGGGGCCGTCTACAAACCACGGAGAGTGGCTTTAGAAGAAACCAACTGTGTAGACCCCTTGATCTTGGACTTCTGGCCCTTAGAACAGTGAGACAATAAATTCTGTTGCTTAAGGCTCCCAGGCTGTGGCACTTTGTTATAGTAGCCCTAGCTGACTAATATACCACCTAAATAATTTTTATCCCTCAAGACCAAGTTACTTCAAAATAAAGACACTGTGATTCAATTCCAGCCAAGGGAAGCTCGCAGCTTCCCACACTCCAGGCTGTGGCAGTGAGGCTCTGACCTCTGGAGGGTGTGATACCCAAGGATCTCTTCATGATGTTGCTGGAGGCTCCTGGTGTCTTATTGAATGAGTCAGATTATTGCTTGAATCAAGAAGTTCCTCTTCCAAATACGGGGATATGTGTATAAAAACAGATGATTGAACTTGGTGTACCCCCCCAAAAATAATAAATAAATAAATAATATTAAAAAAAAAAAGAAGTTCTTCTTCCAAGTCACCATCTTATTAATTAAAATCATTCTCAGAGAAGAGTTACTCGCGGAATCAAAACTGAGATGGTTGTGACCCTTGCTGGAAACGGTACCTGCTTCGAGCAGCAGACAGGCAAGGGCTGGACGAGAGATGTGGTGAGATGATCTTGTGCTCTTTACCAATTAATTAGACCCATTCTTCTCTCTTCAGAGTGTTAGAAAACAACTTTTATCCTCTTTGGAATTAGACATAGCTGGGCATCAGGGTGCAGAGCCCACAAATGGACGAAAGGAGGTGCCCCCCACAGATGAGGGCAGCTACAGGGGGGCATCCAGGCTAGACGACGCTGCTCTCAGTGAAACTAGTGAACGGTGGCAGCTGCACCCATCACACATCACCCAAACCCCAGGGGGCATCTTTGAAAGGCATCTTGGTCTTGTGGCACATGAGTGACACCTTGAAACCTCCCACATCTCTCAAAGGACACTCAGGGCCTGGTGCAGGGTTTTTAGGCTCTGGCACTCTCTGTAATCACCAATGTCACTCCTGGGACTTCCCTAGTGGCTCAGTGGTTAAGAATCCACCTGCCAATGTAGGGGACACAGGTTCGATCCCTGGTCCAGGAAGATCCCACATGCCACAGAGCAACTAAGCCCGTGCGCCACAACTACTAAGCCTGTGCTCTAGGGCCTGCCAGCCACAACTACTGAAGCTCATCCGCCTAGAGCCTGTGCTCTGGAACAAGAAAAGCCACTGCAATGAGAAGCCTGCGCACAGCAATGAAGAGCAGCCCCTGCTCGCTGCAACTAGAGAAAGCCTGCACGCAGCCACGAAGACCCAATGCAGCCAATAAATAAACAAATTTATAAAACAACAACAACAAAAAAACAAATGTCCTGCGTCAGTTAGCAGAGATATCAAATCCCTGGCAGGAGGCTAGGAGCTGTCACCCATAAGAGGTGGGTTTCACCAGCCTCTCAGCCAGAGAAGTAAGAGGAGGTGGCTCCAAACTAGAGTTCAGCCCCCATTTCCCAGTTTCAGAGAAGTGGGAGAACCCCATGTACCACCCCACCCTCCTGCTCCCCTCATCACCCCAAACATACACACAGAGAAATGCACCATCACTCGGGAAGGACCAGTCGAGCTCTGGCACCAGCCTCACCTGAACCCATCTGTGAACTCATTTCTCACTAAAGTCACAGAACATTCAAGGGGACGGAGGTAAATCAGACCAGTGGGAAGAAGGAGAGAGGAAGGGAAAAGAACAAAAATTCTGCTGGAATCGATGCTCACAGGGCCCAAACTTACTGGTTCCTGGAAGTAGAGCTGGTAATCAAAGGCCGGATTGGCTTTGATTCTCTCCATTGGGGACACATTGGGATGCGCTGGTATGAAGGGAGTATTCAGGCTGGCCACTGCCCTGTGGAAAGAAGAAACGTCAAGACACAGACCCTGTAAGAAGACAGTCTGCAAGGGCCAGAAAGGACCTCACACGTCAAAACCCAAGCTCAGAGCGGGAGAGTGCCACACACAAGATCTCACACCAGCAGTGCAGGAAGAACGGGACCCTCAACCACACTGAATGGAATATGTGCACTCTACAATCGTCCTCTGGTTTTTAAAAACACAATCGTTTTTTCCTTCCTCCCTTCACTCACTGTTTCCTCTGTGGTGACTATAATTCCATGCTACATACTAGGCAAGAGAAAATACAAAATCAATACTCCAGGAGCTTATTATAATTTAATAAGGAAGGCTAGACAAATACACCCGTGACTATATTATGAGCTAGACTGTGACATGAGCCATAGGAAGAGCACAAAATACCATGGGAATTCAGGAGATAAAGGATTTCTAGGTCTGGGCATCATGGAAGACCTTATGGAAGAGAGAGCATTTGAACTTGACTTTTACAGGTCAGGGGGAGGTGGGGAGGGGAACCAACACCTGTAAGGGAAACATCATGAGGTCACCTGAACCAGTTCTAGGAGGGGGCAAAGCTTGGGGTTGAGTTTGACGGAGCCAGAGGCCAAGTGGTTAATGGGGCATCTTGGGAAATGAAGCCAGAAAGGCTTGTGGGAGCCGGGACATGAAGGGCCCTGGGTCTGGACTTGAGGCTACAGGAAAACCAAGAAAGCCATGAGAGCTTCTGAGAAGAGGTGAGAGTGGATGGAAGCTGCAGTCAGGAAGTGATGTATCAAGCAGTGATCTTATCACGTGGATACAGAGAGGGGACGTGGCCAGCAGACTACCGCAATTGTCACCCCAAGGGGAAGAAGATGGCAGCAAAAGGAATAAAAGAGGGTGAATTTGAGAGACCACATGAAGGCAGAATTGATAGAAGTTAGCCAGGACTACAGTTAGTCTGGCTGGTCGGCAAGGAATTACATATCCCTGCTCTTACCGTGGGGAAACTTTTGCCCAAAAAAGAAATAGATATATAAAATAGGAACAATGGGATAATTAGGGCAAATAAAATAATCGGGGAAGGACAGGTGAGGCTTATCCAGTGCCAACCAATACAAATATAATGCACACACACACACAAAATATAATGCAAACTATGCATATAATTAAAATTTTTCTAGTAGCCAAATTAAAACCAGTAAAAAGGAACATGTGAGATTAATTTTAAATATTATTTAATATTAATTAACTTAATATTAATTTTAAATTTAATGTTAGCTTAAATGTTACTTTAATATTTAACCTAATATATCTAAAATAATAATTTCAACATGTAATCAATGTTAAGAATTATTAATAAGATATTTTACATTCTTTTTTTCATATTAAGTCTTTGGAATCTGGAAGGTTTTTTCTACTTATGGTAATCTCAGTTCAAACTGGCCACATTTCAAAAGTTCAATAGCCATGATTAGACTGTGCAGATTAGTGTATAAAATAAGTTATATTGATGCTTATAGGTTTCTAATGTTACCATAGTGAACCTATTTTAAGCATTACTTAAATCACGAGTCAAGAAGTTGTAACTTTTACTACATAGTCTGAACAGGATGGAGATTTCTTCTTAACCTCTTTGACATACTGTTTATTCTATATATTAAAAAATCATCACTGAATGAGATGATAGCATATAAACGCTGCTGCCAACTGCATTAAGATTAGAAAAAGCTGAACCACAGCCTCCTTCCGGCAGCAACATCTCCAAGTGATTGTTAAAGAAAAATAAACAAACAAGTCAGTAGACCCTTATATTAAATAGGTCCCTGAAGCTTATTTCAGTAGAAAGGTAAAACCAAGGATTCAAAGAAATATTCCACAATAAACGTTTGTTTTTCTTTTTTTCTTTCATTCATTGTCTGGCTAGAAAGGCAGAGATCAGCACCATCAACAATATCCTTAAATAACAGATGCTCCCAGACCCAGCGATATGGGGGTCCCATCCTTGACAGCCTTGTGAGAGGGTCTCGCCTCCCTCCCGCCCTCCCAGGAATGCGGTAACAGGGCTGCTTTGACGACAGCAGACATAGAAGGAACAACTACTCCAGAACCAACAGCAAACACGGTGGAAACGGCACGAGGAGAAGAGGAATGGGAAACCAGAGCATGCCTGCGTGTCTCAGATCTCATGTTATTCTCCGAGAAACTTCACTTGGCTCATGTTAACTCTTTTAAAATTCTCACAGGAGAGAGAACGAGATTAAGTTTAATAAAGCAACAACAAGTTGGAGACCATACATTGTTGCTCTGCTTCTTTTGTTCCCTTCAAGAAGCATCTAACACAGCCTGTAGAACAACTTTTTGGTTAATCTGATTCTTAAGAGCTGAGTTCTTATTTCGATTTTGAATGAGAGAGAGGGCAGAGAGAGAAGTAAAGAGATTAGAAGAATAGGGGGTGAAATTTTAAAAATATTTGACGAAATGTTTGATTCTTTCATTGAGATCATCCAACCATTTGAGCTGGGGCTGAGCTGAACAAAGTTTCTCCGGTGTTTCCATTCCCGTAAACTCAGCCAAACAGAAAGTAACTGGATTAGTTAGGGAACACAGATGGCTGCTAAGGATGATGTTTTAATTAATTTGCTAAGATTTGAGGCTGAGCGGGCAGGTCAGATGGGCTTTTCCTGCAGTTATCAGCTCAAAGGGGGTGTGGCCACAAGGACCACCTCGCTCTCCAGGTTCAAACCCACCATCTGCAAGCCCCCACGGGTGCCCTGAGATGCCGCTCTGAGAATGACTGTGGGGGATGTGATGGTGGTCATGAAATGTCACTGCACCCTGACATCTGTTTGACAGCACTTTGCAGTTTGAATAGTCGAGTGGGAGTGACTATTACCACTGTGTGGTTGAAGAAACCAGGTCCCAACGGGTGAAGTGATTTGTCACGTAGCCAGTTCAGGGCAAACGTGAAAGCCACATTTTCCGACTCGGACCAGGGCTGACGTCTCTCCTGGCAGTCGATTCTATGAATCTGACACTCCCGGCTGCCTCACCCACTCCCCTCAAAGCCCACCCTCATTCTCCTGCATTCCCACTGGCTACTCAGGCCCCGAATTAGTATTCGTTGCATGACTGGTGACTGGGACAGGCCTTGTGCCTAAGACACGAGCCCATTAAACCCTCCCTACTAATACACCCAAGAGCTAAGGAGCTAAGGTGTTTCCTTCCCAGATAACAACCTATTGTTTTCAAGAAGTTTTCTGGAATTCAAGACCTGAGGAAGGAGTCTAGGGAATTCAAGTCCAGTCTGACCTAAATGCTTGATGCCCGAGGCCTAATTACCTCACTCTCTCGGGGTAGAAAAGAGCCATGTTCCACACCAGCGCGCCGCCCCAGTCGTGGCCGATGAACACGGCTTGAGAGATGCCCTAGGAGGACAAAGAAGGGGCTGAGTGTGAGCAGGTTTCTGGGACGGGGGACGGGTGCTGAGCGCCGGAGGCCTGGTGCTCCCCTTAGGCCCCACCGCAGCAGCTACTCTCAACATCCGCCCTCTGGAAGCCTCCATTTGCACATATGCGTCCCCCAGACCCTGCACACAAGTGACTGGCCTTTTAAATCTTCTCAGGAGACGGAGGCCACCGGCCACGAATTCCTTCTCTACCTTTCCTCAAATCAAACTTTGTTTCACCTTCTTTCCTCCCTTTTGTCAGTGTTAGAATGACACCTCCCCTCCTTTCTGGGCTCACCTTTCATGGAGTGGTTACTATTCGGTTCCCCATTCTTTTTGGATCTTCTCTCCCTTCACTAGTCAGGAGAGCCTCAAAGGCATCTTTTACTCCCGATTTCTCCCTGCACCTTCCTCTCCTCTGCTGCTGTAACCACGAATGACCACAGCTCCCTTTCATGGAGGACCTTCTGTGTCACAGGCCGTTTATCTGGAATTCTCCCAGTAACCTTCAAATGCACATTTCGCAAATGAGACGATGGCTCGCAGTGATCGGTGACTTGCCCAGGCTGCACGGATGGGAAGCGGTGGAGCCACCACTCAGATCCAGGTCCCCCAACCTAAAATCGGGCTCCCTCCTCCATGCCACTCACTGACCACACTAGGGCCTTCAGATCCTCCCCAGCCCCACCACCAGCTGGAAAGGCGGTTCCTCGACTCAGTTCTCTGCCATCCTCTGTCTCCTTGTGTTCTCCCGCTTCTCATGATGGTCTATACCAGGTACTCTCTAACGACCTTCCTAAGTCCCTCCAGCCCGGCTTCTTCCCTGCTACCACCAAGTCCACTGAAACTTCTCTCTTAAAGGCTCCTGATCATAAATAATATTTTTTCCTCTCTCGGTTCTCAACCGTCTGATGGCTCTGCAGTGTGAGTGGAAAAAATGCTGCCAGGCATATCAATAAACAAAGGATGTTGCAGCCATCCACCACTACAGTCGCCCTGATGGTGAGCGCCGAGGGAACTTGGGATGGAGACAAACAGGCTGCCCACTGCCAAGCCCTCAGCCACTGCAGTCACCCTCAGTGGTGCACCCTAAGGGGATTCAGGATGGAGAAAAGCAGGATACTGGCCCCAGGTAACAGAGGTGCATATCAAAGAAATGATTTCAATGAACCCAGACTCCTGCACCTTCCCATACATACAAAAGCACTAAATGCCTTAACTTGAGATATCTGGTTTTCTTTAATTAACAGTAATGTTTTGAAGTTCGCAGGACCTGGTTTTTGTTGCAAAACCTCCTATATATCCTAGCTCCTCCCTTACCTCTTTATTTATTTTTTTTCCCAAGAACTTTTACTGAGACACAATTGACATACAATAAACTGCATATATTTGCTCCCTTACCTCTCTAGAGCTGTCAATCCGAGCTATCTGAGAGGCTGTGTCTCAGGCTTAAGTCCTCAGTTTTGTCCACCAAATAAAATATAATTCTCAACCTTTAGGTTGTGCTTTTTTTTTTTTTTTGTCGACAGCAGCAAATTTCCCTTGAAACATTCTCCCCTGGGCATCTATGCCACTGTGCTTTCCAGACTCTTCTTACTCCCCCAAGTCTACTCCCTCTTTACAACTCACTTGGGACTATTCTGCAGCTCAGCCTTCAGGCCTGTCATCAGGGAGCTCACCTACTCCAATGGCTTCAACCCCTACCTCCAGGTGACCGAAGACCACCTCATCTGGTCACCCAGGTTGGCCCAGCCTCCTGCCTATGTGTCCCAGTCGTGACTGGGCCAGGGACGCACACCTGACCCAGCCAGTCAGCAACCAGAGACTCCCTTTCAATCATCACAAGAGGAGACATTCCCAGCCAGTTGGAAATCTTCTAGAAAAAGTCAGGAGTGGGGCGGCCACCCTGGGCTGCGTCCTCTTAGCTGGCCCCATCATACTCAAAAGTCCCAAAGCCAATTCCACGGGACTGAGACTCTGCAGAGGGTGAGACAGGACACTGTCACTGCATGTCCTACACCAGGCCCTGCTTCAGACCTGGAACTCCTTCATCATCTCAAATGCTTCTCTCAACTCTCATCCAATGAACGGAAGAAAGATCCCGCTGCTCTGAGGTTCCCACTTAGGCCCACTGTCACTGTCCTGGCTGGGCCCTCCGCCCCCTCAGTCATGCTGTGGTGTCCTCCTTCCATCACGGGGCCTGACTGACGATGGGAGGCGGGTATCCCTGAGCCTCCGAACAGCGTGTGTGCTCTGCAGCAGCGTATTCTCATATCACCACCGTTGATTGTTTTCATTGAGTTTGACATTTGAAACCAGGTTAAATGAAGGCGTTCGATTTTAAGTATTTCAAAAGGGATGGAAGTTTTGAAAAGGTGTGAAATATTAACCTATCGGATATTTCCCAAACTTCTTAACCTGACACTAAGGCTCTCTACCTGGCTTAAAGCCAATAGAGATATCCTATTCCCTGGAAAATGCTTTTCACGACACGAGAACTGGAACAAACTCACCTCTACATTCTCCAAACCTGTCTTTGTAATCCCTTGTGACCCATCACCCCGCCTTCCCCCAACCATGCCTCTCCCTCGAGGGCTCTAACAGCTGACCCCTTCAAAGGTTACATCTTTTCTTTAATTGCCCAGTCCCAAACAGAATTTCCCAAACAGATCAGTTCAAAGTAATTGCTTACCAACTTATCCAGGAAGGTGACCATTTCCTAAGAAAGAAAACACAAAAAATCAGAATTCTATCCATCTACCTCAGCAGCTTCAAGATTAGAATGACTGTTTGCTTTTTTTTTTTTTAATTTAATTTATTTTTTATTTTTGGCTGCATTGGGTCTTCGTTGCTGCGCATGGGCTTTCTCTAGTTGTGGCCAGAAGGGGCTACTCTTTGTTGCAGTGCTCGGGCTTCTCATTGCAGTGGCTTTTCTTGTGGAGCACGGGCTCTAGGCCCGCGAGCTTCAGTAGTTGTGGTGCACAGGCTTAGCTGCTCCGTGGCATGTGGGATCTTCCCGGACCAGGGCTCGAACCCATGTCCCCTGCATTGGCAGGTGGATTCTTAACCACTGCGCTGCCAAGGAAGCCCCCTGTGTTTGTTTTTGTTACAGTCTGAATTGTGCCCGCCCCCCCAACACCACCACAAAATTCATTTGTTGAAGCCCTAAGCCCTGCTACTTCAGAATGTGGCTGTATCGGGACATAGGGTCGTTAAAGAGGTGATTAAGTTAAATGGAGTTATTAGGATGTGCGCTAATCCAATATAAGACAGAAGATCTGAACACAGACACATACAGAGGAAAGACCATGTGAAGACAAAAGCAGCAGATGGTCATCTACAAGCCTCAGGTAAAACCCTGCTGACACTTTAATCTTGAACTTCCAGCCTCCAGAATGGTGAGAGGTAATTCCTGCTGTTTAAGCCACTCAGTCTATGCGGCTTTCCTATGGCAGCCCCAGCAAACTAACACAATGTTCAACCACGTCAGAGTAGCTTTTTAGTTATCTCGCTTTCCCTTCCGGCATCTTCTCATAACCACCCAGACTCCCAACAGACACAGTGAATTATTCACGGTCAGTCAGTACACATCCCTAAATGAAATGGGCCATTTTCAGTTGTAAGACAGAAACCATGACTTCTTCCCTGTAAGGAGAAAGGGGAAGAAAACTTCCCTGGAGAGGTGCAGCTGCTTGCCTTGCCCCAGGAGAGGCAGCTCCTGCTCCCCATCCCCCAGCAGACATGGACACCTGGCCACAAGCCCAGCAACCACGGAGTCTGAAAAAGGTTTATGAGATGCTGAGGAAGTGTCTCCTCATGTAGTCACGTTCTGAGGTTCTGGGGATGGGAGGAAGGGCCACCTAGAATCAGGGCTGGGGTAGTTATATGGGCCACATACAAATAAGCAGGTAGGGGAATCCTGTGGAGGCAGGACAGGGAAGGAGGTCTTTTGAACCCTCTGTGATAGGGACTGAATGCCTGTGTCCCGTCAAAATTCCTCTGTTAATGCCAGTGTGACTATGTTTGACGACAGGGTCATTACAGAAGTAATTACAGGTAAATGAGGTCATGAGGATGGGGCTCTGATCCGGTAAGATTAGTGGTCTTATAAGTAGAGCCTCATAGAGCCGGCTCTCTCTCCCTGCCGTGTGAAGACACAGCAAGCAGGCGGTCACCTGCAGGCCAGGAGGGGGCACTCACCAGAATCTGACCCCGCTGGCACCCAGATCTCAGACTTCCAGCCTCCAGAACCATGAGAAACACATTTCTGCTGTTTAAGCCACTGGTCTGTGGTGTCTTGTTATGTCAGCCTGAGCCGACTGAAAGACACACTAACAGGGAGTGTAGCTGAGGAAACCCTATAACATGCAAAGTGGCCGCACCCATGAGGTTCCCGATGAGGAACCAACAGACTGTCCGATGTAAGAGCATCTCTAAGGGGTGAAGGGTGCAGAATTGTGGCCCAGCTACAGTGACTGGGGTGACCTGAGTCCCCCCATCAGTGAGAGAAGCGATAAGGAGGAATGGGGGAAATGAAATAAGTGCAGGAACCCCTTCCCCTTCTCCTTCTAGGCCCCCCAGCTGCTGTTGTCCAAACCACTCCCTCAGCACTAAAGTTTTATTCATAGCATCTCTCCGCTCTCTTCTTCTTTATTATTCCTTTAACTTTGGGGTTCTCAAACTGGCTCCTCAGACTTGCAGGAGCACGGGCTGCTGCTGTTTGCTGAGTCCACACCTCTGCTGTGGAAGCAACTCAGAGCATGGGCTTTGCTTTTCAGCAACTTTCAGAGGCTGTTCACAGGCCAAAGTGGAATCAAGGTCACTAACTGCAGGGCAGTCAGAATCTTGTACTGTTCCTGGGACCATTCCATTTCTAACAAGAGACAGCCTCATCCTCACAGTTGCCTGAAAGATCCCTGGTCCTGGGGAAACTGTTTCCAGAAGGAAAAGCCTGGATGCACACACATTCTCAGGAGCCTACCCAGGTAACCATCTATTGGAAAGCTCGCTTAGTGTACTTTGCCATTTGGACAGGTAGGATTATACCTGGACATGCACAGTCCCATCTGCCAGTAAGATGCAATTCTATCCCTTCCCTCCCAAACCTCCATCACCAAGACACAACCCAGTAAACTCCCCACTCACAACATCTATCCTCACAACTAAAATTCACTCAGAGCCTATTAGGGGTCAGATCCTGATTAAGTGCTGGGGATGAAGCAATGAACAAAACAGGCTAAGCCCCTGATGCCAGGGAACTTTAATTTAAAAATAGAAGAACTTGAGGACAAAGGGGGGAAGGGGAGACTGGGACGTAATGAGAGGGTAGCACTGACATACATACACTTACAAATGTAAAATAGATAGCTGGGGAGATCAGCTCGGTGCTTTGTGATGACCTAGAGGGGTGGGATGGGGTGGGGGCGGCAGGTTCAAGAGGGAGGGGATATGGGGATATATGTATAAACATAGCTGATTCACTTTGTTGTACAGCAGAAACTAACACAACATTGTAAAGCAATTATACTCCAATAAAGATGTATAAAAATAAAATAAAATAAAAAGAGAGAGGAGAAGACAGAATGTGTCGTGATCCCCCTACCCCTTTCCCCCAACTACAGTGGTTCCTCTGTCCCCTCAAACCTCTCCAAGGATCTGTGGGTCTTCCAGGAAAATACTCTTGGGCACCTTTGCCTCAAATTCTGCACACACTGCCAAGGGTTCATGGACTCCTGAGGGTCTGCATACTGTAGATGAAGCATCCCTCATCTCTGCTGGACTGCCGGCAGGCCACTTTTTTTCATTTTCCAATTAACCATAGAGAAGCTGGAGATTAGTTCACAGTTATTCCCACTGCCCACAAACTGAGAATCGGGCTCAGGTCTGAAGGGGCCTTGGAGAGCATGAAGCCCACCTACTCACTGTCTTTTACACTTGCCAGCATGATCTGGAAAGGGTAAATGACTTACCCACGGTCACACCCAATGACAACTGGGACAACTGGGTGGAGACAAACCTCCCAACATCAAGGAACTTTAGAAGATAACGGGTTTTTTGTTTTGTTTTGTTTTAATATATTTTGGCTGCACTGCACAGCATGTGGGATCTTAGTTCCCTGACCAGAGATCGAACCCACACCCTCTGCAGTGGAAGCGCAGAGTCTTAACCACTGGATTCCCAAGGAAGTCCCATTCGTGAACTTTAGGCGATAGCATTGTGGCTGTGTTGCATCCCAACATTCCTAATTGGGAATCCTAGGACTACAAACGTACAGAGAAGAGGTTTATTGCCCCTTAAAGGTACCCATTCTAAAACAAATAACAGGGACTTCCCTTGTGGCATGGTGCTTAAGAATCCACCTGCCAATGTAGGGCACACGGGTTCGAGCCCTGGTCCGGGAAGATCCCACACGCAGAGAAACTAAGCCCGTGCGCCACAACTACTGAGCCTGTGCTCCAGAGCCCATGTGTCGCAACTACTGAAGCCCATGTGCCTAGAGTCCATGATCTGCAACAAGAGAAGCCACTGCAGTGAGAAGTTTACACACCTCAATGAAGAACAGCCCCTGCTCACCACAACTAGGAAAGCCGGCGCATAGCAACGAAGACCCAACGCGGCTAAATATAAATAAATAGATAAATAAGTAAGTAAAAATAAAACAAATAACAGTTGTTTGATGATCTGACACACAAATTTGTGGAGTTGTTAAGAAGAAAGGGTTTTCAACACCTTTGAAAGGAATGGAGTTGAGAAAAAAAATTTTTAGGGGCACTTGAGGATAAGCACCATTAAGAATCTTCATTATGTTTTCTATAACCCTATATTTTAAAAATGATAGAGGCTCGTGAGATCTTGGCAGGATTGGGGGAAGATATGAGGAAGAAGTGGCAGAGTGAAAGAGGCAAAGACTTGGAAACTGAGGAACAAAGGATACCCCAACTGTAAACTAAGCTTTTCCCCATGCTCCCCTTATGAGATGCCAAGCCCACATGTGGGGCTGGACGGGGTGCTCCAGGCAGAGCTGTGACTCCTAGATGAAGGCTTTCTGTAGTTTTAGCATAATCACTGGCATCGCCCGTTTTCTGGCCAAGCAGGAGGCAGTTTCTTCCTCTCAGTCCCTCTAGCCTTTGCTTCTGCTCTAGGGCTGATGGAGCTTTGGGTGACAGTCTCTCCTCACCTCAGCCTTGACCTCCCCCTGCAAGCTCTGAGATGAGGGTCCCCCTCCCTGATGGTGCTCATGGCTGTGTTAGAACAGGAATGCCACTGCAGTTCCCAATCTACACACTAACTCCCTAGGTCTGGCCAACAATGTGTCTACCAAGAGAAAGTGATTTTTTAAATTCTCAGAATGGAAAGGCAATATGGTGGAGTAGCTAAGAGCAGGAGCACAGGAGCTACTGCAGGGTTCAACCCTGGCTCTGCAAGCTGTTGACCTCAGGCAGTTACGTAGCCTCCCCGTGACTCAGTTTCCTCTTCCATCAAATACTTAGACAAGTACTTGATATACAGTAAATGTTGGCTCTTATTTCAAAATATTTCAACTTTCAGAAAGAACCTGTACCCAAATGCTGTGAAATGCTGCTTTCCTAGGATTTAAAATGAACACCCACACTCCTGTCTCATATAAGTGAAAACAAGGATGGAGAAAAAAAGTTACAGATGTCACCCAAAGATCCTTCTTACCTTGCATAATACTTCCACGGAATATTCTTCTATTTCTGTAATTAAAAATAAAAGACATACACTTAATTTGATTTTCATGATTAAAAATTACCAGCAAACTAAAAGAACAAAACTGAGTTATTTGTAGTGAGGTGGATGGACCTAGAGTCTGTCATACCGAGTGAAGTAAGTCAGAAAGAGAAAAACACCATATGCTAACACATATACATGGAATCTAGAAAAACGGTACTGATGAACCTAGTGACAGGGCAGGAATAAAGACACATGTAGAGAATGGACTTGAGGACACAGAGAGGGAAGGGGAGGCTGGGATGTAGTGAGAGAATAGCATTGACATATACACACTACCAAATATAAAATGGATGGCTAGTGGGAAGCTGCTGCATAGCACAGGGAGATCAGCTTGGTGCTTTGTGATGACCTAGAGGGATGGGATGGGATGGGGAGGGGGAGGGAGGCTCAAGAGGGAGGGGATATGGTGATATATGTATACACATAGCTGATTCACTTTGTTGTACAGCAGAAACTAACACAACATTGTAAAGCAATTACACTCCAGTGAAGATGTATAAAAAATCCTGTGGCAAAAAAAAATGTTATTAAATTCTTAGATTGATATAGTCTGCTTGTTTATTTTTGTCATTGTTGTCTGTGCTTTTGGTGTCATATTCACAAAACCATTGCCAATATCAACATCATGAAGCTTTTCCACTACGTTTTCTCATACAAATTTTAGTGTCAGCTCTTAAGTTTAAGCCTTTAATCCATTTTGAATTGCTTTTTGTGGATGGTGTAAGATAAGGGTCCAATTTCATTATTTTGTATATGGATACAATATGGATATTAAGCTTTTCCAGCACTATTTGTTGAAGAGACAGTCCTTTCCCCATTGAGTGGTCCTGGCACCCTTGTTGAAGGTCATCTGACCAGACACACAAGGGTTCATCTCTGGACTCTGTATTTCATTGGTCTATATGTCTGTCTTTATACCAATACCATACTGTTTTGGTTACTGAAGCTTTGTAATATATTTTGAAAGAAAGAAGTATGTCTTCCAGCTTTGTTCTTTCTTAAGATTGATGTGACTATTTGCAGTCTTTTGTGGATCCACATGAACTGTGGAATTGTTTTTTCTATTTCTGTAAAAAAATGTCATTGGGATTTTGATAGGGATTACATTGGCTCTGTAGATTGCTTTGGGTAGTATGGACATTTTACCAATAATAGCAATTCCAGAAAGCAAAAAGAAAGAAAAACAGAGAAAACAGAACAAAAAAATTATCAAAAAAATTATTCAAGAAAATTTCCAAGAACTGAAAGTTAAATATACCCAGCGAAGTACATGAAAAAAGACCCATATCATAGCACGATATCATAACATTTTAGAACACAATAGATAAAGATCTTAAAAGTCTCAAGGGTAAGGAAAAAAGGTACATGGCACTGGACTGCTCTATAGCAGCAAGGGAAGCTAGAAAATACTGGGACAAAGCCTTCATAATTTTTTTTTTTTTTGGGGGGGGTACACCAGGTTCAATCATCTGTTTTTATACACATATCCCCGTATTCCCTCTCTTCCTTGACTCCCCCTCCTCGAGTCCCCCCCACCCTCCCTGCCCCAGTCCTCTAAGGCATCTTCCATCCTCGAGTTGGACTCCCTTTGTTATACAACAACTTCCCACTGACTATTTTACAGTTGGTAGTATATATATGTCTGTGCTACTCTCTCGCTTCCTCTCAGTTTCCCCTTCACCCCCCACCCCCTCCCATACCTCGAGTTCTCCAGTCCATTTTCTGTATCTGCATCCTTATTCTTGTCACTGAGTTCATCAGTACCATTTTAGCCTTCATAATTTTAAGGGAAAATAATTTGTCACTTAAAATCTACTGCCAAATGATCTGAAATTTGTATACAAATGATCTGAAAAGTACATATATGCATTCCAAATCATTGCACTTGGCTTTAGAATTAATGTTATGTATAATCTTCAACAACAGTTAACATAATTATGTTTTTCTTAAAAAAAAGTTATAATTAGGGTATGACCATAAGTCCCAGTTTCTCCAAGACAGTTTTAGTTTATGTGTTATTATTAATAATTTCTCTTCTAACAGTGCTGTAGTTTGAATGATAAATTGTATTAGTGAATAATGCCCAGGGGATTCAGGGAAGATTGCAGTATAGATGAATAAAAATAAACACTTAAATAATTAAATTAAAAAGAAAACCTTAGACATCTTTCCTGAACATTTGGACTGAAGGCCTTCCTTTTATCTAAAATGCTTTTGCATTGTTCAAGAGGCAGGAAGCAGTGGCTGAGTCGACACCATGACATTTAGGGAACAACCATGGAAGCACACTCCTGCCATGACACGCTGAGTGGCCTGGTGGTGGCCTCCCGAGTGACTGAGAGCCCCAGCCCGTGGCGGCAGGCTTCAGACTCAGCACAACAGGCTTGATGTGAACATGGCTGAAGCAGCTCAGAAAAGGGATGGTGAGGTGCTGCTATGCTTGATAAGCTGCTAAGAGCATCGCTGACAGTGGAAGGACCAGCGACCCTGCTGCACACCTGGCTGCTTCCCATTCTGCCTCCACCCCAGGTTTTTAAAGGTTTGGGGTTGAGGACGCCTCTGAAACTGATAAAAAACAGTGGACTCCGGTCTCCCCAGAGAAAATGCTCATGAACCCACACATGGTCTCAAGGTTCACAGGCCCCCGACACCCAACCTTGGATAGACTCTCACTGGGATCCATACGTGCTGGGTTAAGAATCTAACTTGTGAATTACTATATGACCCAGCAATTCCACCTCTGGGTATATACCCCAAAGAATTGACAGGAGGGGTTCAAAGAGATATTTGTACACCCATGTTCATCACAGCAGTATTCACAGTAGTCAAAAGGTGAAGGCAACCCAAGTGTCCATCGATGGACGAATGGATAAACGAACTGTGGTCTATGCATACAATGGAATATTACTCATCCATAACAAGGAAGGAAATTGTGACACAGGCTATAACACGGACCAATCTTGAAGACATTATGCTAAGTGAAGTAAGCCAGTCACAAAAGGATAAATACTGTATGATCCACTTAGATAAAGTACCTAGACCAGTCAAATTTACAGAGTCAGAGAACAGAAAGGTGCTTGTTGGGGGCTGAGGGGAAGGAGAATGGGAAGTTATCATTTAATGGGTACAGAGTTTCAGTTCTGCATGATGAAAAAAGTTCTGGAGCTGATGGTACCTCCTAGCAGGAGACTCTCTTGAGGCACAGGCCATCGGGTTTCTCGTATTCATTCAGAGTATATCTGGGGCCCAAAGTACACAGACACGGACACTGCAGGAGTTGGGGGTAGGGGTGGGGCGGGAAGTCAGACACCCTCGAAGGGCTGCCTGCTCTGACCTGGGACTAGGGGAAGACAGTGCAGTTGGGGAGCTCAGACAGTTGGAAGGCATGAGCAACACGGACAGCTGGAAAACAGTTAACTCACCAGAAGGAGCAGACGACTCTCCATAGCCTTTCATGTCCACAGCGAGTACCCGGAAGCCTGCCTGGGCCAGAGCAGGGATCTGGAAAACAAACATTTCAGACCCTCTCCAGTGTGGTCTCATCAGTATTTTGCTGACACCACCTCATTGCTTCCTTCTATCCCCCTATTCTTGTAAATGGCTCAATTCAAAGTGCCATAGGGCACTACCTTGTATCCTCACCATGGGGCTGGAAAGAGCCCACCTGGACAGGGTTGCCATGGATGGTGGTAGGGTTTGTGCACTGCACCTAATGCCACACCTAAGAGAGCACCTTTCCTAGCAAAGACCGTGCAGATTTCAATATTCACTACAGAGATTTCCCAGCAGGTGGCATAAAGCATCTTGAGGAAGTATGCATTTTTTAATCTACAAAGGTGGCATATGGGCTAGCACAGCTCTGAGCTCTGGAGCAATCTCCAGCGCCAACATTTCAGAGATATCATGGCCACACTTGGAAGATGATGCTGCACAGTAAGGTGTCAGCTTCTTGATGATACCCCAGGCTTGGTCACACCATCCAGACTCTTGTTTACCCCAAACCCTGGCTGGGGCGTACCTTCCCCCAGGTCCCCTTACCTGGTACCTCCAAGAGAACCAGCTCTCGGGAAACCCATGGCAGAGACACACGGCAGGGCCAGAGCCCAGCTCCACAAAATGTAGACGCACCCCAGGCTGCAGAAGAGAGAGGTGAGTAGAGAGTGACTGCAGCACAGCCCGGGGGGAACCAGCGCACCTCTTCTGCAGATCACCCCACACCATTTCAGTACGTTTGCTGATTGCTCCTGACCCAGCTTTCTCAGCTAAAAACCCACCAATGTTAGAAGGAAATGTCTGAGAAAAGACAGGTGGACAAACTGTGCAATAAAAACAGGCAGTTTCACTGGAACAAGAAAAGGCTGAAAAGAAGATCATAATGTTGGAAAACAAAACAACTTCGTCTTCTCCCTAAAAGACCCTCATCCTGTCAGAGTTTCTGGTGCCATTTGACATGTTTTCCATATTTTAAACCAGGGGCTGATTTTGTGCAGGGCATAGTATTCACCTGAAGGTGCAGAATACCATGATTATTTCATTCAAAACTGTTCATTTATTGAATATGAAAAAATTTTCCAGCTTTTGCTATACTTCTGGTCCTTTGTGAGCTACATGGGTATGGCTGAGACCACTGGGGCCCAATATCCACCTTCTTCTCTTCTCCTTGGCTCCTGCTGGCTTTTTCCAGGCCTCCCCCAACCTCCCTGCAGTGGGTATGGCTATGTGTCTGGCCAGTGGCATATCAGCAGAAGAAATGTGTGCTCTCTCTGGGCTGTAAACCTCCTGCACACCTGCTTCTCCGTCTCTTTTCATATCTGCACCTGAATGGACTGGGCCTTGAGGAAGGAAGAATCTTCAGAAAGAAGGTGCCTGGGTGCTTGAATGACTGCAAGGAGACAGCCCACTCCCAACCCACACGGGATTGTGTTGCAAGACAGAAACAAACTTGGAGTCAAGCCACTGAAACTGTGGGGCTGTTTGTTACAGCACTGAGCCTATTCTGACTATTACAGGGGGGTCTAAGCAAAAGAGCTAAAGCTGTATATCGTCAAAGTACCCTATTTTTCCCCAAAAGTACTTTATCTCTAACTTTCTAGTGGAAACAAATGAGAAAAATAAGGTTCACCTTACAGACATCCACTTGGAACAACTCTATTTGGCTGCATTTCACACTACTCCAAGCTGGCATTCCAAACTGGAAGTTTCATTCACAATTCCCAACAGGCTGTTTTGCTCAAGAAAATATGGGGCTGATGTTTCACAAACCCCTTCACGGACTACAGTCTTTATTTATCAGAATATGTTCTCTAGTCTTCCCCTTAGTACTTGGCCAAGGGAGGGAATTTAACTTTAATTCCATACTCCTTTATATTGAAAAATGTTATAGTGCTGATGTCCAATCAGATGATCCTATTTGCCTCTGTTGCTCTTGCTGCTACATATTTGATTCATCTGAGCAGTTCAGCAAACGTATGCACTTTCCCATCCTTGGAACAATGTGTTGTAAAACTGCCGTTAAGCCAGAAAATGGAAACAATCTATTATCAACACACTTTGAGTTGCATTAGATTCAAGGCAACAGCACCCCCAGAGCCTGGGCTCCCCTGAGGCCACTGCCCCAGCCCTTTAGTTTTGGGGTGAGGGCAGAGGAGGTGGTTAGGCAGTTCTGATCACACTCCTTCAAGGTCAAATGGGGAATCTATTGTAACAGGCTGGATACGCAGGCATTAGGAGGATTATGAGAATAACCCTGTCCACAGGGTTGGAGACGCAGGGTCACAGCCCAGACCTCAGCCCTACGCAAAGAGCTCCTCACTCACATCAATACTACAGATGAGGTCTGAAGGGAGCTTATGAAGTGTTCACCGGTCCAGGAGCACCCAGGGTTACAGGACTGGCTGAACTGATGCTGACCAAAAACGCCCCTTCTCACTATCCAAATCCCACCCATCCTCTGATGCCCACTTCACCACTGAGCTTCAACACTGGCAATTACAGTCACTGCCTCCACTCCCCACAGAGCCTCCTCTGAGTGCCTGAGCCACTGCCATTAGTGCCACATCGTGTGATGTAACCATAGAGAATGTTACCTCGGCAGACTGTAGACCGTACAATCCCTGAGGTCACAGAAGATCTCCATTCATCTAGGTATTTCTCTTCATGCCCAACAAACAGCAAATGCTCACTCAGTATCCATGGGGCTCTCCTCCAGGGCAGCAGGTCCTCCCCAGGTCCGAGACCTGAACAGCTCAGGACACCCACTCTCTTCTTCCTCGGCTCTTTTCTTTACAGAGCACGAGGTACTACACGCCATGATCAACATGGGGTATTTCAATCAATCCTTACAAGAACACTGAGGGGAGATATTATCGCCATTTCACTCTAAAGCTGTGCACACTGAGGTCCAGAATGATAAGAAATGCGCCCACATTTGCAAACTTAGTAAGTCCCAATACCAGGATGCAAACTGGGTCTATCTGGCCTCAAAGCAACTGTTGGGTTTTGTTTTGCTTGTGAGCTAACCCATAGCTTAGGTCCTTTCTTAGTTAAATGGCCACAGTGACAAATGAAGAAAGATCCCAAAGTGAAGCTGAGAAGATGTTCTAAAGCCCTGCTCTGTATCTCAGCTGGGTCAGGAGTCGGGGCCCCTGTATCTGCATGTGGCCTTGGTCTTGCCGTAGCCCTGACCCCTGGACTTATGACTGGCCGTCTCCCCTTCTTTATCTTCTCTGTGGGTTCTCTGAGGACAGGTCTGATGCCTCCCTGCATCCCCTCTTCCTGGCCCATGCCTGATGCAAAGGAAGGGCCAATAATACCCACTGGATGAAATAATGAAATAAAGTGCCAGACACGAAGGCGGTGCGGGCAGAGCAAGGTCCCACGTGGGGGACCTCGTTGTTCCGTGGGAGTCTGACCACACTGGTCCAAGTCTGCTCTCGATTTTTGAGGAATGATACTTGTGGGAAATACGGTTGCCCTATAAATGGTGGGTGTGCAGCTACCCTGGAGATGTCACAAACGTCTCACAAGTCGTTTTAGGTGGGCTGGTTAGACAGGACGCAGCTGACAGCGAGAGAGCGCTGACTCACCTTTATGGGCACGTACCCGTGGCTCACGGTGCTCGGGTCGCAGGAGGTTGGTCGGGGGGCCACTGTCTGGAGAAGCTGAAAGTAAGAGAGACACAGTGAGGGAGATGGCTCTGCTTCCTGCCACAAGAAGGCTTTAGAGGGAGTTCACAAAGCTTCACCAGAAAGCCCCTGGGGCATCTTTGCCACAGCCTCCTGAGTCCTGTGAGTGACTGACCAACCTGGCCCCCTCTCCTCCTGGGGTCATGGCCAGGCTTCACTCCCTCCCTTTCCCCTCGGGTCAGTGGAGTTCAGTGACTGAATTCCGGCCAACAGGATGCAGACAAAAAGCATGACCTATGCAACTACAGATGATCACACTAAGTGAAGTCAGGCAGAAAGACAAATGCCATATGATATCACTTACATGTGGAATCTAAAATACGGCACAAATGAACCTACCTACAAAACAGAAACAGACTCACAGACACAGAGAACAGACTTGTGGTTGCCAAGGGGAGAGGGAGAGGGAGGGGGATGAGGGCTCAATCCCTGGTTGGGAAACTAAGATCCCACATGCCACGGGGCAACTTAGCCCGCACCCCACAACTACTGAGCCCTATGTGCCTCAACTAGAGAGAAGCCCTCATGCCGTAACAAAGAGCTCCCAAGTCACAACGAAAGATCCCACGTGCCACGACGAAGATCCCGTGTGCTGCAACTAAGACCCTGTGTGCCACAACTAAGACTTAACACAGCCAAAAATAAAAATAAATAAATTTTTTAAAAAATCACAGTTCATTAAAAAAAAAAAAAAGAAGAAGGTCATGGTCTGACAGCCAGAACTATGAAAATCCTCTCACGATTCTCTATAATCTTTTCCCCATTTTCATCTGGTGTCTAGCATGACCTCCAAAAGCACCCGTGGAAGATGGGGGTCCTTCATCAACCTGGGTCCTAGAATGGCTGTGAGGCAAGCCCCTGGCCACCACCCACTGAATTTCACATCAGCAAGGAATAAACATCACTTTCTCCCAAACAGTGAGATTCTGGGCTTTAATGAATATAATTCTTCTCTAGGGCAGTTCCTCTAAGGGGCACCCAGGCTCATGCTGGAAACAGCCGGGAACACCAACCATCCCATCATTACATGACTCTGCTGAAAGGTTTCTTCTTCAAGTCGGCCAAAATCGAACTCTCCATGCCTTGTATGAGTCAGCTCGGGAGGCCACAACAATGTACCACAGGCTGGGGGCTTAACCAACAGACATTTATTTTCTCACAGTTCTGGAAGCTGGGAGTCCAAGAAGGTGTGGGCAGGGTAGGTTCCTCCTGAGACCTCTCTCCTTGGCGTGTAGACAGCCGTCTTCTCCCTGCATCCTCACATGGTCTTCCCTCCACGTGTCTGTGTCTTAATCTCTTCTTCTAAGGACACCAGTCATAATGGATTAGGGCCCACCCTTAGGACCTCATTTTACCTTAGATATGTCTTTAAAGATCCAATCTTCAAACACAGTCACATTCTGAGGTCCTGGGGGTTAGGGCTTCAGCATATGAACTTGGTGTGGGGGACACAATTTAGCTGATGAAAGTGTTCTGCCTGCCGGCCCCAGTTCTGTCCTCTGGAGCCCCAGGGGGGGGTCAGGTAACCCATGTTTGTCCATCTCGGTAAACAGGAAAATATCTGAGCAAAGGGTCCTTAAGAAGCTTTTAATAACTTATTGGTCAATTTCCTTGAGACAGAAATGACAAAGGACAGGATGCTGAGCATGTGTAGGTGGGCGTTTTGTGAGGTGCGTCATGTTGGTGACTCCCGCTGCTCGACTTCTCATTTTTAGTCCCAAAGGTGAGACCTGAGGAAGAAGCCACTCTCCTCCGCTACCCAGTTCTGCCCTCTAATATGGGGGCAGTAGACTGTGGAATTCACCTCCTCTTAAACACAGAAGAGTCTGCCTGGGCATCCTCAGAGGTTGAGACTAGTGGGCCCCCACCTCTGTGGCATCTGGAGAGGATGCAGGTGGTGGCAGTGGGGACGAGCAGCTGGGTGCCTCTGATGGTGATGAAGGCGCCAAGACACGCACTAGGGCCAGCATCCCCTGGGGTCCTTCTTCTGATGTGTCCCCGACTTCCTAGGCCACACACCAGGGGAGGCCTCCCTGTTTCCAGGGGTGGGGAGGGGGAGGGTTTCCGACGCTAATGGTTCTCCCATGTGTTTGCCCAGTTTGTAGAACTATTCATGACTCATTCCCACAGCCTTCCTGACAGACAAGAGGCATTTCTTCTCTGTTTAAAAAGGAGTGATTTTCACTTTTCCTTATACATTCTCCATATCCCTGAGTAAAAGATACGTGGGACAACGGCTCACTTTCCTTATTTTACAGGACAAGTGTCTGTGGCTCAGGTGTGATGAGAGGAGGAACCTAGTAAGTGGGACCAGCAAGAGGATGCTCCGATTCCAAGTCTGGGGGTTTTCTTCTCTGCTGCATGAGACCTCCAGGCTTGTGGAAGGACAAATTAAGCTTGGATGAGATGCTCTAAGGTTGTGAAGTCATTAGATATAGGTTGTAATTTATTTGTTAAAGACAAAGTCAATTGTTCCTGTTATGGGGGCAAAACTGTGTCCCCTCCAAATTCATCTGCTGAAGTCCAAACCCCCAGGACCTTAGAATGTGACTAATATTTGGAGATAAAGTCTTTAAAGAGGCGATGAAGCTTAAATGAGGACATTGTAGTGGGCCCATCGGAGACAGAATCCAATCTGACAGATGTGTTTACAAGAAGAGGCACATACGGGGAAGACCATGTGAAGACACAGTGAGAAAGCGGCAGAAGAAACCAACCCTTAACAACTTGCTCTTGGACTTCCAGCCTCCTAGTGAGATTGCTGTCTCAGCCACCAAGTCTGTGCTACTTTCTGGCAGCCGTAGGGAAGCTCATATAGTTCCCTTTGAAAAAACAGTATGACGTCTTTTACGTCAATCAAGTGTATGGGCTCCTCTACCTCCTTTCCCATCACGCTGACAGGAGCAAAGCATGGCATTACACTGTCCCTCCCAGGCTCCGTGGGATCAGTGATCTTAGGTAAAATTAAAAGAACAAACGGTGCCTCAGCTCTGGCAGAGCAGGCTAATCCCACTATTACGGGCGGCCCAGCCTCCTGGGCGAGGGACAGGTCTACTTAGGAGACTTCCCTCTGACTGCCCAGACGGTGTGACCCAGGTGGAACTAAACCCCTACACCTGAGTGCCAGCAGCATGACCAGGCAGATCAGGGAAAGACTGGGCTCCCCACCACACCCCGGGGGGCAGACCTAGCAGATACATTCTCAGTAGTTACTCTGAATGTGTGGCTTTGAAGGTCCCACTCTAGTCTTGGTCCCGACTCTGACCAGTATAGAGTCTTGCTCTCAGGGTGTCCTTTCCCTGGTCACTGGCTGCAGAGAAGGAAACAGGAAGTTCTTCACGGACCTCATGCTGATTGCACGAATGGTAACAGCCTCCCACCCAGGAAGTTCCTGCCGGGAACCACCCTAGGAGCAGTGAATGCCCTCACTTGTTTTGTTGCCTGTGTACCTAAACACAGATGAGCAACAGGAAATATGACTCAGCACAGAAGGAAAGTTACCTGCACCCCGGTTACTTTCTCCAGCTCCTTCAGGGCCGTGTCAGTGTCGCGGACCAGGATGGTGACCATCCCCAGGTCACGGGCCGGCTTCAGATTAACCCCGAAGTCATCTAAGAAAACCACCTGAATGCAAACAGCATGGATGCTGGCATCACTTTGACCAAAGCAAAACTCATGCACTAGGGCCACCAGCCAGAAACACGTTAAATGAGAACAGCGGTTGAGATTAAGAATTAATAATCTCATGATAAAATTGATTAGAGATTAAGAATTATTTTTCTCTGCATGTAACTGTTTACTCTTAAAATTAAAGACATTTAATTACATGAGCATAAACATAAACACACAGATAGATACACATGTTCCCTGAATTCTGAAACTGTAAGAAGATTAAAGAAGAATATAAACTTATCAGGATGACATTAAAATTCATCTAGGAAAATCAACATGTATGAATAGACCCCTCCCAAAAAATGTCTGGAAAAAAACTATAATAAAGTCAGATAATAAAACAAATTACGAAGCTACTCATTCTTCTCTGGCAGTCCAGTTAAGACTCCGTACTCCCAATGCAGGGGGCCCAGGTTCAATCCCTGATCGGGGAAGATCCTGCATGCCACGTGCCATGGCCACAAAAAACAAAACAAAAAAACTATGAAGCTACAAAAGATAAAAAGAAAAAGTTCAGTACTAGAAAAGAAATAAAAATATTAATGAAATAGAAGAGAGTCAAGGAATACACTCATATACAAATGCAAATTTAGTTTCTAATAAAAGTGTCATGCCCAATTGGTGAGGAGAAAGATTATTTAAGATTATTCAACTATTTCAATTGTTTGGGGCAAAAAGTGGATCCTTCCTTCATTTATTCCCCAAATAAATTCTGAATAGACCAAAGATTTAAATTTCAAAAGAAATGATCCTTAAAGAAAAAAGAAAATCCTTAAAGTTGCAGAAGAAAGCATGGGGGCAGTTATTTACAGTCTTGGATTAGGGCAGGCCTAGATGTCTAAGCAGCTCATCCAACCAAAAAGCCATAAATGAAAAGACATTTCCTTATATGCATACTAAAATTTAGAGCAGTGTTATAGTGCTTAATCTGGGGGCTGAGGAGAGCAGAAGCAAAGTTTGAGAGGAGAAAGGAGGGGTTCCGGTTCTCCTCTCAAGCAAAGTTTGAGAGGAGAAAGGAAGGGTTCTGGTAAGGATTTCCATCCGATCAGCTTGTGGATGAAGTGGGGTTAACAAGAAAGGGTCAGAAACGCCAGAGAAAGGAACTTCATCTTGGTCCAAATACCTTTTGGAGATTAGAGTAGGGAAACACAACAATAATAACATTTTAGACCAGGTCATCTAGAGATGGCATGAAGACAGGATGTAGGGGTTCGGGGGTACCTACAAGGAGATTCTCATTCCTACCCAGGCTTTGGTGGAGTGACCCTGACTAGCCTGTGGTCTTGAAAAAAGTCTCCCAGGGTCTATGTTTCTTTATAGGTAAACTGAGGCAGCTGGTCTGGCAGCTTCTGACAATACCTGTTTTAACCAAGGTCCCATAAGAGCCACAGAGAGAGGCCAGACACCCTTTCTAGGTTGAAGGAGTGAGTAAAAGCCCTTAGAAGTCCTGGCCTGGGAGAAGTGGTACCTGCCACTAGATGTAGGACCACTCTACCAGGCCCCAGGTGTCCCCCATCTGTTCACGCCTCCTCAATTTTTCTTGATTGCAATACCTCTAGAACATTCTTTTCCACTGAAAGGCAGTGTTTAGGTACCTCATTGGGGCTGGCCTTCAATGTGTCCAGCACGAACTTGTAGATCTGAGGCTCAGGCTTGGCCATTCCAATCCTGCACGACTCAATCAGGAAGTCGAAGTGCAGCTTGAGCTCACACATCATCTGGGCCAGGCTGCCTCTCTGGGAGCTGTCATCCAGCCAGTTGTTGGTGAGGATGCAGATTGTAAATCCTGAGCGAGAAGTCGCCAGTGAGTAGACCAGTACAGAACTTTGCTCTGAGAAGTTCCAGGCGCCCCACAGGGGGGCCCAAAGATGAGGCCAAGCAGGTTCTGCTCATTTACATCAATCTCCTGATGCCCACCTACTAAAGTGACAAATTAGAAAAGCACTGTCTTTATCCATAAGCCCCTTCCAGCGCAGGTGTAAGAGCTAGCTAACGGTGTGCACCAAGGGCTTTCAGATGGAGACATCACACCCCTTCATTCCTGGCAATTGTAGATCAAGAGGTTGTGACATTCGTCAGCACATCTGATCAAAGTGTTTTGACATTCATCAGCCCATTCAATCCTCACATCTCTGGGGCAGGCAGGGCAGATCTTACCATCCCACTTTTACCAACGGGAAAATGGAACCTCAGACAAATTATAAGCTGCCCAAAGCCACACAGTGCAGGCAGAGCTGAGCCAGGCCCAGAACCGTGCCTTTGGACTGACACTCCAGCCCTCCTCCCAGTCTACGTTACTGCAGACTCTGCTGGACCACACTTCAGAACACCTGCCGTGGCCGACATAGACTGCATTCCCACTTCAAAACTAGAGAAATGTAAATAGAGACAGCATTATCTCCTGCTTCACCAGACAGGACAGCAACCAGAAGATACTGGAAACAAGACAAGGATAAGTCAATGGAGAGACCCTTTCCATGTAATACAAGTGGGAAATATGGACCAGGGATGTCTCAGCCACAATCAAGTAAAGCTATTGATAAATGGGTAGGATGACCTCAAATATGGCTGGGATGAAGAGCCAGGCTCTGACACTAAACAAATGCCCACTCAAGCAGAGTCAACCAGAGGAATTACCAATACATATGAGTGTAAATATGTCTGATGTTGAATAATGTGAGCCGATTCCTTGGCAAATTCCAACACTATTTTTGAACCTGAAAAAAAATGTTTCAACACTTATCACAGGCAGGTTTTATTTTATGGATTTCATGGTAAGGTGTGACGACCTTTTTCATGAGGTTGGCTTTGATTTTAAAATAACTTTTATTATAAAAATATCATAGCAACATTACAGGGTACTTTTGAAAGAAAAATAAATTGCTTATCACCCTATCAATACAACAGCTTGCCTTTTTTTCTCTACATTCAACTGCATGTTTACATATCTGTAATCTTAGTGTCTTGACAGTTTTGCATTCTGCTTTTATTATTTACCCTCATGTCTAAAGCATTTTTCCACATTTTAAAATCATCTTTGTAATTAACTATTAAGATTTCTGTGCAATAAATAAACAAATAAATAAATGCCTATTGACTGAACATGACCTTGTGTCCTCAACTATTTGACGCCACCTGAATCCACATCAGCCAGCTCATAGCTCAGCCACTCTGACATTCAGAGGCTGAGAAAAATACGGTTGCTTAAGAGGCCCTGTTTTGGGGACTCCCCTGGTGTCCAGTGGTTAAGACTCTGCACTTCCACTGCAGGGGGTACTGGTTCAATCCCTGGTCAGGGAACTAAGATCCCGCATGCTGCAGGGCACAACCAAAAAATAAAAAAGGCCTTGTTTTCTAATAACTGTGACAAGAGGTGAGAGCTTGGGTCACTCAGTCATTACTATTACTAGTACTTTGAGTACATTGGTAAGGATAGAATTTTGCCCATGAGACATAAATTGCTTTATTAAACAAAATTCTTTCATTTTTCCAGCTGACAGTGCTGATTTTGGCCATTCGCTAAAACTTACTTTGAGGCTATGTTTGAAGAACAGCTTTTCATCAAGGCCCAGAAGATCTGTGATCTCACCACACATTTAGATGTATTGTGATCTGACCCTCCCCAGGGTTCTGGTGTGGTTGGGTCAGAGAATGACCCGTATCAGATCCTTACCCTTCTTTTTGAGGGTGAGAGCTGCCTGAAGCATGGGGTGGTTGATCTTTCTTGCTGAAAGTGCCTTGTCAAAGATCAGATTTACAGAGAAATTCTCAGGGAGGCAGATTCCAGAGTCCTCAGAGCATTTCCTGCAGTTTTCTTCCATTAATGGCTTCCACTGTGAAAGTGAATTGATGAGAGACTGTCACCTGCTACAACCACTTGGAAAAGCTTTGGGCAGCATTTACTAAATCTGAACACATGCATTCCCTGCGATGCAGCAATTCCACTCCTTGACATACACGCAGCTTAAGTGTCTACATATGTTCACCAAAAGACATGTACAAAGACGTTCACAGCAGCACTTTTCCTAAGAACTCTAAACTACCCAAATCCCCCTGTTATGAGCTGAACTGTGTGTCCCTCCACCCCCACACACCAAATTCATGTTAAGTCCTAACCCTCAGGACCTTAGAATGTGACTGTTGTTGGAGAGAGGGTCTTTGAAGAGGTCATTAAGGTAAACTGAGGTCACAGGTGGGCCCTAATCCAATCTGACTGGTGTCCTTATAAGAACAGATTAGGACACAGACAAGCACAGAAGAAAGAATGTGAGGACACAAGGAGAAGTCAGCCACCTACAAGCCAAGGAGAAGGGCCTCAGAAGAAACCAGCCCTGCTGACAGCTTGATCTTGGGCTTCTAGCCTCCAGAGCTGTGAGAAAATAAATTTTTGTTGTTTAAGCCACCTGGTCTGTGGTATTTTGTTATGGCAGCCCTAGCAAATGAATACACCCATTAGTAGCAGAATGCATTGTGGTATGTTTATATGCTATCACTGTAGTACTCTTGTGTCATATGTAATAGTCCCAAACTGAAAACGAGCCAAATACCCATCAACAGCAGAATGATAGAGAGCCCAGAAAATTAATTGAGCCCACGCATCAATTAATTTATGACAAAGGAGCCAAGAATATAAATGAGGAAAGAACAATCTCTTCAATAAATGATGTTGGGAAAACTGTATAGCCACATGTAAATGAAGGAAATTCATACCATTTCCCCCTTTCCTTACCTTTCAACAACATTACAGCAGCTTTTTTTAAAATTGATTCAAGCTTCGGTAATGTTTATTCCCAATGGTATCATCACAGTTTTCAGGCATGAGTTGCCAAAATGTGTGTGTGTGTATAGGAAGAGTTTTGAAGTGACTATGATTCATTACACTCTCCATGCTAAGACCATACTTGTCTTCACAGGAAAGATGGGCTTTGTTTCCTATTACAATGGGCCCCAAGTTCCCTGTTAGACTGATAGGTGGCTGTAATTCATAAATTTTTTAAAAATTACGGACTGTTTAATCTGTGCTCTTGTAGATTCTTGACAGCCTTTCTTCTCCGAGGCACTAACTGAAAATTCAAGTGGTCTTAAATCCTGATTACTTTATTTAAAAATAACCAAAAACGATACTGCAATTGTAAAACATTGAGGTTGTGGTAACAACGACTATTTATTGAGCCCTGATTATGTGCCGGGCACTGTGCGAAGCACTTTTCACGTTTCGTAACAACCTAGGAGGTGGAGCGTGTTATTGATCTCATTGCACAGATGGCAAAACTGAGACTCTGAGAGGTTCTGTGACTTGCCGCACTCACTCGACGGTAAGTGGGAGCTATGATCCCAACCTCAGATTCCAAAGTCCACCCATCACATGGTTATTAACTAACTGCCCCTAACCCAGTGGCCTTGTCTGAAAATAACTACTCTAAGGATGATTACTATCAAGCACACAGAAAATAATAGGTTGGAAAGGATGGGGAAACACTGGGAGCCATGTGCACCTTGTGAAAGGGTGCAGCCGCTATGGAAAACAGTATGGTGTTTCCTGAAACAATTAAAAACAGAACTACCCTTATGACAATCCAGCAATCTTTCTTCTGAATATATACCCAAGAAAACGATGTTGAACTGATATTTGAACACACATGTTCCTAGCAGCATTAGTCATGAAAACCAAAAGGAGGAAGCAACCTAGCAGCATTAGTCATGAAAACCAAAAGGAGGAAGCAACCCAAATGTGCATTGATAGATGAATGGTAAACAGAATATGATCTATCCATGCAATGGAATATCATTCACCTTAAAAAGAAGGATATTGTGACACATGCTACAATGTGGATGAACCCTGAAGACATTATGCCAAGTGAAACAAGTCAGTCACGAGAGTGCAAATATTGCATGATTCCAGTTATATAAGATATTTACAGCAGCTAAACAAAGACAGAAAGTTCAATAGTGGTTGTCAGGGGCTGGGGGAAAGGAGGAATGGGGAGTTGTTGTTTAATGGGTATAGAGTTTCAGTTTCTCAAGATGAAATGAGTTCCGGAGATGGGTGGTGGTGTTGGTTACCCAATGTGAATATACTTAACGCTACCGAATTGTATACTTAAAAATGATCAAGGCAGTAAATTTTATGTGATGTGTATTTAACCACAGAGGGAAAAAAAAAAGCTAGTCTGGCTGTTATAATTCCCTGGCATAGATCTTCAAGGGCTTTTAAATTTCTTAGTCACTGGGACATGCCCCTCTGCTTGGCTGAAAGAGACAACAAACCAGCCTTAAATGTCTCCAGCCCAGTCTTGTGAGTTAAGTGTTATAAGGGGTAAATGGGTGAGGCAGACGTGGCCCTGCCCTCACGGAGCTTACAGTCAGTGGGGGAGATAGGTGTGTAGGCACAGAACGCCTCCTCAAGGGGGTCTAAGAGATGTCACGGCACCTGGGAAAATGTGATCTCTCCCCTCATCACACGGGCACTGGAACCATCCCGGCCTCCTTTCATGAAAGCTTCATTCAGAAAGCCTCTGAAAAACACAAAAAAACATCGGGAATGTTCAAATGACTTCATCAAGTGGCAGACACCTTGATTTTGGGCTTCAAGCTTCTGAAACTATTGTTGAAGCCACCCAGTCTGTGGTCCTTCCTTATGGTAACCCTAGTTGATTAATAACCCCGGTTCACATTCATCTCTTACATGTGGTCCTGAGGAGTAGCTGACACAGAGAGAGACCAGCTCATTACCCTCTCACTTCCCTTCATTACAAAACACAAGGTTCCATTACACTTTCTTGATAATTTCCCACCTCCAGTGGTGGCTGACCTACCCCCACAAGGCTGGCTGGGTGACATCACACTGGTGTGGGAGGGCACATACATGGCACACACACACAACTCTGTTCCCTCGAATACCTGGCTGATTTTTTTTAATATAATTTAATTTTTAATTTTTTAAATTTTATTTTATTAATTTGGGGGGGCTGCATTGGGTCTTCATTGCTGCATGCAGGCTTCCTCTAGTTGTGGCGAGTGGGGGCTACTCTTCATTGTTGTGGATGGGTTTTGCAGTGTGGTGGCTTCTCTTGTTGTGGAGCATGGGCTCTAGGTACACAGGCTTTAGTAGTTGTGGCACATGGGCTCAGTAGTTGTGGCTTGTGGGCTCTACAGCACATGCTCAGTAGTTGTGGCGCACGGGGTTAGTTGCTCTGGGGCATGTGGGACCTTCCCAGACCAGGGATCGAACCCATGTCCCTTACATTGGCAGACAGATTCTTAACCACTGTGCCACCAGGGAAGTCTCCCTGGCCAATTTTTATAACCCATCACCACATTTTATACCACTGCATCCAGACATTGATTTATGATCCTTCCTGGTACAGTGCTCCAAGCAAATATTTATAATGGACTGCAATTGGCAACCCGGTTGAAAGTATTTACCATTCCCACGTTAAGGGGACAAATATCTGGGAGTTTCATATCTGACAGCAGTCAACAACCTTTTACCCCATTAACCCTCTTGCAGGCAACAATGATCGACTTTAGAGAAAACATAAAAAAAAAAATATATCCCTACTATTCCTTGCTTAGGAATTGAAATATTGAGTAGCCTTGTTCAATTTTCCAGCATCAGCAATGGCTTTGGCACATCTTTGCCATCAGTTGTCTTTTTTAAAAAACAGCGTTATTAAATTATACTTACATAACACCAAATTCACGTTTTCAGTGTATGATTCAATGACTTGTAGTAATTTTATAGAGGTGTGCAAACATCACCACATTGCAGTTTTAGAACATTTCCATCACCTCGAAAGGATCCCTCATGCCCTTCCCCAGTTGCCATCCAATTTTAAGAAATAACACACAGTTCAACTCAGCAATCTTTCATTGAGGACCTAAGGCATCAAGGCATTGTGCCAAGTGCCATGATATAAAAATGGAAAAATATGGATCTATTCTTAGGGAGCTCACAGAAGAACAAGGGAGGCAACATATAAACAAATAACTATCACACACTGAATGAGTGAGATGGAAAAGTAAAGGGAAAATTGTTTTCTCTACCTGAAGATTAGGGACTGATAAAAGAAGAGGAACTGAAGGAAGAATATAGCTATAGAGGAAGGAGATGTCAATGACTCTATAGAACAAAAACAGGCAGTATTTTTTCAAAAAGAAATTATTTGAGATGTCATTGGCACTGAAAAGCATGAACTTCAAATTTTAAGGTTGCTTAATAAAAGCAGTGAATGGTGAAATGGCTATTACAGAAAATGAAATTAGTGAACCAAAAGACCCAACAAAATTTCCAAGAACAAGGAGTAAAATGACGAAGCAATTAAAATTAATGTACAAAAATATAAGACCTGTGGAGGCCAAATTCCTTCAATAAACAAGAAGAGTCACAGAAGGAAAGATCAGAGAAGAAACAATCAAAGGAATAGTGGGAGAAGATGTTTCTGGGCTGAAGAAAAATCTGAGATCTTCAATCAAAAGTGTTCACCAAATGCCAGCCAAACTAATGAAAAAATAACCACAGCTGGCATGGGGTGAGGAAAATTTTCAATTCCTGGGATGAGAAAGTCTAACAGACAATCTTTTGTGTAGAAAAACAGATTATACACAAAAGAAATGCAGTTCAGACTGACAACAGCCTTTTATTCTACAACTTTAAATGTGAGAAGATTGTGGAGTAATCCTCACTAGACATTGAGATAAAATGCCCCCCAAATCTATCCCCAGATAACTTGTTTTATGTCCAGTGAGGCTCCTTTGTTTTAGAGATCTTGGTTGATATCAATAACTGACCAATTGGGCCATTTGTTTTTTCTCTTCGCATGCTTTAAATTCCACTCTTGTTTTAAATTCACCAGTAAAGAGTGAGCCACAAAACTATGGCCCTGATCTTGAATCCCAATAAAAGAAGAACCCAGGCCCATGAGCTTGTTCTCTCTCTTTCTCCCTGCATTCTCACTGAGCGGCCCCAGGTGTGCTGTGTAATTTCCAGGTCTTGTTAGTAATAAACCTTTATTTTTTTCCCTGATGACCACTGCTGAAGGGCATCTTGCAATCACAGTAAGAATCACAAAGACGGGTCCAACCACAACACTGGTTATTGAAAAGCTGAGAACAACACAAACCAGTTTCAGACATGTAAAACTAATACAATAGTTTTAATAACTATCACACCTTTCCTGGAAAAAAAATTCAAGAAAGACTTCTAGTCAACTTATAGATCAAAATAAAAATCTTGAGAACAGGAAAGAAATGGTTTAAAAGAAATGACAGCAAACAATTGGAAATGAAAATTTTAAAAATATCATTTCCCTTAGCATTGAAAACAAAACAAAAATAAATTAAAAAAACAAAACAAAACAAAACAGAACTAAATTTAATGAAAAAGATTTGACTGCTACGCTAAAAACTACAAAATTAAGAGAAATTAAAACCCTCAATATACACAGATTTTATATATATATATATACATATATTTCTCAAGTTCATGGATTGTAACTTAATATGGTTAAGACAAAAATTCTCAACAAACATATAAATTCACTCCCAATCAAATTTTAGCAGATTTTGTGTATATGTGTAAAAATGGACTTTGATTATAAAATTTATCTGGAAACACAAAGGATACAGACTAGCCAAATCAATCCTAAAGAAAAACAAATATGAAGGATTTATATTACCATATTTTAAGATTTATTATAATGCTACAATAATTAAGACAATGTGGTATTCTTGCAACGACAGATGTATGTGCCAACTTAACATAATAGGGAGTCCAGAAATAGACCTCCACATATATGGTCATTTGATTTTTCAACAAAAGTGCCACCAAAATTTAATGTGGAGATTGTTTTTTAATAAATGATGTTAGAGTAACTGGATATCCATATGGGGAGGCAGAGGGATACCTGACCCCCTACCTCACACCATATATAAGAGTTATTTTGAAGTGGGTCAAAGACCTAAATGTGAAAGCTAAAAGAACCTAGCTTCCAGAAGAAAGCAGAATATTTTTATGACCTTTAACTAAGCAAAGATTTCTTAAAAGAACACAAAAAGCACTAATCATATGAGAATAAAAAAGGTAAATGAGACATGATTAAAATTAAGACTTTCTGTTCAACAAAAACCCCATTGAGAAAGTGAATAAGTAGAGCCCTATATATGGAGATGTTTGCTATCCATATGTATGACAAATGACTTGTATTAAGAATATGTAAAGAACTCCTAAATATCAATGAGAAAGACAACCCAATGAAAAATGGGCAAACAACTTAAACAAGAATCTCATTCAAGACAATTATCAAATGCCCAATAAGCACATAATAAGCTCAACATCATTATCCATCAGCGAAACACGAAATAAAACCACAATGAGAAAACAACACATATCCACCAGAACTGCTACATTTGAACAGAATGACAATGTCAAGTACTAATGACAATGTGGAGAAATTAGAACTCTCCTATATTCCTGGTAGGAGCAGAATTTGGTACAACTGCTTTAGAAAAATGGCAACCCTACTAAACACTTTTATATTGACAAAAGGTGGAAACCTCTTTGCAAGAAAGTTATAAGGCACAAACCTTTATGTGCTGATTAAAACAGTGTGAAAGGAAAACCAAAATGGAGTTGGTATTACTAAGAGAGCTCTCTAAAATGGACCCAGGAGGCCACCGAGGAAGCGTGACTTATGCACATCTCAATCTGGATAGAATCTGATCTTTTGACCAATAATTGTCCTAGATGACATCCAGAACATCTACCAGAAGATACTTACTGGACCCTTACCCTAAAACAACTCGTGACAGCCTAACACTTAAGGGCAGCTGTTTCCTTTTTTGTGTCAGGGTACAGCCTTGTGGCCTTTGCCTTTATAAGCCCCTGACACTTTCTCTTCCCCAGAATGCTCTGTTTTACCCAAACCTGTATTTCCCAAATTGCAATTCTTTTTTAAAATTCATTAATTAAAAAATTAATTAATTTTTGGCTGTGCCGAGTCTTAGTGGCACATGGGATCTTCTTTGCGCTATGCGAATCTTTAGATACGGCATGCAGGACCTAGTTCCCTGACTAAGGATCAAATCTGGGCCCCCTGAATTGGGAGTGCAGAGTCTTAACCACTGGACCACCAGGGAAGTCCCCCGAATTGCAATTCTTAGACCCCCAAATAAAGTGTTTTGTTCTTTGCAGACTTGATGCTATTAAAAGTGAGGACTGTATCAAGACAGCATTCTGAGCATGCATCTATTTCTCTCTCTGTCTAAAATGCCACTGAGATTATACAAAAGATACCCTTAAAAGGTTTTTTAAAAACCAACATCGGGGAGATAGGATCAAGATGGCGGAGTAGGAGGACGTGCGCTCACTCCCTCTTGCAAGAGCACCGGAATTACAACTAACTGCTGAACAATCATAGACAGAAAGACACTGGAACTCACCAAAAAAGACACCCCACATCCAGAGACAAAGAAGAAGCCACAATGAGATGGTAGGAGGGGCGCAATCGCATTAAAATCAAATCCCATAAGTACTGGGTGGGTGACTCACAAACTGGAGAACAGTTATACCGCAGAAGTCCACCCACTAAAGTTAGGGTTCTGAGCCCCATGTCAACCTTCCCAACCTGGGAGTCCAGCAACGGGAGGAGGAATCCCCAGAGAATCAGATTTTGAAAGCCAGTGGGATTTGATTGCAGGACCTCCACAGGACTGGGGGAAACAGAGACTCCACTCTTGGAGGGCACACAAAAAAGTGTGCTTTTTTGGACCCAGGAGGAAGGAGCAGTGACCCCATAGGAGACTGAACCAGATCTACCTGCTGGTGTTGCGGGGTTGCCTGCGGAGGTGGGGGGCAGCTGTGGCTCACCGAGGAGACAGGGGCACTGGCTGCAGGGGTTCTGGGAAATGTTCATTGGGGTGAGCCCTCCCAGAGTCCACCATTAGCCCCACCAAAGAGCCTGTGGGGTGGCCTCAGGCCAAAGAACCAACAGGGTGGGAACACAGCCCCACCCATTGGCAGACAAGCAGATTAAAGTTTTACTGATCTCCACCCACCAAATCGGATTAAAGTCTTACTGAGCTCCCCCTACCCAGCCCTACCCACCATCAGTCCCTCCCATCAGGAAGCACCCATGAGCCTCCTAGATAGCTTCCACCACAAGAGGGCAGACAGCAGTATCAAGCACTATCAAGCAGTATCAGCAGTATTTCGTCTTGTGGAACTGAAAACCACAGCCATAGAAAGATAGAGAAAATGAAAAAGCAGAGGACTTTGTACCAGATGAAGGGACAGGATAAAACCCCAGAAAAACAACTAAATGAAGAGAAGATAGGCACCCTTACAGAAAAAGAATTCAGAATAATGATGGTGAAGATGATCCAGGACTTCGAAAAAAGACTGGATGCAAAGATCAAAAAGTTTACCAAAGATCTAGAAGAATTAAAGAGCAAACAAACAGAGATATGCAACACAATAACTGAAGTGAAAAAATACACTGGAAGGAACCAATAGCAGATTAACTGAGGCAGAAGGGCGAATAAGTGAGCTGGAAGACAGAATGGTGATTATCACTGATGTGGAAAAGAATAAAGAAAAAAGAATGAAAAGAACTGAAGATACCCTAAGGGACCTCTGGGACAATGTTAAACGCACCAACATTCACATTATAGGGGTCCCAGAAGGAGAAGAGAGAGAGAAAGGATCCGAGAAAATACTGGAAGAGTTTATAGTTGGAAACTTCCCTAACGTGGGAAAGGAAATAGCTACCCAAGTCCAGGAAGTGCAGAGAGTCCCAGGCAGGATAAACCCAAGGAGAAACATGCCAAGACATATCGTAGTCAAATTGACAAAAATTAAAGACAGAGAAAAGTTATTAAAAGCAACAAGGGAAAAACGAGAAATAACATACAAGGGAACTCCCATCAGGTTAACAGCTGATTTCTCAGCAGAAACTCTGCAAGCCAGAAGGGAGTGGCAGGATATATTTAAAGTGATGAAAGGGAAGAACCTACAACCAAGAATACTCTACCCAGCAAGGATCTCATTCAGATTTGATGGAGAAATCAAAAGCTTTACAGACAAGCAACAGCTAAGAGAAATCAGCACCACCAAACCAGCCCTACAACAAATGCTAAAGGAACTTCTCTAAGTGGGAAACACAAGAGAAGAAAAGGACCTACAGAAACAAAAACAAAACAATTAAGAAAATGGTAATAGGAACATACATATTGATAATTACCTTGAATGTAAATGGACTAAATGCACCAACCAAAAGACACAGACTGGCTGAATGGATACAAAAACAAGACCCATATATATGCTGTCTCCAAGAGACCCACTTCAGACCTAGGGACACATACAGACTAAAAGTGAGGGGATGGAAAAAGATATTCCATGCAAATGGAAATCAAAAGAAAGCTGGAGTAGCAATACTCATATCAGATAAAATAGACTTTAAAATAAAAAATGTTACAAGAGACAAGAAAGGATACTACATAAAGATCGAGGGATCATTCCAAGAAGAAGAGATAACAATTATAATATATATGCACCCAGTATAGGAGCACCTCAATACATAAGGCAAATGCTAACAACTATGAAAGAGGAAATCAACAGTAACACAATCATCATGGGGGACTTTAACATCCCACTTACACCAGTGGACAGATCATCCACACAGAAAATTAATAAGGAAACACAAGCTTTAAATGACATGATAAATCAGCTTGATTTAATAGATATCTACAGGACATTACATCCAAAAACAGCAGATTACACATTCTTCTCAAGTGCACATGGAACATTCTCCAGGATACATCACATTTTGGGTCATAAATCAAGCCTTGGTAAATTCAAGAAAATCGAAATCATATCAAGCATCTTTTCTGACCACAACGCTAGGAGATTAGAAATCAATTACAGGAAAAAAACTGTAAAAAACACAAACACATGGAGGCTAAACAATACACTACTAACTAACCAAGAGATCACTGAAGAAATCAAAGAGGAAATAAAAAAAAACTTAGAGACAAGTGACAATGAAAACACAATGATCCAAAACCTATGGGATGCAGCAAAGGCAGTTCTAAGAGGGAAGCTTATAGCAATACAATTCTACCTCAAGAAACAAGAAAAATCCCAAATAAACAATTTAACCTTATACCTAAAGAAACTAGAGAAAGAAGAGCAAACAAAACCCAAAGTTAGTAGACAAACTGGGACATTTGTAGAGACATGGATGGACCAGAGACTGTCATACAGAGTGAAATGAGTCAGAAAGAGAAAAACAAATATCGTATATTAACACATATATGTGGACTATAGAAAAATGGTACAAATCAACCGGTTTGCAAGGCAGAAACAGAGACACAGATGTAGAGAACAAATATGTGGACACCAAGTGGGGAAAGCGGGGAGGATTGGGGGGGAAAGAATTGGGAGATTGGGATACCAAATTGTACACTTTAAATATATGCTGTTTATTGTTTAACTGTATCTCAATAAAAGTTCCTAAAAAAAACAAAAAGAAAACAACATCGGGACTTCCCTGGTGGTCCAATGATTAGGACTCCATGCTTTCACTGCCAGGGCCAGGTTCGATACCTGGTCGGGGAACTAAGATCCTGCAAGCCATGTGGCACAGCCAAACAAAACAAAACACAAGAAACCAACTTTGATAGTTTAGAAAACCAAGAAAATATAAACTATCAGACTGAGAAGACTGAGAAAATCTTGGAAGATAGAGGGTAAACCAGAATATATTGATAAAAAAGAAAGAGAGGAGAAAAACAAGAGCCCAACCATATGAAAAGAAGCCTACTGTTGTTCTTCCCCCAGAAAGCACCAGGCAAAGTTCAAAATCATTGTCAATAAATTCCATGAGTAGAAAGTGGACTTGGGACTTCAGGATAAAGAAATAAGGGACTATGTCTAGAACAGCTGGACGGGTCTCTCCCCTCCCTTCTACCACCGTTTTTATTTATTAACAGGTATTTATTGAGCACCTTCTATGTGCCAGGCACTGTGGTAGGCAATGTGGAAAAGGAGTGAACAAAACACACCAAAATCTCTGTCTTCAGGAGCTCACACTCGAGAGAGATGAGAAAGAGAAGAAACTGGAAAATTATACAGTATGTTGGTGACATTGAGAAAAATACACTTGTAAGAGGGATAAGTAGTATTCTAGCTCTCACTGCTACCTAAAACATCAAGCAGTCATTTTATCATCTCTCGAGGTTTCTGAGGGTCAGGAATTAGGGGAAGGCTTGGCGGTGGCTCTGGTTCAGGATCTCCCATGTGTCTGAAATCAGTTGGCAGCTAGAGCTGGATGGGAGAAGGGGAGCTGAAGCAGCTGGGGGTGGGGCAGGCTCCCTCTCTGCAGCCTGTCCCAGTGATTTCTCCAGGAGGCTGGTTGGGACTCCTCCCAGCATGGCCACCTCAGGGCAGCCAGATCGCTTATCCAGAGGGAAGGCTTCAGGAGTGAGTATTCCAGTGAACAAAAGCTGCAACACCTTGATAACCTAAACTCAAAATCAGGGCGTCTCTTCTGCCATACTCTACTAGTCATAAAAGTCCACCTGGTTTTCAGCAGAGGGAGCAGAGAGCCCACTTCTCAAAGGGTGAATTGTTGAGATCACACATAGGAAGTGCCTGTCAGGTGGGAGATACTGCTTTGGTTGCCTTTGGAAGATACAATGTCATGGGTAGAGAGTCATCTACCTTATTTAACAACTAAAACACATTTACTCCGATCCCTTTATTTTTACAAATGGGGCTCAGAAAGGCTAGCTGGTTTGCTCAAGGTCTCATGGCCAGTTGTAGCAGGGTGTTTAAATACTGATTCCAATTACAGATTTAACTGTTTAACTGCATAAAGACTGCAGATGTCTCAGAACCCAATCAGTGTACTTACATACAATTCAAATTTAAAATACTGATTCCCTGGAATCTAAAAAAAAAAAAACAAAATCCCAAAACCAAACCAAGCTCATAGATACAGAGAACAGATTGGTTGTTGCCAGAGGCAGGGAGTGGGCAAAATGGGTGAAGGGGGGTTAAAAGTTATCAAATTCCAATTATAAAATAAATAAGTCCTGGGGATGTCATGCACAGCACAGTGACTATAGTTAATAATACTGTATTGTATATTTGAAAATAACTAAGAGAATAAATCTTAAAAGTGCTCATCACAAGAAAAAATATAATAATGCTTCTCATTTTTAATAAAACTGGAAACAGCAATTTTTTGTTGTTGTAGTAAAACATACATAACCTAAAACTGACCGTTTTAACCACTTTTAAGTGTACAGATCAGTGCCATTAAGTACATTATTGTGCAACCATCACCACTACCCAGCTCTGGAACTTTTTCATCTTCCCATCTTTACAACCTAAAACTTTGTACCCATTAAACAATATTCCTCTTTCTCCCTCCCAGCCATCATTTAAAATCAGATTATATTTCATACCTTTTGTAACCTCAATCTTCCACAAAACATTAGCGATATATGAAATTTAATCTTACACTGTTTACTGTAATTGCTATTAGTGATTTTTGCGCAACTGAACTCTTGAGACTCAACCAGTATATCTAGAATTCAATCACTGTCCCCCAAAGGGATTCTTCACCTACTGAATACATATATTCATAGCTACTAAGGTACAGCTGACCCTTGAACAACACTGGGGTTTGGGGTACCGACTCTGCAAAAATCCCTGTATAACCCATAGTTGGTCCTCTGACTACATGGTTCCTCAAAATCTTTGCATTCGATCAGCCTCAGATAGTGTATACTGTAGTGTTCACTACTGAAAAAACAAAACAAAACAAAAAAACCAATGTACTAGTGGATCTGCACAGTTCAAACTTGTGTTGTTCAAGGGTCAACTGTATTAGGCAAAGGTGCTGGAAGCAGCAGATTTGTTTCATGATAAAACTGGAGGCAAAGTAATCTACCTTCCTGGGGAAAGTTCTGGTGAGAGGAAGCATGAGAGGCTGAAAGGAAGGGATGGTTAAGCAACCTGGCTGTGGCAGTGTGGGGCAGAATATTATTATTGTTTCCCCCACCACTGGCCAACAGCAGGTGGGGGTACTGTGATTCAATCCTGATACTACCTGTCCAGAGTTAGCACAGACCCCACAGGTTAAGGGCACGTCCTCCACAGACCTGCCCTCACTTCAGATACCAGCTGCAGTCTCAGGGGGTCTCCAGGCCACCTGTATTTCTGACCATTTTGCTACAAGTTTAGGGGTTCCCACGACTCTCCAGTTCTGATAATTCACTAGAAAAACTTACAGAACACTGAAGAGTGCTGTGCTTACTGTTAAGTTTTATTTTAAAGAATACACACAAGGCGAGGTCTGGAAGGTGCACCGAGCATCTGGGCCCTCTCACCATGAAATCAGGACACATTACCCTCCCGGCAAATTGATGTGTTCACCAACCAGGAAGCTCCATTAAGCCTCAGTGTCCAGAAATTTTACTGGGGCTTCATTAGGCATGATTGATGAACTCATTGGCTACTTGTTTGAACTCAATCCCCAGCTTCCTCTCCTCCCTAGAGCTCTGGCTGGTGCAAAGTCCCAACCCTCTAATCACAGAGATAGTCTTTCTGGGGACCAGCCCCCATCAGGAAGCTTTGCAGAATCCCCCACCAAATGAATTACTTCATTAGCATAACAAAGGCATGCTGATCACTCAGTAAACCCCAAGGGTTTTTAGACGCTCTGTGCTAGGAACTCAGGACAAATTCATCACTATATGGATATAAAAAATATAGTTAGCATTGAACATGCATGCAGAAAAGGTTAAGTTAATAGTGTAAGTTACTATATATATGCACATTAAAAAAATAAGAAATCTTAAGAACTAGAAACAAAATGCATCAGTAAGAAGACTAGAAAAAAGATGTTTCCCTAAGGGAAGCTGGAAGAAAACTTGATCAGCCCAACTAAAGATGAGAAAAAGAAGGGAGAAAAAAAAAGTAGCAGAAGAGTTGGTAAGTAGAAAACATAAAACATCATGGTAGAAATCAAGACTTCTCGAAACCAAGAAGAAAGTGACCATCCAGTACAAAAATGGGCAAATTGTATACACAGGTAAACACCAAAGGAAAAAATACAAATGGCCAATAAAATGAATTGTAGAGAGGAAAATGCAGACTGATTCAGGACAATGCTTTCCCCTCATCTGACTAGCAAAAGTTTAAGAAGGTCATCTCCACTGCACGGAGGATCTGGGCTGGGCTGGGCTTCTCCTGCCCTGTCAGAACAGGTACAGTATTTTCTGGAGAACAGGTTGGCAGGATCTGTCAATATCTGAAATGTAAATACACTTTTACTTGGCAACTCCACTTTTAGAAAACCACCCTACAGAAATATTACAGTGACATTATTTGTACCAGTGACAACTAACAAAGAAATAAATGTCCACCGACAGGGAAAGATGGCTAAATAAATTATGGCAATTCCATATTGTGGAACACTATGGAGTGGTTAAAAAGAGAAAGGTAGATCTATGGAAATAGACACAAAAAGATACCCAACTGTTGAATGAAATAAAACAGTTTAAGTTAAAAAAAATTACAACCTAGAACAATATGTGTACTCTGATCCTACTGTTTGTTTTTTTAAACCTACCAATCTGTCTACCAATCTACCCACCACCAACCTAGGCATAAATGTGTCTGCAAATTCATATAAATAAGTGACAGGCTGACAATCCCTTATCTGAAACCTCAGAACTAGATGAGTTTCAAAAGTCAGAATTTTTTAGATTGTAAAGGTAAAATGGGGGATATATCATATATTAAGTAACATTTCCAGGAGGCCTGCAGCAGTCTTCATAATCAAACTCATATTTATAGTAAAATGAGTGACCATTTACAGTAGTATGACAGATAATGGTGATTAACAGCCTCATGCTTGTTCAGATCAGATTTACTATCAAATGAAGTCAGGTCAGATTTTGGGGCCAAGAATTATTAAAACAAACAAAGAAAACGCTTGGTTTTGGATAATTGAACTATGTCTCAACTATGATGGTATCTGGGATGGGGAGAGGAACAAGGAAAGGGGAAGAAGTACTTACATTTTCTGCTCTACATTAATCTGTGCATTTGAATATTTTCATAATAAGAATGTATTTGTGTATCAGTTGTACAATTAAAACCCATAAGCAAAATTTAAAATGAGGAAAGATGCTTCAGAGAGTACAGAAAAGCCCAGAGGTGCAAAAAGCAACCACAAATCTGGGAACTGCCTTAGAAGTTTCTGTAAATATTTCTTGAAATAGCACCCAGGATATGAGTAGGAAGTCCTGGTTCTCAAATCCTCTTTCTGTATTTTCTGATCACTTGTTTCTCTTGCTCAGAAAATGTTCACTAAGCACTGCATATGGCAGGTACCTCAAGTTCTAGGGTAAACATTTTTGAAAGAAATTGACACTTTAACCATTCCAAGTGTTCTGTCAGTCCAGTAGTGCCAGGCAGACCCTCCACAATGAGGCTGGGTAAGAAGGTATTAAACACAGCACACAATGACTATCTACATGTCATTTCTGGATCTCAGGGAACCATCCTCTCTCTTCCAGATCATGTCAGCCTCAGTTGCCAAGGTACCACCATCTCCAGCAAGCACACCCTCAGCGGACTCTAGTCTGGAGGACCACAAATGAGATCGGAGCTTCCTCTCCCTCCTTCTCCTGTATGATGATGGAGGAACCTGCATCTCCGTTTCACCGCAGGCATTCAACAATCTCTCCATTTCTGGAGCTTGGGACAGCCACTGGCCCTGGAACCACCTTGTCCTCAGGCAGCTATTTACAGTTGCCTGGGCCCTCACCCCCTAATCCACGCTCTCGGCTTCACCACCAGCCTCACAGGTGTTGAGAACACTTTGTCCTCCACTGGGCCCTGCAGCCCGGATTCTTCATCTTTGTCTTCCATGCCAATGACCCTGCAAACTCTTAGCTCCACAAGGTCTCATCTGCTTCCGTTCCAACCTCCACCAGGCTTCACCATCTCTCAACACTGTTCCCCCTCCAAGCTGCCAAACTCTCAAATCTTAAACTGGGAGCGGCGGCCTCTTTCCCGCTGCCAATGTACTTCTCCATCGCTGCAGCTGATGCGGAGCACCAATTATTTTACTTCATCTCCATCCCAACTCAACTCAGAGTCAACGGCTCAGCCCAACTTTTGCACTGCACTACAGTGTGGGCCCAGCCAACTTCCCCACTTCCCTCTCATGCCTTCCCTCCTGTCTGGCTAGGCTGGAATACGTTGTGCACTCTCCATGCTTTCCATCTCCCGCCTTTGCTCACGCTGTTCCCTTGCTTGTAAAGTTCTCCCTTCACAGCTCTCCTCATCAACGTCTTATCAGTCTTCTCAGGGTCTGCCTCCATTACGGCTTTCCTGATTCTCCTGGGAGACCTACTCTCTCCCTCCCTTGAAGCACCTAAGAACTTTGTATCTCTCATGGCACTGCCTTCATCTTGAACTTTGGTGTCTGTGGATATCTAAGCTTTTCTACCAGATAACAAGCAAGCTGGAAATGCCCAGTGCAAGGTAGGCCCTTGAGGCTCACCATCTGAATTCACACCTTCATGGTTAGTACACAGATATCATAGGCTAATAAGGTCAAAGTCATGGACTCTGACCTCCCGGGGTCAGCTGGCTTTGTTATAACCTGTTTTATGGCTTCTGGGAACAATCCTGACCTTCGTCACAGAGAGTGTGTGAGTCAACACCAGACTAGATTAATGGAATATGCCCAATATATCATTCTGTATGTGCATGAGACTCTAATAAATAAAAAAATGTATCAGGAACACAGCTTATCTAATCCAACCCGCACAAAAATTTCTGGGGGAGGTATTTTCTTATTTTAAGACTAAGGTCTCAGTTGAGTTGACTGAGACTAAGTCAGGTTAAACAAGGTTACCCAGCACTGTGTTAGAATTGAGATTTTAACCAGAGTCTCACTCAAAGACTAGCGCTCTTTGAAATTCCCCACATTTGTAAACTTATATACTTTTGTGACTTGTATACTCACAAATATACTCTCAAGTATATTCACTGGTGTCAAGTATACTTGTGACTTGTATATTCACAAGTCATGTTCACTCCCACATTGACGAGGTCACAGGTACAAACATATCTTATATTGTACCTTATTCTCTTTTTATGTCTTTTTTTAAAAAAATAAAACTTATGGTCCAAAAAAAAAAAAAAAAGGTGAAACAACACTGTGGTTAAAAGAGCTTCCAGGAAATGTAATCAAAACCACAGAGAGATATCACCTCATATCTGTTAGAATGGCTGTTATCAAAAAGACAAACAATAATGTGTGTCGGCAAGGGTGTGGGGAAAGGGAAACCTCTGTGCAGTGCTGACTGCAATGTAAACTGCTGCAGCCACAGGGACATTTTGGTAAATTTCTTCCAGGCATTTTCAACATGTAGCTTTTTTCCATAGTTGAAAAAGAGGTTTTCCATAGTTTCCATGTTGTATAAATAGTTGTACTCTCTGGTGGGTTTGTTTTCTTGCACTTATTATAACAGATATTTTCTGAAGTCACTGAAATCTCATCCTGAACATCATATTTACTGGTGATGCTTCCTAGTTGACCATTTTCCAGTGCTCAGGCTTTGGAGCCCTTTCTGGTTTGCTGTTATAGTGTTATAGGACTTTTTTTCTCTAGAAACCTCAGCGCAGGTCTTTAAGACCCATTCCATTACAGAGAAGGAAGCGGGCAGCAGACCGCTGAGGGAGTAATTTCGCTTCCTTTAATAAAAGCTTTCAAAATAAAGGTCAATTTTGGCGTCCACAGATTTAAATACTCGGCATTTAGAAAGACAGAGGATCTACTTACACACACTGGTATTTTAGGGCTAACTGTTTTAACCTTTCACCCAGAGCTCTCGCCCTACAGCAATCTGAAACCAGGGCTGGGGAATCCTGAAAGGAAACTTGTCCAAGGGGTCACGCCCAGCCGCCTGGACCCCCCCGCGCACGCTTCTGAGCGCGGGCAGCTGCGCGGGTCCCCTTACCTGGGCAGCGCCAGCTCCTCCTCGGTACGGCCCCACGAGCTGACGACCGGGGGCAGCGCCAGGACCCCGTCCAGGTCGAACACGGCCGCACGCAGCGTCATGGCGGCCTGCACCTCAGCCTTCCTCCCAGGCACCGAGCGCTGCGAGGAGATGCGCGAAGGCCGGGGCGCTGGAAGGGAGCAGCGGGTCGCTTGGACCGCCCGGGTCGCGCTCGACCACGCCCCCGCCCCCTGGCCGGGACTTGGCCCCGCCCCACACCAGCCCCGCCCCAGCCCCAGCCTCGGCCCCGCCCCCTGCCCCGGACTTGACCGGGCCCCACATCCGCCCCTCCCCTGCCCTGGCCTCGGTGCCGCTCCCTGTTCCGGTGCCGCCAGCGTCGCGTCTCACGGAGCCTCCGCACCCGCGGCGGCCTGGGCTCCATCTCTGAAATTTCACTTCTGGATGAATCACTTTCTGTCTCCTAAAATGAAAGTCCTAAGTACCCCTGCGCCCTGGCAGTGGCGGCTTGAAGAGGTGGACCCAGGCCCTGGGACAGGCTGACCGCTGAAGGAGAACTTACCGGACTTGCCTCAGTCTGCGCAGGCCCGGAGAGAAGCGGGGCCTGAGAAAGAGGCAGAGGCCACAGACCCTTTGAGAGAGAGAAAGAGATGCCAGAGGTTTCTTCGTTAAATATTTGGATCCTCTGTATTCGTTTTGGTTGGCATACCTAGTAAAGTAATAGCTTTGTTGCCCTTCATTTCTAGATTCTGTACATACAGTTACAGGTCTCTCACTGTTCTGACCACATATTTCTAGAGTAAAATACAATGCTCTAGGTATTGTATACAAACCCAGAATACATCCATCCCAGTCTCTTGTGGAATGAGGTTTAGAAGAAATAAATTTGAACTATGATTACCCCTTTGTACTTTCTTCTTATACTAATGCTGTCTAAAAATGTTTGAGCTTTGTTTTAAAACACACCCTTGGCTCATTTGTGTTTCTGGAAAATCTAAACGTTAGGAGTGTCCAAGCTGTGCTTGCAAATGAGTTGTTGGACTCTCTGTGCCTTTGTAGTCAGCTCTGTGAATTAAAACATACTCTTGGCCTGATATTCCAATTTGCCATGAGCATGGCTCAGGACACAGATGCCAAGCACCTCCCTCTTGAACGTGTCATCTGTGAATTTACCCAAGATATTGACTGTTTCCCCCCATTTAGCTAGAGAAATGTTGTGAGAGATTGTCAGATACCCTACTGAAATTAAGAAATACTTGTTCTACCAACTATCAGTCTGACTGAGAAGAGAAATGAGTTTGCCTTCGGGTGTTTTGTTCTCCTGGGCCAGGCTTGCTTCTCCTGCTTCATAACCTCTTCAGGGATTCTGCTTGAGACAGTTGTTAGTGTTTTCTGAGATCCACTCCTGGGAAGCAGAAAGTAAATAACAACCCCAAAGATTGTTGAAATAACTGAAAAACACCCAATTTAGTATTAGACTTGGATGATGCTGGGTGACCTATTTTAGAACACTTTCAGTGGAGTTTTTGGAGATAAACGCTGGATTACCCTAGGTTTGAAGACTTAGCCAGAGGTAAAGTGAGCACATACAGTAGTCACTGAAGAAGTTGGTGATCTCAAAAGTAAAACTGAGTCAAAAAAAGAGAAAGCAGTGGCAGTGTGACTTATGTAGTGTGAAACCTCTTAAACTGAAATCTCCAGTTTGGACTTTCCTTTGCCTCCAGACTTGCATATGCAATTTCTTACTCAACACCTCCTCATGAATGTCTCATAGGTATCTCGAATTTCTCATGTCTGAAACAGAGCTCTTGCTGCGCTCCCACCTCCCAAGCCTGTTGCTGGTCTTACTAAAGGCCATTCCCATTCACTCAGTTGCTCAATCCAAAAACCTTGGAACTGCTTCCAGATCCCTGGTTCCCAGTTAAGCCCTGTGTCCTTGAACTCAGTCCCAGTGGTGGCCAGCTGATTGGGGCAGAGGTGACAGCTTCCAGTGGTGTTTTTCTGGGAGTCTTAAAGGCCCAGTCTGCAGCTCCCTCTGCCATTCTTTTCAAAGATTTTGCAGGTTCCTAATTTCCTGTATTGTCTCTCCCTATTTAAATTAACTAGAGTGATTTCTGTTACCTGACTGGTGCAGTACTGCTTAGGAATACACATGAGGGTGAGTCAAAAATTATCTGCACTCTGGCTGTAGAATTTATAGAAGTTTTAATGTAACCGGAGTGTGGATAATTTTTGACTCACCCTGGTTATATGTGTTTGTAAAATGTAGCAAAGTGAAGAGGAAGACCACACTGGCAGAAATGGATTTTATAAATCCCTCTTTTGAGAAAAAAATAAGAAACTTAGAATATGAGCCCCCACTTTAGATGAAAATCTTCTTTGGTGAAGAGGAAATTATGGGGCTGTCTTATGGACCTTTGTTTATTCCAGGGCTGTAAAGTAGGTGATTGATCTGGTCTGGAATGTTTTATAATACCTTGTGAGTTACAGAACTTCCTGGATGAATTACTTAGACAAAGATTAGAGGTCTTAATTGCATTTTATTGTCCTCTGCTCTTTCTCGTGGGTCCTTGTCCCCATATGTTTTCTACCACCCAAGGTACAGGAAGATGAGAGCTCACTCAGCTGGGCTATGGAAATGAAATATCTTTTTGAAATGTAAATCCTAACCCTTATGCCTGCTAATTTTAATATTTATAAATATGTTCTAGATGATAGCCTGGAATCATACAACATGGCTAATGCAGTAGTGAAAATTCAGAAATGACAGTTACATTGAACTCATTAGATTTCATGATGGATTTCCTGCCCCTGCCACCCCTTTCGCACCTCCTGCTCGACCTTGGTTTTCCAACCCAACTTTAAAACTCTGTTTAATTCCTAGTGGTAAAGAGGTTCACACTGCTGCTTCTCCTGCTGAATCAAGCTTAAAGTAGTCTTAAGCTGTTTTCTAAACCCACATTCCACCTGAAGCTTTGTCTCTCTTTAGTGCAGCAAATGAATTTCTTTTATTCATTCAACAAATATGTATCTTACTAATAAGAGAAAAAATCAAAGTGTACATTTTAAATATGTGCAGTTTATTGTATGTCAATTATATCTCAATAAAAGTTCTTAAAAAAAGCGGGGGGGGGGGGGGACTTCCTAGGTGGCTCAGTGGTTAAGAATCTGCCTGCCAATGCAGGGGACAGGGATTCAAGCCCTGCCCCAGGAAGATACCTCATGCTGCAGAGCAACTAAGCCCATGCACCACAACTGCTGAGCCTGTGCTCTAGAACCTTTGAGTCACAACTATTGAGCCCATGTGCCACAACTGCTGAAGCCCACGTGCGTAGAGCCTGTGCTCCGCAACAAGAGATGCCACCACAATGAGGAGGCCACGCACTACAATGAAGAGTAGCTCCTGCTCGCAGCAGTTAGAGAAAGCCCATGTGCAGCAATGAAGACCAAACACAGCCAATAAAAAAATAAATCCAATAAATAAATAAATAAATAAATTTATAAACAAACAAACAAAAAACAAAAGGAAGAAATGTAATTGAAGACCATAAAAGACTTGAACTAGACTTGACAACTTTTTCTCTAAAAATGGACAATCTTTTGTTTCCAAAATATATTAATGTGTACAGTCCAGATCCTAATAAAATTAATATGAACAATAAAAAAAAGCAAATATGTATCAAGCACCTGCTATGTCCAGGCACTTTCTAGGCACTTGGGATTCACTGGGAAATAAAATAGACAAAAAAGTAGTGACTACCAAAAAGTTTCCATTTTAGTGGAATGATGAATTCAAGAAGTTGCCAGATGCTTGTGGGGCAATGAGAAAAATGAGACTGGGACTATTGATGCTGGCTACTTGTCATTTTTCTTCTTTGTCATTGTTTTGGCCGCCAACACATCTTGCTACATTTGGAAAATTCTGCCCCACAGTGGACATCTGTCATTCAGAGATGCACAATGTCCTTTGAACATCTCTCTGCCTTGATATCTCACATTTTGAGTTTTACCTTCTTAAGGTAGACTCCACAAAAACACCACATTAACTGGGTTGCCTTAATACTGGTCATGTGACTTGGGCTCTGCCAGTCAATGTACTTGCCTGGGATTTGGGTATGGGAATGAGCAAACTGAAGTTCCAGTGTGAGCTGGAACTTTCTTCCAGCCATGGCAGTAGCAGAAGCATCTAGTTTCAATCTTGGAGAGACAGCAGTCAGCAGCCCTGAGGAAAGATCTTAGTTCCCTGCCCAGGGATTGAACCTGCATATCCTGGATGAAACCCAGGAATCCTAGCTGCTAGACCACCAGGGGCTAAAGGCTAGAAGCAAAGTGGCCCTGACTCTCCCCACCCCCCACGCCCCCTCACCTGCCCCTGCCCCCCCAACCATTTGAAAGCAAGAATGTTTCAAGGAGGTAAAAACTGGTACAAAGTTTATTATTACAGACACAGCATAACATGTGGGAGAGCACACAGAGAAACAATTTGTTTAGGACAGAAGCAAGACAGAAATACCCACCTAGAGAGAAAGGGAATGGGCATCCTTTCTGATGAGGAGGAGCTCAGTAAGTCAGAAGCTAGGCAGAAATACACACCCAGAGAGGACTTCGGGAGGCCTGAATGAGGAGCACAGTAAAGAGGCAATTTAAGTCACTTATATAGGACAGTGCTTCTGGGTCTTTGTTTGCATTTGGCCTCTTATCTTGTTTCTTTTTTCACACCTGACTGGTCCTAGGACCCTCCCCAACATATGTGTGCAACTTCTTGTTAAGTTGGATCCCACTGCAGAGGACTCTGGGTGCAGGTCCACACTTACTATGGGGTGGCGTCCCCTCACTTTTTGACCCCCAAGGAGCCTTCCCACACATGTGCAGACAGGAAAGTTTTCCTGACCTCAAGAGTGGGCGTCTTATCTCTTTACTTCAGGAGAGCTCAGCTTCTGCCACTAGCTTTGTCCTTGGCGTGTCTGGGTGAGAACAAAGCTTCAGTTTTACTCCACTTGACAAACACCAGCTGTCCAGCCCAGGGGTCCATCTATCTCCTACATCAGTTTCTCTGGGGAGGCTGAGACAGAGCTTCTCTAATCTAGTCCTGGGTGTGCCTGATGTGGATGGGGTGGCACAGTGATGACTGTTGAAATTGTACCTGGTGTGGTTTGCTGTCACTGCATTGTTCTTGGCTGTGTGGTTTCCATGCCTACTCCTCCTGTCCTCCCTGAGATTCTGCGAGTTATCAGTATCCTGTAATAAGCCCCTTTCTGCTTATAAGACCAAGAGAAATGTCCATGGTTGCAAATGTGAACCAGGTAAAATGTAGTCACCTTATGAATCTTAGAAGGAAGAGCTACTCTGACCATGGAATTCAAAAATGCCAAGTGCTCAGTTTCCCAGGTGAAGGTCTCGAGCTTAGCTCATTTTCCTGATCTCTCAGTTAAAGTCAGTCCTTGGGCTGCTTCTCGTCTTCACCTACATTCATCCTCTTGATTCTCTCAACTGATTGTCTCCTCTCTAAACTCTCTTTCCTGCGGTCATCCTCAAGTGTGACCCTCTAGCCACAGACAGCTCTGTGTGCATGCCACCTGGGGCTCTGATTTTCGTGTTCAAACGGCTGCAGAAAAGTGATTGCCAGGCTGAGACCACAAGGTCCACCCCTGCCCCCACCTGTGCCGAAAATTGCAGGAAACCTCTCTCTCTTCCTCCTGCAGTATCCCCCCAGCGTTCTCTACTGAGAACACTTAGCATCGTGTGCACGTCGAAGGAGAAATGCTTGAAGAAACATGTATTGGAGCTCATTGAAAGATGAAAGGTCATACATAGAAAACTGACCAGAGGGCTAAAGTCCAAACTCAAATTTTTATCCTGTGATTTGCCTAATTATCGCATCAGTTTAATTCACAGCATCGATGGGGGAGAATTAAGACTGAGAACTGGGCAAGGTCCCTAGACAAATGCTGGGGAGCCTCCCTTGCCAGGGAAACGTATTTTTCTTCCTTTATCTGATAAGCTTGTTCCTCCATTAGCTAAATTCCTGCAACAACCTCACTTGAGGATGTTGATTTTTTTAATCTTTAATATTTTTTACTGAACTATAATTGACTTACAGCACCATGTTAGTTCCACACGCACAACATAGTGATTCAATACTTCTGTACGTTCCAAACGGATCAGCACAGTCTAGTTACCGTCTGTCACCCTACAAAGTTATTACAACATTATTGACTGTGCTCCCCGTGCTGTACATTTCATCCCCCTGCCTCACTTATTTTGTAACTGGAAGGTATACCTCTTGATGTCCCTGACCTAGTTCACTCATCCCTCCATCCCCTTCCCTCTTCATCTGCAGGATTTATCACACACCAGGTAAGCCAACTTTCTTTCTGCCCCTAACTACCTCTCACTACCTCTAGACTTGAACCAGGGTAAGGTCCCCACATGCCCCAGCAGGCAGGTTCCAGGGACAGACCTGGGAGGAGACACAACCACACCCCGAACCTGCAAGATTCTGCTCATTTATGTCCACAGTTTGATGAACATGCATAGAAATGGATTCTCGAGGTAACAGACCAAAGATGAAAGGTGAAATAAGATTCAGCAGACTGATGGAGGTGTGCTTTCCAGAAATTTTGGTTTAGTCTACATGTTTGAACAGCTGGGAATGTATATTAGTCAGGGTTCTCCAGAGAAACAGAACCAATTGGTAGATATACTAGAGGTTTTGGCTCACAGGGTTATGGAAACTGAGAATTTCAATGATCTGCTTGTCTGCAAGCCGGAGAACCAAGAAGGCTGGTGGTCTGATTGACTCAGAGTCTGAAGTTTGAAGGCCTGAGAATCAGGGGTAGGGTCCAATGATGTAAGTCCTGGTCTTAGTCCTAAAGCCCAAGAACCAGGTGCACAGATGTCCAGGCAGGAGAAAATGGCAGTCTCACCTCAATCAGACAGAGTGAATTCATCTTTCCTCCACCTTTTAGTTCTGTTCAGGCCCTGAATGGATTGGATGGTGTCCACCCTCATTGGGGAAAACCATCTTCTTTACTCAGTCTGCTGATAACAAATGCTAATGTCTTCCAGACACACCCTCATAGACACACCCAGAAAGAAGGCAATGACCTTCTCTAAGGCCTTAAGAAATACACTGCTTTGGGAGACTCTCATCTTGACTACAGGATATGGAAAGTGGTTTGGACCTCGTGTGCAGAGATTTGAGTTAAGGAAATTTCTCATTGCGTGACACAGCACCATCTGTCTTGGGAGGGAGAACTGTCGAGAAGCCTCCATAACAAATTAACAAATAAAGTCTATACTGTGTCTCTGGGGGCATCACAAGGATCAGGACCACAATCAAAGACCAGAATGATGGAGGGATGGTCAACTGCATCACCACTAAACTCTACCTAAGATGCATGGATATTGTAGAATCTCAATGGATCGTGGTAAACATAGTAGGTGACTCCAATTAGAGATGCTATTCCCAATGTGATTCCGACTGCTGTCACTGCCAAATGCCCAGCCTCCCAGCAGCAGTGACAAACCCTGAGCTCCAAAGAGGGTGCCCAACCCCAGAGGCTCAAATTATTCACCTGGTGGTGAGCCGATTACATTGAACCCCTTCCATGGTGGAGGAGGTAGCCATTTGCCTTTTATATAATAGAATGGATACTTCTGGAGAATGGATGGAAGGGAAAGCTAGAAACCCCAACTCTCACCTAATGACCATGTACAGCAATGAGGGCTGTGCCTGACTTCTTTTCATCCCTACTTTGTTAATCTGTTTTATTTTCTGCCTACTCCATTACTTTATATGCATTGTACTTTTGATGGACTTTTTGGTCTACTCCAGATGAAACAGAATTTCAAGATGACATTGTGTCAGGATTAGAGCAAGAAAGTACATTGTCCAGAGAACAGAACTCCAGCTGACTGGAGCAACTGATGAGATGTAGGACTTTGTTCCTGTGGGGTTACGATGAGCTCTTTTGTTTCTTTGAGGAATGGTTGTCTTGTGTTAGTGCTCTATGTTTTCTTAGATTTGCTATTGGCCTACTTGGCATCCATTACAAACAGGGCAAAACTAATGGCCAAAGTTGTTTACATCTTCCCAGTGATCCAGCCTTCATGAGAGTATAGACATCATATTACAAACCCTCCAGCCAATCTCGAGTCCACACCCCCAGCCACCTCCTTTATCTCTCTCTCACAGCAGGCCAATATTCCCCCTTCACTAAATCACCCAGGGCCAGGTACTGAACCACCAGAGACCGCCCCTCTACCCACAGCCCACCAAATTTATTCAAACTATCCAGTCCTAGGCTGCTTACCCTGTGCTGCCTTGCCTTCCCTACAGCAACTCCAATACACACTCTGGGCCGTGCTTTGTCCTTTGCCCTTCCCACCCCCTGTCTGGCCCAAGTGCTTCCCCCTGTGGCCCTATGTGGCATGTCATGATTCCTGCTTCTGGGGATCCGTGAGTATAAACTTCTTCCTCCATGACAATCATTCCCGTGTCTGCATGTCTTATCATACCTGATTAAAATAAATTCTGAGTACACATTTTAAAACAAAACAGGAAGGTATAAGCATTTTTTTTCAAAGTGTAATTATGGAAAAAGTTGGTTGTTTCAACTTTTTTTTTTTTTTTTTTTTTTTGGTAGGAGCCAAAGAGCTAGATTTAGGGGAGCTTCCCAGCATTTAAATTCCTTTCAAATATTCTGGGAAAGTTCCCACCTTGAAGGAGGCAGAGGCCACCTTTCACGTAGAAGCTCAAAACACCAGATTCCTGCTTCCTCAGCCTTCCATGCATCTAATTCAGGAGCACATGATTAATCAGATGTGTTTATCTTGACCTTTGTATTAGGAGTTAGTGACACAAAGAAGCAGGGATAGAGGAGAATTAATTCCAGCAGCAGAGCAGGAGTGGCTGGTTTACAGAGACAGCAGTGAAAGCAGCACCAGTAACAGACAGTGCAAGGCTCTGCATCCAGTTTGGCAGCATCAGGGCCCACCACGCCAGTAATGGCTTGTGATTTGGGCTCTAGTCCGGCTGGTGTTTCCCTCACTCTCACCTGTGCCCCAAGGGGGTTTTCCAGCTTTGTAAGTGCACCTGTGAACATCTCATTGCCCTTTAATAAAATTATTTTCTGCTTAAATTAATCAATAGGTATTTATTGCTCAAGACCCTGATTGATACAATCTATGATTATTTTCCCCTTTTCTCCCTCCCTCCCCCCTCTCTCCCTCCCTCCCCCCTCCCTCCTTCCCTCCCTCCCTTCTTTCCTTCCTTCCTTCCTCCCTCCCTTCCCTCCTTTCTTTCTGTATGCATTTAATACCTGTAAAACTTTAGACACACACAAATATACATATATAGCAATATGAAAGTACATATGGGACTTCCCTGGTGGTCCAGTAGTGAGGACTCCTCATTTTCACTTCAGGGGGCTTGGGTTCGATCCCTGGTTGGAGAACTAAGATCCCACATGCTGTGAGGCAAGGACAAAAAATAAAAAGAAAGTACATATGGTAAAATATTAACATTTGTTAATTCTGGATAGTGGGAATGTGAGTGGTTAATGTTTTCTCTGTGTGTATTTTATGTGTTTTTATTTTCTCAGAAGATAATACTAGCAATCATATATACATGTGTAAATATATACACATATATATCATGTTTATATATGTCACATCTATATATCATATATATTTACATACATACACATAAATATCATGTATTATTTCAGTTTTCTAAGGCTTTTATTTATACGAACTCATTTACTCCTCATTACAAGCTTATGAAGTGGAGCCAGTATTCACATCCTCCTTTTACATATGAGGAAACTGAGGCACAGAAAGCTCTAGAGGTCTGTCCAAAACCACACAGCTTTTAAGGAACAAAGCCAGAAGTTAAACCCTAACAGTTGTGTCCTGAGTCCTTGGCTTTTAACAATATGTGCGAGATGAGATAGCAAGGACCAGACCCCAAAGAGTGTTTTCAGCGTGGAGGATGAGCTTCCTTATGGGCTGAGGCGAAGGAACAAGGGAGAGGGAGAGGAAGACACAAGAAAGCCTGATGACATTTGATAGATGGGGCCACTGTCAGGATCACAGGGCCATGCTTTGCCATGTACAGCAGGAGGAACAGGACTCAGGAGGCAAGGGGGTCGGTTTATGGTTTGAAGGCAAGTGAACTTGCTTATCTGGGAAATTGAAGGTAAGGTCACCGGCAAGGAGGCTGAGGAGAAGCAGGAAAGCTGTAGCCAAACCAGGTGGCAGCACGAGTGACCCAGAGTCCTGCGGGAGGCTGGCTGCTGGGAGAGAGGGCGGTTCTCCAGGGGAGAAGGGGAAGGAGAGAACTGCAGGCTGCTGACCAGTGGCTCTGTCCTTGGTCCTATTTTACTCAAAACTGCACTGCTCTATCAACAGACAGACCCAGGAGACTCCCCATCAATGAGTGAGGTTGGGGGGCCCAGGAAGTGATCCTGGAATGTGGGCTCCTTCAGAGCAAAGAACACACAAAGCATCCTCTTAACCGGAGAGAGAGCAAGCAATCTGCTGTCGGTCGGCACTGGATGCGGACTGGATATTCATAGGCTCCTCCTCCTCCTCTCCAGAGAGTGTGTGTGTGTGTGTGTGTGTGAGAGAGAGAGAGAGAGAGAGAGAGAATATGAGCGTGAGTCTGTGTGCCTGCCAAGCCAGTGGTCCCTCCCATGGACCTGCCTGGCTCTTACCTGCGGAAGCATCCATGCTAGGCTCTCTGTGCTGCCCTCCTCAGTAGGACCTGCATGCAGCCTCTCTGGCCACCAGAGCTGGGAGCCCGGGCACAGCAGCCTGTCTTCACAACTTGTCTAGCCCTCCCCAGGAAGCCAACCTGATTCTGAGAGTCAAGTCTCCTTCATCTGCCCAGGCATGTCCTGTCCCAGCATCTGTTTGACCAGGATATGAAGTCACCCAGCTGTGCTCTGCACCTGCCTTTCCATTCTGGGGGGACTTTGGTCAGCTGACCGGGACCTCCAAGCCAGGCTGGTTCTCTGTTCTTTTAACGGCCTGTCTTCTGTGGCCACAGGTAAGAAAGGTGCCCCGGAGGCTTGTGTTGGGGACATAATGGGTGCAGGTTCATTGTGAGGGTGGTTCAAAGGAATATGAAAAGATTAGCAGCTTCTGGTTACTTAGGAGGGGGCTATGTCAGAGTGTTGGAAGTTGCCTGCTTCTAGAAAAATTTTAGTCTTTTGGTCATCCCTGCTGGGGCTGTTCAGAGCCTGGTGACGGTCACCCCCTCCCATGGGTGAGGGTGACTCCATCTCAGGCATTATTGGCTTTACTGTATCTGCCTCTATGTCTTTATTATCATTATTCCTCTTTTGTCGTTTATTCACTCAGTAACTATTCTATTTGCTTTAACAAAGGCTAGCCGACATCAGTGGTATTTGCTGACTTGGAAGGTAGCAAGTTCTTCATTGCTGGGTTTTTCTGAGGCTGGAATTTGTGGAGAGAAATGATCAGCTGGTGTGGTAATCCAAATGACCTTTAAGATTCCACCCAACCTTGAGATGTTAAGATTTTGTGATTAATTGATGTATTGAGCAGATCAAATATAAAAGCTAGAAGTATGCTCTCTCTCCTCTAAGCACCTCTGATGAAATGATTCAGAAGAAGAAACACTATCATTTCCTCTAATCAAGGGACTTTCTTTGGGGTGTTGACAGTTACGGGAGAGTCATGACTCGCATGCTTGGGTTGTTCCTGATGGTGGAGAGGGGCTGCGTGAGATCAAAGCAGGTTTCATGGAGAATGTGGGGCTTGTGGAAAGAATGGAACGGGAGTGAGAAGTTGAAAACCAGCTGCCCTAGGAAGATGGACAAAGAAGTCAGCCCATATCACCTTGACTTTAGTGGAACCAGGGTTCAGGACGTGGGCAAGAGAGACTGACTTGAGTTGGGGTATGGGGTGCGGGATGGTCTGGACACGCTGGTACATTGCAGTGATACAAGCTCAGTGAGGATGTTGGTGTCTGAGCCCTTCACATATGTGATATTTTTTGTACAGGTTTCCCTGTGCACCCCATTCCCCCAGACCCACTTTACAAATAGGGACATCACCCCACACGCACCACCTCTGAACCTGCCAATCCAGCCACTTAGATGATCAAAGGGCCCAGGGCTCTTTCTCTTTTAATAGCCTTCTAACAAGAGGTGGAAGTTTACTCTATTGCAAATTACCTGGAACAATTTCTCCTTTGGTTTCCAGTGACAAATTAATGAAATTATCATAGTGGGTTAATTACAAGGGATGAACATTTGAGGTATCTTGCAGGAATTTGTCCGCCGGAGTTGATTGAATCTCATTTGCACATTCTTCCAGAAGGTCCAGGATGTCTCTGGTTGGATCTTTATATGATGCAAGTTCAGCATGCCTGAATTTCTATTTCTTTCCCCTCTATTCTCACTAATGGGGGAAAAAAAGAACATACTTTTATTTAGTGCCCTTGATTGAAAGCTGAAACAGATGATAGCCTTGGGATTTGTGCACGTGTTATTGGTTGGAAGAAGAGGTGAGTGAAGCAGCACATGGAGGAACCTTCTAGAACCTTGGATCCAGGTGAGCCTGGCTTAGGGAAGGAGCACCTGTACCTTGTCATCACCGGTCTGCCACAGACCTCAGTTGTGATCATGGCTGAGCAATGACAGTCACGGTGCTAAGATCTGTAAAATAGGCGAGTACTGGCCGAGGTGTCCATACAAAATTATCCTTCTAGTTGGCACCACTGAGTAGCTCTTGAACATGTTATAGTTTAGAAGCTGAAGATGTGAGCTTGAAGTCCAACGTCATGGCTTTTTACCTATGTGACCTTGGGCAAATCAGTCAACTTTTCTTTTTTTTCTTTAATTTAATTTATTTATTTTTTAAAATTATTTATTTTTGACTGCGTTGGGTATGCGTTGGCTTTCTCTAGTTGTGGGTGAGCAGGGGCTTCTCTTCATTGTGGTGCACTGGCTTCTCAGTGCAGTGGCTTCTCTTGGGGAGCACAGGCTGTAGGCATGTGGGCTTCAGCAGTTGTGGCACGTAGACTCAGTAGTTGTGGCACACAGGCTTAGTTGCTCTGAGGCACGTGGAATCTTCCTGGACCAGGGATCGAACCCATGTCCCCTGCGTTGGCAGGTGGATTCTTAACCACTGTGCCACCAGGAAGTCCAAATCAGTCAACTTTTCTGAATATCAGTATTGTTTTTTATTTAAAGAGATAATAATATCCCTTCCCCATACCTTCCTAGGGGTGATGGGGGGCCCAAGTGAGGTCAGAGGTGTGAGGCACGAAGGTGCACTTGTGTCAAGGGTGTGCCACACTAAGAACGCTTTCCTGGGCTCGCTCAGGCTCCACAGCGAGAGGGAGCCCCTCAGATTCCCAGGGAGCTCGGCTGCACCCGCTGCACAGGCCCTGCTGGGGAAGCGGTCGGAGGCTCAACCCGCAGCCAAGGCCCGGCTTGCCCTCCGTCTGATGCTCAGCGGCAACCAGACCCCTCCCCTGAAGGCATGGGCCCCTCCTGTCCTGCTCGCCCGTTCACAGCAGAGCTCGGGCTGTGGTGGCTACTTCTGATCTCGGCAGGTGAGTGGGGGTGGTCCCTGTGAGCTCACACAAGCCCGAGGAGGAAACGCCTGCAAGCGGGCAGGGGACATCGCTGTTCCGCCACGGGAAGGTGGGGGGCGTGCGCTGTGTCACCTGAACCTCCCCGAGTCGCAGTGCTCCCCCTCTGCAAAATGCCAACAGCACTGTGATCCTCCCAGGGCTATTGTGCAGGTGACCTGGAATGAGAGCCTGTGACTGGCGCCTGGGATACAGTCGACACATGGTAGCACCTCTTACCGATGTTCTGAATTTTAGAGCATTAGTTCTCGACCTGCTCAGGGGGGAGAAACCTGAAGAGGTGAAGCTGTCTGCAGAATACAGTGAAATCAGACACCTATGATTCCATCAGACAATCTGGGGACACTTGGCCTAGCTGATGAGAAGGAGCAAATGCCAGTGGTTTGAGAAAAAACAGGGGAGATGCTCCAAGTGGCAGAGAATTTCATGGACAGCATTAGTGGCTCATTATAAAAGTATGGGAGTGAAAGTTCCCAGGGCCGGGTTCACAATGATGCATGAAGCCCTCCTCCCTGCGGCTCACCCAACGTGACTAGGTATCTTCCTCACGTTGCTGTCCCTCAAGGCTCCCCAGTTCCAGGCTGGATCTCATCCCATATCTGACTTCTTCCCTCTGCACCCCCCCCCAGCACTTGTTTTCATCCCTTATCCATTAGTCACAGAGTAACTGGTATTTCTTGAGCTGGTTGCTTTGTATACTCTAACAGACATTATTATATTTCATCCTCAACAGTGTTTTTTATTTTGTAAGGATTTAAAAAATTTTATTGGAGTCTAGTTGATTTACAATATTGTGTTAGTTTCAGGTGTATAATAAAGTGGTTCAGTTATACATATACATATATTCATTCTTTTTCAGATTCTTTTCCACATAGGTTATTACAGAATATTTTCAATACATCTTTATTGGAGTATAATTGCTATATAGTTATACAGTTTATTAGTTTCTGCTGTACAACAAAGTGAGTCAGCTATGTTTATACATATATCCTCATATCCCCTCCCTCTTGAGCCTCCCTCCTACCCCTCTAGGTCATCACAAAGCACCAAGCAGATCTCCCTGTGCTATGCAGCAGCTTCCCACTAGCCATCTATTTTACATTTGGTAGTGTATATATATCAATGCTACTCTCTCACTACGTCCCAGCCTCCCCTTCCCCCACTGTGTCCTCAAGTCCGTTCTCTACAACTGCATCTTTATTCTTGCCCTGCCACTAGGTTCATCAGTACCATTTTTCTAGAATCCACGTATGTGCTTTAGCATATGGTATTTTCCTCTTTCTGACTTACCTCATCTGTATGACAGACTCTAGGTCCATCCACCTCACTACAAGTAATTCAATTTTGTTCTTTTTTTAATGGCTGAATAATATTCCATCTCAACAGTGTTTTGAAATAGGTTCTGGATTAGTGTGCCCATTTTGCAGATGAGGAAACTGAGGCTCGGTGAGGTTAAGTGGCTCTGATTGGTTGGGAGAGGGAGCCAGGCACCCAACACCATGGACTCCCAGAGACCCCTTTCTCCCCTCCTGTCCCACAGCATCTGGGCAGTGGGCCTCCCCCAACCACGCCGAGGACCGTCTCTTCAAACATCTCTTTAAGGGCTACAACCGCTGGGCGAGGCCTGTGCCCAACACCTCGGACGTGGTGATTGTGCGCTTCGGACTGTCCATCGCCCAGCTCATCGATGTGGTGCGTCTGTCCTACCATCCTTTGCCCCCTTGGGATCAGCCCCTTTCCAGGGCTCCTCCGTCCTTCCCCAGCTCCATCCCCTCCAGCCCACCGCAGTCAGAGCATTACCCCTGGGCGCCTAGGGGTGCTCTATCTCCCTCCCGCTCTCAGCCCTGGACCCCGTCCTGGGAGGGCATTGATTGGCAGCAGTGGGTTTTCTAGATGCCCAGCTTGTTCCACCTGACACAAGCCCAGAGGGCCCAGTGGTGATAATCTGAGTGAGGGTGGCAGTGTCGGGGGGGTGGTAGGCAGGCTGGGCTTGAGATGTCACCTAAGTGGTTCTCTGGCAAGTAGGGGGCCTGAATAAGCCCCTCCCACTCCACCCTGTTTTCTGGGGCTCGTTCATCACTCTAACTGCTTGCTTTCCTGCCACCGGCCAGGATGAGAAGAACCAAATGATGACCACCAACGTCTGGCTAAAGCAGGTGAGGGCCCCACCCCTGGCCAAGGCAGGAGCTGGGTGGGAACCCACAGACCCCAGGCCCTCCCAGGACTCTTCCACTAGCAGCATGATTCTGAATTCACCTTTTGCCTAAGAGTCACCACTCAGGATGTTCCCAAAGCCAGACAACTGCAGACTGCTTCTTGTGAGGGGCTGTGCTCTTGTGTGGCCAGGCTCTGTGTCCAGCACCTGAGAAAGTCACCTATGAGAGCCACGTGGCCCCCTTTCTGGGAGTGAGCATTGCCGATGTCCCTGCTACCGTTTGCAGATCAGCTCACCGAGTCGTCACCAAAAACCGTGGGACATTTCCTTCTGCCTGTTTTACAGCTGAGGAAAACAGAAGCAGAATACAACTTGCCTAGTAAGGGCCGGCCCAGGTGTGCCCCACTCAGAACCTCAGGTTCCTTCTACAGGAGAGCACTGAGTGCTCCGTGTCTATGCTGCCTAACAAGGTACCCCAAATCTCACCAGCTTAAAGCAACAATTTATTATATCTCAAGATTTTATGGCCGGGAGTTTTAGTGGTCTCTTCTGCTTTGCAATGGGGACTCCTGGTGGCATTTGGCTGGTGGCTGGTCTGGTCTGGAGAATCTAAGATGGTTTCAGTCACATGTCCATCCCTCAGGAGGGATGTCTGGAAGGTTCTGGAAAGTTCTGGAAGCCAGGCCTAGCTGGGCCCTTCTCCTCCAGGCCCTTTCAGGGTCTGTCCACCTGTTCTTTCCAGCAGGGGAGTTCAGGGGAGTTGGACTCCTCACCTGTGGCCCGGGGACCCCAGAACAGGAGTCCCAAGAGACAGAAAATGAAGTTGCTGTCTCTTAATCAGAAACTGGTTCCACATCAATCCTGGAAATGGGTGGGTGGCCTTCTTTGATGTTTCACTCTCAAGGCAGAATTTGGGGGCATCTCTCCCCCTTGCCCCAATCCCCACTCAGCCCAGCCCCTTCCCCAGGCCTTGAAGTGGAGACAGTAAGAGAAGATGAGAAAGAGGACCCAGCCCTCTGCCCACATCCCTCCCACTGCTTCCTCTGCCCATCCCACTGGCAACTGAACCCTCCCCATCTCAGAGGCTGGCACTCTGAAAACCACAGCCACCAGAATTTTTCTTGACATTTCCGTTTTGAGTCTTTTGACTGAATGCCTTACTCTCTGTTAGTGTCAGGTGTGCCATTCCTGCCTTCATCAGCCGTAGATGGTGTGGGGCTGTCTGCCAGCCCTTCAATTTTTATAACTGGATGTTTAGATAGAAGGCATGGAGCAGACCCCTCTGAGGCTGTTGACCTTGGAGCTGCGGGGACCACGAGGCTTCTATTACAGATGAGGCGCAGAGCCGTGAAGGGACTTGGGAAGCCACAGTAGTGCAAGGGTCAGACCTAGAACCTGGGTGGCCATAATTGTCCCCATAGGCCAGTTACCTCGGCTTCAGGGGCTGGAGTAGGGAGGAGAGGAAGGAGCACTGGAGCAAGAGTCAGGACAACCAGCACTGCCTCTGACTGGCCTGCAAGTTAGTCTCAGAACCTCACTTTTCTCATCTGTAAAATGGGGATAATACAATCTATTGCCAATTAATATAAGCCAGCTTGGTGTAGATGCCCCCAAATGTTGGTTGAAGCTGAAAACTTGACAGACAATGGACTGGGGGAAGGCGATACATTTATGAAGACCAATCCCTTTCAATATTCTTCCTTGATGTCCTGAGAAATCCTGACACTTTTAGGAACATTTTTATCTTTCCTATGTTGCAATCTGGGCCCTCTCTCTGCCTAAGCCTTCTCCTACAGAAAAGCACCACTGCTGGGCCATCATCTTCCCAAGTGTGGTTTTGGTACCCTGGCAGTTTCTTGAGCTGATTTTAGTTAGCTCGCAAACCGTTTTTTAAGTAGTCATATATTTATATTTTAGTGGATGGTTTCAAATGCTGTGGGTTTTCCAGATATTTCAGTGATGTTAAATTCAAAAATTTATGTAAGTTTAAAAACAGTGAATCAATTTAAAGGAAAATATTAAGTAATTGCTAACACAGGCAGTGTACATATACTGGCAAAAATTATGCAGCTGGGACTTGAGTGCTTAAAGTTTGGGAACCATTGAGCTGGATCAATACTTTTTCTCTCATGTGCCTTCCTCCTGTAAAGGCTCCTGTTTCCCTTGACTCCTTCCTGGACCCCTACCCAGTTGATGTGTTTGTGTAAATGTTATAGCCTTAGAAGCATCACGCACGGGAGCCTTTTCAAGGGTGCACCACCGCACTATTTTAGTGCAAATGCACAAAAGCAAAATGGCCCCTAGATTTAGGGCAACTTTGGAGACAGGGAAGGCTGGATTCAAGCCCCAGTGCTTCCACTTAACTGACAGAGTACCCTCCAAGCCATACTTGAGAAAAGATTCACTTGGACCCGCTGTTGGAAGTCCAGCCTCCTAGGGGGTGGTCTAGAGCACAGTCGGAAATCCACTGGGTAGCTCTCCTTTGTCAGCTGTGTAACTCTGATAAAGGGGTTGTTTTACCCCTCTGGTCCTCAGGTTCCTTATATGTTAGGTGGGAGAAATACTTCCATCTGCTCTGCACTCTTTGTCCGGCTGTCCCATTGAAGCTCTTCCCAGACAGAGGGTGTGAAAAACCTTTGTAAACTGTGATGCACTAAAAAATGTCACTGCAAGTGAGTGAGGCTGCTTGCCCCGGTGGTCCAGCTAGGGAGTGGCAGAACGGAGGCAGGACTAGGGTGACCCATCCTCCAGATGTGCCCGGGACTTTGAGTACAAGAGTTGGGGCAAAGCTAGAGCTAGATTATTTTAGACTGGACTTCCCATTCCCATCTCAGGGCCCTTTCCAGGCATCGTGGCCCTTTCTATTCTGTGGGGCTAGGTGAGGCACTCCGGGTGATCCAGAATCAGGCTTCTGGGCATCCTTAGGCTGCCCTAGGTTCGCCCCGAGGCCCCCTCCCCGGGCAGAGCAGCTGACATGACTCTCCTCCCCACCCACAGGAGTGGAGCGACTACAAACTGCGCTGGAACCCGGCCGATTTCGGCAACATCACATCCCTCCGGGTCCCTTCGGAAATGATCTGGATCCCCGACATTGTCCTCTACAACAAGTAGGAAACGGCTGGGGTTGGGGAGGCCCCCTGGGACCCCTGAGGCAAGGAGTTCGCTGCGAGGGGCGGGTACCGTGAGGCTGGGCTGGTTTGGACTGGGGAGGTGCGCCCCCTTGTGTCCCAGCTTCGTTGCCTGCCTTTCAACTCCTGTTTTGCTAATCCCCGCCTTTTCTCTTGATTTCCTTATTTCTTTCATTTTGTTCTCTCACTCATACACCCGAAATTTATTGAGCACCTACTATATACAGTGCCTGCACTGTGCTACTGAGACACAGGTTTGCCACCACTGAGTATTATTTGAAAAATGCGATTAGTGCAGGCTGTGAAAACAATGCCTAAGGGTTGGAGTTTTGCAGGATGGCGTTGTTATTGGAACAGGTAAGCAGCATCCCGGGGTAACAGCTTTGAAGGGAGAAAAAATGGGTATTTAAAAAGATTATTTATAGTTGCCCTGTATTCAAAACCAAAAGGGACCAATCTTTGAACATAATGACTAGAAGCTAGTAAAAGGCAGGGGAGTCTAAAGAGAGCCCCAGAGGACCAAGTGTTTTTTTTTTTTAATAGAAGATATAAAGAGCTATACTTTCATTTATGTTTGGCATCAGGTAATTCTTCATTTAGAAATGAAAAGCTTAAAATTAAGAGATGTTTGGCATGATGCTTATCTAAAAATGTTTTCTAAAGTGGGCCTCTAGGGAGCACTAGTTCCTGGAGATATGAATAGGTGTGAAAAATAGTCCTGTGGTCAAATAATTTTAGATAACATTGTATGTCGTTAAAACCCTTTCTTCACCCCAGCTCCAGTCCTTTGAAAAATGTCATTTTAAATGTTGTTAGAAGTTGTACAGACAAGAAACCCCTTTAGCCCAGCATTTCCCAACTCATCCGACCCAAATTTGGAAAAGCTATTTTTAAACAATAGAATAAAGGGAAATGGATCCACTTCTGAAGTTAGATGTCTCCAGATAGGTCAGAGGGTTTATCCTGTCCAGTCCTGGTCAGGCCCTAAGCCCTTTCATCTGCGCCATGCCTGTAAACACACATTCAGCATGGATGACCTGCAAGGTCTAACACTGCCACTGGATTCTCGGACCCCTCACCCCATATCCGCACCCAGCATCACCCTAGTTTCTGCTTCCTGTGCACCTGGCAGAAGGCAGGAGCAAAGTCCTAGCATCAGATAGGACAGGGAGTTTTAGGATTGCCAATAAGCCTTCTACCAGTGTTACTTGATTATAACAGGAAATTCTTTTGATAGGACAAAAGTTCAAACCAAATTCTTGCAGACATTTAAAGAAGGGTCTCCCCTTCACCCAGACATTTCACATTAGGTTAGGAACACCAGGGAAACTGCTGCTTCCTTCCTCAAAATGGGGCTCATGTTGCCATCTAGTGGTGATCGTGTATGATGACAAAAATGCCTTAAAATTTTTCTTTTTCAACTTTCCCCCTGATTTGTTTAACTACCTTTCAAACTTCCAGTTTCCAATCTGCCTAAATCTTTAGCCTGGAGCTACTCTTAGGGAAAGAAGTCTCTCTTCCTGTGTATTCTTCTGGTTCCCCTGCCTTGAGGACTGACCGTGGGAACTGGAGAGGGAGGGATGGCTGGGACTAACAGCCCACTGCGCCACCTCGCAGGGGCAAACAGGGACTCAGGCTCCCAGGAAGTCCAGCCTGACTGCTCACCGTTGTTCCAGTGTCTCCAGCGTCCTTATGAGCCCTTAGATGCCTAGCCTCACGACGCTGCGAGTCTCACCTCCCACGCCCCCATCCACGCCCAGCCCTCACTCACACCCCGCCCACATTCATGCCCCGCCCCCAACTCGGTCCAGCAGCTGCCCCAGCCTAAGCGCTCGTTCCTTGTTCCGCGGATGCTCTGCTGGTCCGTTCTCCACCCCAGCTTTCTGCCAAATCCTACCACCCATCACGGCTTTGCTAAAATGGCAGTTTGCATGGTGACCCTGCCCACTGGAAGGGGGTTCCCCCCAGTAGTTATAATGTTGTTGCCAAACTGCCTCCCTGGCGTTGTAGGGATTCGGGGCTGCTTCTCATTACCTCGTGGTTCCCTAAGGGCAGGCCTGAGTCTCCCATTCTGTCCCCCCAGCAGCTCCCATAGAGGCCCGGGTGGGTGCCGCTGGCTCAGAAATGCATGTTAATTGGATGGCGTTTTCCTTCACCAGCAAAGAAGTCAGGTCTCTTCTGAGCAGGGAACTAAATATCTCAGGTAGAAAAGACATGACCTCCAGCAGAGGGACTTAGACACCATCTGCTGGGGAGAAAATGTTCTCGTAAACAATCACTCTAAAATGTTAAGTGAATACAAACAGGCCATCAAACTACATATGTACCACACGATCACAAATAAGTAAAAATGCTATGTGTGTTATCTAGATGACAATCAAACATATATGAGATATATACGTATATAACACATCAAAACATTAATGGTGATTATTTTTAACATTCTTGGTACCTTCCTATATTCTTCAAAATTCCTACTTTTGTAATTAAAAAGATGATGTTTGAAAGACAACTCGGGTAGCTCTAGATGTCTGTGTGCTGGGGAGTCTTACTTGGCACAAAATCACAACAACTTGGCTGGGTCCGGCTGTGTTATTGGGGTCCCCCTGCTGCGAGTTATCTGGAGCAGCCTGGCTTGGGCAGTTGGGGTGCCCAGGGTGCCCCCAATGCCTCTCCTCTCCGCAGTGCAGATGGGGAGTTCGTGGTGACCCACATGACCAAGGCCCACCTCTTCTCCTCGGGCACCGTGCACTGGGTACCTCCCGCCATCTACAAGAGCTCCTGCAGCATCGACGTCACCTTCTTCCCCTTCGACCAGCAGAACTGCAAGATGAAGTTCGGCTCCTGGTCGTACGACAAGGCCAAGATCGACCTGGTGCAGATGGAGGAGACGGTGGATCTGAAGGAGTACTGGGAGAGCGGCGAGTGGGCCATCGTCAACGCCACGGGCACCTACAACACCAAGAAGTACGACTGCTGCGCCGAGATCTACCCAGACGTCACGTACTACTTCGTCATCCGGCGCCTGCCGCTCTTCTACACCATCAACCTCATCATTCCCTGCCTGCTCATCTCGTGCCTCACCGTGCTCGTCTTTTACTTGCCCTCTGACTGCGGCGAGAAGATCACGCTCTGCATCTCCGTGCTGCTCTCGCTCACCGTCTTCCTGCTGCTCATCACCGAGATCATCCCTTCCACCTCCCTGGTCATCCCGCTCATCAGCGAGTACCTGCTCTTCACCATGATCTTCGTCACCCTGTCCATCGTCATCACCGTCTTCGTCCTCAACGTGCACCACCGCTCTGCCAGCACGCACACTATGCCCCACTGGGTGCGAGTGGCCTTTCTGGGCTGCGTGTCCCGGTGGCTTCTGATAAGCCGGCCCCTGCCGCCCTTGGAGCTCCGCGACCCCCCAGATCTGAAGCTCTGCCCCTCCTACCACTGGCTGGAGACCAACGTGGATGTGGAGGAGAGAGAGGAGGAGGAGGAGGAGGAAGGCAGATGGGCGTGTGCGGGTCATTCGTCCCCCTCCACTCGTGTCCCCTACAGCCATGGTGGTCTGCACCCAGGGGCCTCGGGTCCCAAGGTGGAGGCCCAGGTGCCGAAGGGTGGGCTCCTGCTGTCACCTCGCATACAGAGGGCACTGGAGGGCGTGCACTACATTGCGGACCATCTGCGGGCGGAGGATGCCGACGCCTCAGTGAGTGGGGGGCGGGGGAGGGGCCCCTCCCCCGGGGGGCGCTACAAAACTAGTAGGGAACCATGCCCCCAGGGTGTTAGCTTGGGCCAACCCAGTCTCCTCCATGAGGATCCTTCTCCCTTAGTCATGGCCTTGGTGTCTGGAATAAACTGTGATGGAGAATGTCTAGCTGGCAGCTCTGGAAACGTTCATTGGCAGGTGGCAGAAGAGCAGTAAGAACGTCCCGGCTCAGCCTAACTGCCTAATTGGGAGACGGCAGGACAGAGAGGGAGCGGTCTCCCTATGCCATCCTCAGGCAGCCATTTCTCACCGCTGCCCATAGGCGGGGGGGGGGGGGGGGGGGGGGGGGGGGTTGGGGTTGGGGGGGGTTGGGGGGGGGAGAGTGCCTGGAGGGGGCTCATCAGGAGACCCCAGACAATCCTCCTTCCTCTTCTGTCCTGATGGGCTCCTCCTCCTTCTCCTTGTTGTGGGTTCTGAGCATGTTGTGAACGTCTCTGTTCACTCACAAACCCTGAGAGCCTTGGCTGGGCCTGGGGGGTCCCCTCCCCCACCCCTGCTATGTCCTGCACTGTTAGGTGAGCAGGCCACCGCCCAGGGTCATAGAATTCTTCTTATCAACTTAGGGAAGGATGAAAGGCCAGGAGGTTATTACTGGGTGGCCTTGTTGAGTAAAGCAAAATTAATTATTATCCAGTCCAGGAGCAGCTAGGAGCCCAGATCCACTTGCCTGGGCTGTGAGCCCCAGTTCCACAAAGCCCCGTCCCCGTGCAAACCCACCCCCAAGCCTTCCCTGGACCACAGCTGCCCTCACCTGCCCCCCCAGTGGGGGGGTGAGTGGGTAGGGAGGCAACGTGGGGGTGCAAAACCGTCACTATTTTGTAACTTCTGAGTGTTGGGTTTAAATCACTGCAGGCCCCCTGGGAGGGTCCACGCCTCTGGGTGATTCTAGAACCTTCTGTGTCCCTCTAGCCTCCCTTACCTGGAACTTGAGAGCCTATGGAAAGGCTCTGGGCTATTGTCACAGGGGTGAGATAGGACGGGAATCACTAGGAGAGGGTTGTTGGAGTCTTGAGACATCCCTGTCCATCTCCCCCTCCTTAGCTTCCTGAGGTCTCAGTGGGGTCACTGCTGTCCCAGTGCCCTCCTTACGGGGGCTGTGCGTGGGCGGGACACCTCCCCTTTCCCAAAGCCTCAGTCACCGTGCTCCCATCTGCCCCCCGCAGGTGAAGGAAGACTGGAGGTACGTGGCCATGGTCATCGACAGGATATTCCTCTGGTTGTTTATCCTCGTTTGCTTCCTGGGGACCGTCGGGCTCTTTCTCCCTCCATTCATGGCTGGAATGATCTAATGTCACGTTGCCTGCTCTGGCCCAGAGGTGGCATGGCTGACCATCTTTAACCGCTGCCGTCTCTGGAGTACGCCTCTGGGGTCAACACCATCCGACTGCAGGTGCCTCTCTATGGAGTCTCAACATCAAAGGCTTCTTGAAATGATTCACTCGACATTAGTGTGCTTTGTGGTGAGCATCTGCTGGGCACAGAGCCCTGTTTGGAGGCTGAGGAGCTGGGCAAGAAGGAACTTGCTCTGCAGAAGGTGACGACCTGGCGATGACAATGTGAAGACGTATAAGATGCTCTTGGGATGCAGACACTGAAGGACAGGAGGACCAAGCCCGGGGTAGGGGGGCGGCTGTGACACAGGGGGCAGGGTGGGGGCCATGTGAGGAGGCTCAGACCTCAGAGGAGACGTGTGTGGGGAGAGGGTGCCTCAGGGGCTGGAAGGGCTGTGAGCAACATTTTGGATTCAGGAATGAGCCGGAAATGGCAGGGAGGACAGCCGGGCTGAGGTGGGCTTGAACGCGGGGAACAGAGGGAGCAGGTTGGAAGGGCCGGAAGGGGGGGCAGGGCCTCAAGTGGGTCGGATGCAGGGAGCTGGGCCATCCCACCCACCTGGAAGCTCTTGTGACAGCCCAGACTTCCCCTCCCCTTTAGCCCCCACCCCTCCCCGCTGCAGACTGGCTCGGCACCAGCCAACCCTCCAAGAGGGCTGGCAGCACTGGGCGGCCCCCTCTGCAGGGGTGCTATCTGTCCTTAAATGCCTGTGGACAAACCCGAACGACACCTCCAGCCACTCTTGACCCAACCCAAGCCCGCAGTGTGCTCGCTCCCTCCCCGCACAGGGTAAGCGCCCAGGCATCCGGGGCTTCTGCTCTGAGGGACTGAGAGGGGTGAGCTAGATTGCTCTGGACCCCGAGATGCTGCCAGGACCCCTTCCCTTCCCAGCCTGCCCACCCTCCCTCCCCGAAGCCCAGTGATGTCTCCTGACTGGCTCTGTGCAGCCTATCTTGCCCCTTGGAATCCCGCAGTCCCTCATCCTTAGCTGAGAGGAGCTGCCAATGGGATCGGGCTTCACCCCAGCACCATCCAGCCCAAGGGCAAAACCTCACTGTTAACAGATGTGGCACTGGGTTCTCTGCACAGTGTGGGGACCCTGGATGGGCAACCAAGCAGGGCGAGCATCTAGTTCTCTTCGGCCTTTGGAGTCCCTCCTTCCAAACCCCCACTCACTCTCCCTGACAGACCCAGGGGAACCCCAGCATACCAGGCCCAGTCCTCGCGCCTCAGTCCTCTCCAAGACCCCCCACTCCAGGGCCATGTTGGTTTCTGGCTCCTCCTGCTCTGTGGGTGCAGCTCCAGCCTCCCTGCTCCTCCCCCCGCCCCCGGCTTTCCTGCAGCAGTGATGCTCCCTGACTTGACCTCCTGGTGCAGTAATGCTCCCTCTTGTGATCCTGTCTCTCATCCAATTTGCAAGTGAGAAAAGAAATCAAATAAAGTCGAAGCTGCTGCTCAGTCAGCTGTGGGACCCCTCCTCAGCACCCCTAGGACCACCCCAGTGCCCCCAGAGCCCTGGTTCTTTGGATGGCAGCTGGGAGAGTGCCACTGGGTTTCCTATGTGGCCGTGGAGGGGCTGCCTGGGTGCCCACTGGAAAGTCGTCCTTGGGTCAGGTGCGGGTGCAAAGGCCAGGAGTGGGCGCCTGACCCCACCGCCCTGGTGTCACCACGTGCCCCTGGGGTTGAGCCCTGGCTTCAGCCTTTGATCTTTGCCCATGATAAGCACAATCGATTCCTTCCAGGGCCTCGGTGGAAGGTCGACCTTACCCCCCCAAAGGTCAAACAAACAAAACCATCAAACCACAAAGCAAATGGTACAATTTTAATTCATCCACAAGTCAAATAGAAAGAAGGTAAAAGAGTATTCTGCACAGACACAAGGGAGGGAGCGAGGGAGTGGATGAGAAAGGGGGAGAGAAAAGACACATAAGAAAAGATAGTAAGAAAAGAGAAGGAAGGGGCCAGGGAGGGAAGAAAGGAAAGGGGGCGAGGAATTGTGTCCAAGTCCAGTTTGGCCTCGTCTCTCCCCTTCTCCCCTCTTGGCGTGTGGACAACACAGCCTCCTGTGCCCTGACTCCCAACAGCTTGTCCCTGGACTGTCCCAGGTTCCCCCTCGGGGGGCACATGGCTGTCAGTCAAGACCAAACCCACATTAAATAAATTCCACTATACACTGTACAAGAAAGCCAGGTCCATCCCTCATCGCACCAGCCGCCCGCCTCCCCCATGAAAGCCCCTCCCGGCCCCTTCCTCCGAGCACGGGATAGGGGGGACCTTAGTAGGTGGAGGAGGAAGGAGAAGGAATAGCTTGGGTCCCCAGCCGGCCTGCTCTGTCCATGCATAAAGCCATCGTGGCTGCAAAGGGCCCCAGTGTGACCCCCTCGGGCCAGGCAGCCGTGGCTGGCGGGGAGTGGCTGGTGGCACCACTCCTTCTGAGCCCTCTCTGTCACCCCCTGGTGTCTGCAGCCCTGAGTCCCCTCTGTCCGGCTGCGGCCTGAGTAGCACAGTCTGGGGGTGGAGTGGGGAGAGGGGTCGTGCAAAACGGCAAGGCAAGAAGGACTCCGCTTGGCCTGCCCCCCCCCCCCAAGTGGACCCACAGGACCAAAGGCAAGGCAGGGGCCGGGGCAGGGAGGGACACGCGGACAGGGGCGGAGACACAGGTGGGGGGCGCCGCCCCTCTCACTCTGCCGGTGGGTGGGCCAGGTTGGCCAGAATCTTGGCCTGGTCCACCGCGTCCAGCAGGTTCTTGGCATCCACGGCCAGCGTGTGGGAGGCGGTGAGCATCTGCCGTTTGCACTCCTCACTCAGGGAGGTCACGGCGTTTTGCTGGGCCAGTCGCATCTTATTGATGAGCTCCGCCAGGTCCTTGTTGAGCAGTTTCTGGGTCCCTTCGATCTGTAGGAAGAGCACACGGGAGGGGCTGGGACCCTGAGGGGCTGCGAAGTTCAGGCCGGGAGGAGGGGGAAACCACATAGGAGTCCACCTTGGCACTGGCCCAGGAAGTTGGGCGTTCTCTGGGGGCAGGTCCGACCCAGGCCTGGGCTGAGTCCAGGGCCCCATGTGGGCGGGAGCCGGGTCATCCAGGACAGACACTGTGGGTACCCCAGGCCCTGGCCCCGCCCATGCCAGCCCCCTCTGATCCAGCCCCACAGAATGTGCCCTCGTGCAGGCCCGACGTGGAGTGATTGGTCAGGGGTCAAGTGCATTCACGCATTTGTTAACTGTCTCCCATCAAATCAAGAGATCAGGGACAGTGGTTTGGGCTGGAGGATTTTATTTACTGCCATATCCCTGGTGCCTAGTGCACTGCTGAACATATACTTGACACTCAAGAGATATTTATCAAGTGAAACAATGACAGGGCCTTCATTGCCGAGGTGAGGCGCTTTCACGCCAGACAGGACAGCCTGGGCAGGGGCTCCTCTGGGCTGTTGCTGCCACCCAGAGGGAGCCCGGGAAATGCCCAGACCTTCTTGCACTGTCCTGTCTTGAGTGGTCACAGACAGCGGGGATGGTGGTGGGATGCAGTGGTCACCTGTGTCACATTGCTGACCACTGGGAGATGGTGGATCAAGCTACAGCCTGGCAGGGGGTGTGGGGTTCTGCTGGGGTCTGTGCCTGGTTTCCAGACAGAAAACCAACAAATGTTCAGAGGCAAAGCCTCAGTTTCCAGTCTTGCAGTAACAAATTACTACAAATGCAGTGGCTTAAAATAAGGCAGATTTATTCTCTTACAGTTCTGGAGGTCAGAAGTCTGGAATGGGTCCCCTAAGGCTAATGTCAAGGTGATGGCTGGGCTGTGTTCCTTCTGCAGGCTCTAGGGGAGAATCTGTTCTCTGCCTTTTCCAGCTTCGAAAGGCTGCTGCCTTAATTGGCTTGTGAATCCTTCCAGCAATGACATCATTGCCACCTCTGCTTCTATCATCCCATCTCCTTCTTTGACTCGTATAAGACCTCTGCTTCTGCCTCCCTCTTACAAGGACCCTTGTGACTACATTGGACCCACATGGATAATCCAGCATAATTTCCTCATCTGAAAATCCTTAACTTAATCACACCTGCAAAGTCACGTAAGCTAACATAGTCACAGGTTCTGAGGATGCAGACATCTTAGAGGGGGCATTACTCTGCTTATCACTGGCAGCATCTCAAGATAGAGCACCGACACTCCCATTTTGATTTTCTGTGATTGTCTCTCACTTAAATAAAGAAAATTAGATTAAATGATCAATGGCAGAAACCTTAACTGCTATTTCCATGATACACTCACCTTGACCTTAGTATGGAGGACACCAGACAAAAAATCATGGGGAGGGGTAGAAACGGAGGGTGCGTCCTCCTTTGCAAGTCCTCAAGCGTTAAGAAGTCGCCTCAACCATCTGAGACCTCAACTAGGAAATTCGCCCTAGGAAGCCGGCGGGTCCCGCGGTGCCAGCACCGCCCCCTTGTGGTGCCTTCCCAGATGTGCTGTGCAGAGCCACCTGCTGGAGGCTCGCAGCCGCGATGAGGCCGCCCAGGCGCCCCCTTCTGAGCCTGCTGTGTGAAACACAGCTGGGGCAGGTGAAGCGGGCCAGTGCCAGCTGATGGCACCGACTGGGACGAGGACACTCACCTCTGTCCGTGAAGACGACGGCAAGGAGGGCAGCAGGTCGTCCACACTCCCAATGAGCTTCCGCAGCGTCAGGCCCACGTTCTGGGAGAGAAAGGGGCGGCGTGACGGTCACCCTTTGCTTTTTGAGAGAGCCACGTCTCCCTTGGGAAGAGCCCTCCTGCGATGGTACCCGCCTTCCGAGGCTAGCTGGGACTAAATGCTCTTCGATCACCTTGCTCTAATGGGGGCGGTCCTAGGAAAGGCACCTGCTGGGCAGACTGGGAAGACTGGCCCCTCCCCCTTCCTTCCAGGGCTGGGCCGAGCAGCCTCCGCCTCCGGGTCCACAGTTCTGCCCGGGCTCTCACCTTCACCACCACCACGTAGCCCTCGGGAGGCAGCTGGCAGAGCTCATTCTTGAGGTCCAGCACAGCCCGCACCAGCTCCATGACGTTGAGGTACACCAGGTCGTCAGTCCGGTCCAGGTTGGCTGTGGGCTGGATGGACTGTGGGGGGTGGGGGAGAAGAAGCAGATGGCCGGAGGGGAGGGTGGCGAGGCAGGGGGACACTACTATTCTTCCCCGGGCAGGCACTACCCGTGCCAACTCAGCCACCAGCCCAACTGGAGAAGACTCTCCTCTGAAATAATACAGCCCTGTCCTGGGGGTGCCTCCCTCACTTCTGCCTCCAGCGCAGTGGTTCCCATGTTAGCGTCTGCCTGGGAGTCTTAAAAAAATACTGGTGGTGGGCCTCACATCAGACCAACCGAACCATCGGCTGGGCGAGGGGGCCATATGGTTTCAAAGCTGGTCAGAGGATTCTAATGGGTAGTCAAGGCTGAGAACCACTGTTCCAGAGTGAAGAAACCAGCATCGGCCCCACAACCAGGTGGGCGTGGGGAGCCAAAGTGCAGCTGGAGAGAGAGAG